>NC_136415.1:206655178-207255178 GCF_051521515.1 Lactuca serriola | reverse complement strand
GTGGCGTGATTTGTGGAGAGGTGCTTGACCTATCGTAGGGTTAAGGCCAAGTACCAACGTCCGCATGGCAAGTTGCAGCCACTTGAGGTTCCCCAATGGAAGTGGGAGCAGATTTCTATGGGTTTCATTGCCAAATTGCCGAGGACCGGGATAGGTGTTGACGTAATTTGGGTGATCGTTGACCGGTTGACGAAGAGCGCTCATTTCCTTGCTATCAGTGAGAGTTGTTCCACGGAAACGTTGGCAAAGGTGTATGTGAGGGAGGTGGTATCGCGGCATGGCGTACCGATCTCGATTGTGTTGGATCGGGATGTATGTTTCACTTTCAGGTTCTGGAAGAAGTTTCATGAGGAGTTGGGTACTAGGTTTCATTTCAATACCGCTTACCACCCACAGACGGACGGACAGAGTGAGCGGACGATTCAGACGCTCGAAGACATGCTTCGGGCATGTGTGTTGGACTTCGGAGGAAGTTGGGACACGTATCTGCCTTTCGCTGAGTTTTCCTATAACAACAGCCACCATTTGAGTATTGGTATGCCTACTTTCGAGTTGTTGTACGGGAGGAGGTGTCAGACTCCCATATGTCGGGGAGAAGTAAGACAGCGGGTAATGGGCAGTACCGAGATAATGCTTCAGATGACAGAGTAGATACAGCAGGTCAGACAGAGGTTGTTGACAGCTCAGAGTCGCCAGAAGAGTTATGCGGATAGGCGACGGTGTGAACTTGAGTTTCAGGTAGGAGATTTTGTACTCCTGAAGGTATCTCCTTGGAAAGGAGTGATTCGATTCAGGAAAAAGGGCAAGTTGGGGTCCCGATACGTCGGTCCATTCAGGGTAATAACTAGAGTGGGCAAGGTAGCATATCGTATGGAGCTACCCGCGGAGTTGAGCCAGATTCATGACACCTTCCACGTGTCTCAACTAAGGAAGTGTATAGCCGACAAATCGGTGGTGGTGCCATTGGAGGATATTCAGGTGGATGCCAGCCTAAATTATGTTGAGAGGCCAGTTGCGATTATGGATCAAAAGATCAAGGTTTTGAGGAACAAAGAGGTGCCCCTGGTGCTGGTCCGGTGGCAACATCGGAGAGGGTCTGAACTGACTAGGGAGCCGGAGTTGGTGATGCGTGAGCAGCATCCAGAATTTTTCGCAGAGTAAGACTTCGAGGGAGAAGTCTGATGCTAAGTGGGGGAGATTTGTAACATCCGGATTCCCAGGTATATTATTTTAATCATTTATTTTTGAGTTTTGTGGAAGGACTCGGCGAGTTTACGCTTAGACTCGCCGAGTAGGATCGCGAGTTCTTGGTTAGATTAATGATCGGACTCGACGAGTCGATTCGTGGACTTGGCGAGTCAGCGCTGTAAAGTCAAACCCTAATCCCCGGCCTTGGGAGCCTATTTAAGGACCCTTATTGCCTTCATTTGCGGCCACTTTGTTCTACAGGAACCCTAGAGAGCAAAGATAGTGAGTTTGAGGGCAAGAGGAGGCTATTTCTTCATCTTTTGTGTGGTTTTGCTAGAGGAAGAAGAGAGGATCCATCTAGAATGTGAAGGGAGCTTGGATTGGAGCTAATCAACATGAGATATTGTCTTTGGAGGTAAAATTCTTTCCTTTTCACGATCATTTGGTGGGTTTCATAGTTTTAGGGTTTTCCTCATGATTTTATGAGATCTAGTGAGCATAAGGTCCTCTTGGTATGAATAACATCAGATCTGGACCATGAGAGGTCCCTAGAGCCATTATCTTCCAGCTTTTTGCAAACAAATAAGGAATTAGAGACTAGGTTGCCATTTCTAGTATTATTTGTCCATTTGAGGCTTGATATGAGTTGCATGCACGTAAAGGTTGCACCTTCACGTGACTTTTGAGTGTTGAAAGGTTAGATTTATGAATTGGTTGAGCAGATCTGACCTTAGGAGGTTGTTTGAGCAAGTCCCGAGGTCTGACTCTAGTCATGACCTGGTTGCCCCGAGGTCTGACTCTAGTCATGACCTGGTGAGTTGAGGGGTGACTCAGCGAGTTGAGTGAGGACCAGGGGTGAAGTGGACATGCATGAACTCGTCGAGTCACACGAGTGCACTCGGCGAGTCTGGTCAACGTTTGACCGTTGACTTTAGTTGACTTTTAGGGTTTGGTCAACTTTAAGGTATTTGATCCATGAGAGGGGTAAAATGGTCTTTTACCCTCATGGGAGTGCTAAGAGAGGGAATGGTCTAGCGTTGGGAAACATGTTGATGTAGAGTGTTTATTTCATATGATTAGACGGAGGCTAAATCCTATTTCACCGAGTCCGAGATCACCGAGTTACCCGAGGTGAGTCTTTTCACTATACATTACCTAGAGTGGTATTTATGTGTTGACCAGAGGGTCTTATGTGCTATGTGATATATGTATGTTATATGATTGTATAGACCAGACCCGAGGGTCCAACGATTCAAACAGGACCGGAGGGTCCAACGATACAGACCGGGCCAGAGGGCCTAATGAGCTATGACCGGACTAGAGGGTCCAACGAGTTGCGGGACTGGAGGATCCGTTGAGACACATCGACCGGAGGGTCGTACTGTAGCCTCAAGTGGCGTATGTGTTGTATGCGGTATTTTGGGGAACTCACTAAGCATTTATGCTTATAGTTGTTGTGTTATGTGTTTCAGGTGCTAGTGATGACCGTGGAAAGGCGCCGATGTGACTCGTACACACACAGTCGGAAGATTTCATTTATGATCTTGGGATATGTTTTTATTTGATAACTATTGTTGAGCATGTTTTTTGAGAATGTTTTAAAGATAATTTTGGTTGTTTGAAAAATGAAAAATTGTTTGAAAATTTATGTTGTTACACACACAATTAATTTCGGGTATCCTAGATGGCATTAACTATGAAACAATTCCACATTCCTTAAGAAAGTCAAGGAAATCGATACAAAGATACTCTCCTCCACGATCGGATCGTAGCATCTGTATCTTCCTGCCCAGTTGATTCTCCACTTCCATCTTAAACTCTTTGAACTTTTCAAACGTTTCTAACTTATGGTTGATTAAGTAGATATAGCCATATCTACTGTAATCATCAGTAAAATTCACATAGAAGTGGTTAGCATCCCTTATGGCGGTTCTGAATGGTCCACACACATAAGTGTGTATGAGATCCAATAAACATTCACCCCATTCACAAGTACCAGTGAAGGGTGACTTGGTCATCTTTCCAAGTAAACGAGACTTGCAAGTGTCATCCGACTTCAAGTCGAATGACTCCAAGACTCCATCCTTTTGGAGTTAGGTTATGCGCTTCTTGTTGACATGTCCAAGACGACAATGCCATAAGCATCCCTTGTCCAAAACATTGGAAAAATCAATATTAACCACATTATTTCCTAGGATATCTACAACCATCAGAGTTTCATATATACCAATGCAAGGTAATGTTTCAAAATAAAATACACCATTATGATTGTTGGATTTAGTGTCTAAGCCTATAACTGTAACTGGTATGTACTTGACTTGAGAGTAGCATGGTTCTTTTGGGTTTCCTTCATCAATGAAAATTCATAGAATGGACTTTTGAGAATAAGGTTATTTTAGATTTCTTATATATTACAAGTATAATATATTAATATGAAATGCTATTATTTAATTAGTATTTGGAATTAATTTAGTGATCAAAAGAGACTAATTAAATATATAGGGATTGATTTGGTAAATCAAGGATTCTTATAGTGTGGGCTTATGATCCATGGTTATTTAGGATGGGCTAAACCAACATGGATAGTCCATGGAGGTTAACCCATGCAGCCTATGTAAGATGAAGAGTCATGGTGCATTAGGGTTTGCATCGATGTAACCCTAGCACTTGTCACACTATAAATAGACACCCTTAGAGCTAAAATCGGTTGCTACATACACTCTTGGAGAGTGTGAATCGATTTTGAGGTACGAAACTTATTCTCTCAAGCGTCCTTTAGCACTTGGTGTTTGTGACACATTAGAGGCATCACATTTGAGGTACTAAAGCTTTTGAAGGCCAAGAACTACAAGTCCTATTAAGAGGTAAGTTATCTAACTAGTAATTTTGTTCAATAGTATGCTAGTTAGGATGAATGCTTTGGAAAATCAAATTGCATTTATAATTAGAGAAAACATAGATCCAAAGCATCTAGGGTTGCATGTGCACCATGAGGTTGTTAGAGTGCTCAAAACCCTTCAGTGGTGTCAGAGCCTAGGATTGTTTTCTGTTATACTTGATGCCTATTAATTTTCCAAATTGAAAAAATGATCTTATGGCTTCTAATTGGTGAACTTGCCTAGTCCATTGGATGAGTCAACGAGTCCACTCAATAACAGACCAACTCGACGAGTCATGTTCATACACTCGCCTAGTTGATGGCTCTGGGTGCTGGATTTCAATTTTTTGGCCAAAATTGGATTAGGATCGTTACCACAGACTGTTTTTTGAAACATGAAATCTGTTTTCTTGATATGGTAGTCATCATGCTTGCCAAAATTGGATTAGGATCATTACCACAAACAGTTTTTTGAAACATGAAATCTGTTTTCTTGATATGGTAGTGATCATGCTTGTCCAATTAAAAGATAAAAATATTTGTACTAGTTTATATGACTAGGCTAATTTCTTGCAAATTGTTGATATTAATTATCTTGACTAACGAATTTAACAAGATCATATATAAATTATTTGATTATTTTGATAATTAAAATATTGATCTAAATGCCTTTAATGAACTCTATAACTTGTCCTCAAGTTATGGAAAATAAAAACGTTTTCCTTTAAAAGTCATTAAACTCATAAGTTATGGAAATGAAAAGTTTTGAAGGGTTTCAAAACATGCCCTCAAGTTTTTGAATTTGTAAAGTTACACTTATGAAGCTTGCTAAGAGTTACCTCCTCCTTGTACATATGATAGGTCATACGAAACTGATCATAATAAGAAGGTAAAGAGTGTTGAATTATGTCTATGGCCAACTCTTCATCAAAATTGACATTCGATTTTAGCAAGCGGTCCACATATCTCTGCATCTTCTAAAGTGTGTCGTGATGGTCTCTCCATCCTTCATTTTGGTTGTGATGATGGTGGCAGTGATCTCATACATTTCCTGTCGAGCACTTTGATGGTATCTTTCCATCAAATCTTGATATATTTCAAAAGGATAGTAGTCCACATAAGAATTTTGTAGGTTAGCGGTCATGGTAGCAATCATTAGACACAAAACCGTTGTCGCATCCCCCTCATGAGTAGTGTGTTAACCGACCTGTTCAGGAATAGCAGTGGTTACATCAATCTCCTTAAGCTCTTTATCTAGGCAATATTCTTTGTCCTCGTAGCGAATAGCCATTTGGATGTTTTGAATCCAATAAATTGAAGTTCGAACCATAAAAAATGACCCTCCTACATAGGTTCATGAGGAAGAAAGAGCCTGAAGGGATTGGGTTTGATGCATTGTTTGGGATAGACATCTGAAAAAGAAGAACAAAGCTTAGATTAGATGAGTATACTTAATATAGCACCTAAATGAAATATTAAGGCTAGGACCCATAACAAAATTCTACAATTACGAAGAGGGATACCGTAATCCAATTGTAAAATATTTGAAGGTAGGTAAATGACGATTTACCAATTTCCACCATGAAAAGCGAAATAGATTATTAAGTTTTAATTAGATTGAAATTCCTAGATCCTTTGAGATTAATTGAACTTTTCAATGGCATGTTTAAATCTTGATTGTGCCCTTCAAGTTTTTGACTGGGATGTCGGGGATCACACACAAGGTGTGAATAACCACGCAAATTAGCTTGGTACACCCGATTTCACATCTCACCTAATCAATGTGCCGGTTAACCACACGCACTCCATTGATCTATGATTAACATCAAGCTACCCTTTGCCACGCATTGTCAGTCTCATACTAGTGTGTTGGTTAACCACACACGCTCCACTAATGACCTAACAAGGTGCAAAGTGTAATTTCATGGGTTAGCACCATTTACACATTTTTCCTAAAGTAACTAAGATTGCGAATTTAATAAAAGTTTAGATACTTTAAAATTATCATTATACTTTTAATACGAATTAATGTCTCATCCTACCCGTCCTGCTAACGACCCTCCACCAGTCAAGGAAGCGGTGGGTGAGAGTGGACACCCATTAAACCACCATTTTATAGGAAGTAACCATATACCCCCTTATACACTGACTTCGTGAATGAGGCCTACTAACGGTAAGACTGACTTGTCTTTTATATATATATATATATATATATATATATATATATATATAGATCCGGTAAGAAATTTTTTTTGGTAGGAAGTTAAGAAGTTTTTTTTTCTACATACTTTTCTGACGAACAAAAGAAATGAATCACTAGATGAATCAAAAATAACATGATTCACCAAAAAAATCTCAAAAAAACACACCGATGATTCATTTATAAATTGATTTCCATGTTATTCACTAAAATTGTCATAAAAGTGAACTTTTTCTTAATTTACTTAAATATGAATCATGAAGATGTTTTTTTGGGAATTTTTTCTTGTGTATCATCTTACCTTTGAATCATCTAATAATTCATTTTGTATGTTAGCTAAAAAAATATGTAGAAAACAAACTTCTTACCTTCCTACCAAAATTTTCCTTCTTATTTGATCTTGACTCTCTCTCTCTCTCTCTCTCTCTCTCTCTCTCTCTTTATATATATATATATATATATATATATATTATTGAAATTATAAAATTATAAAGTATAAGGGTTGAATTTGAACTTTAAACCTCTAGGGTTTAAAGTTTCATTAGTGAGACTTTGGAAGTTCCAAAACTTGAGGGCAAGTTTTGAAACTTGTCAAAACTTTTGGTTTCCATAACTTATGAGTTTAATACATTTTTAAAGATTAGACTTTTCATTTTCCATAACTTGATGACAAGTTATGGAGGTCATTAAAACTCATTTAGATCAATTTTCAACAACTATAATTATCATATACTTCAAGATTGATCTAACTAAACTCATAAACAAGATAATATCAAGTCAACAATTTGCCAGCAAATTTGTTTATCACAGAAATCAACAAATATCTTAAAACTTTGACAATTATCTTGTGATTGCATTAGCATAATCACTATCATATCATAAAAACAGATTTAATAATGTATAACAGTTTGTAGTAGTGATTCCAATCCAATCTAGGCTAAGAAAACTCGAAATTCTACAACTAGAGCCATGAACTTGACGAGTGCATGAACTGACTCGTCGAGTATCCCTTGCTACTAAGTGGACTCGTCGAGTCAGCCAGTGAACTAGGCGAGTTCATCAGTCAGAGGCCAGGAAATTGATTTTTTTTCAACTTTGAAAATTAACAAGCATCAAGTATATCAGAAAACAACCATTGGCCCTGATACCACTGTTGGGTTTTGAGCACTATAACACTCCTATGGTGCACATTCAACCCTAGATTCTTTGGATCTATGTTTTCTTTAATTATACATGAATTTCTAATTTTCCAAAACATACATCCTAACTAGCATACAATAGAGGGTATATAACATAAAAATTAGCTTAGATGAATACTTCTTGATGTAGGGTGTAGTTCTTGGCCATTAAAAACTTTAGCACCTCAAGTATGATGCCTCTAATGTGTCACAAACACCAAATTCAAGAGGAGGCTCGAGAGAATAAGTTACTTAGCATAAAATCAATATCAAACTCTACGAATGATGGTGTAACCGATTTTGGTCATGATGGGTTCCTTTTATAGTGCTAGAGTTACATCTTTGCAAACCCTAATGACCTTTCATATTACTTAGGCTCCATGGGTTAAACCTCCATGGACTATCACATTAGTTTAGCCCATCCTAAATAACCATGGATCATTGGCCTACACTATAAGAATCATTGCTTTACATAATCAATCCCCATATATTTAATTAGTCTCTTTTGATCACAAAATTAATTCCAAATTAATTCTTGATCAATATTAATTAAATAATATGATTTCTAAATTAATATGGTGTACTTATAATATGTTAATAAATCACAAATAACATTATTCTAAAAAGTTCATCCTATCAAATTGCACTGATGAAGGCAACCCAAAAGGACCATGCTACAATCGGGCCAAGTATATCCTAGTTATAGTTACTAGCTTAGACACCAAATCCAACAATAACTTCTTATCACTTTAAGAACCCATGCCCCTAAATCCTATGGGGACCCCATGCTTCAAGCCATGCCTTTCTTTTGAATAAACTAATCAAAAGACCATAACTCCTTATTTTAATCATATTAACCATGCTTGTCCTTTTAAAGGAGTGTTATTTTCATTAAACAAATGAAAAGCCCATACTCTCTTTTGTATAGCCATATTCTAAAATATGAAGGCAAAAGAAGACAAAAGCCTTTTATATTTTAAAAACCAAGTTTATAAAATATAAACTTTAACTTTTTGGTAAAAGACAAAAGAATTTATCTAGTCCAAAATGTTGTGCATGACTTATTCATCCATAACATATGAATTATATATAATATTACTTGCTAATGAAGTTTATTACTTCCTAGAAATAAATAATTTCTAGTTTTACTATAAGAGTTTACTGAATATTTATTAAAATCAATTTCTAATAAATAATCAATTATATCATGTTGTTGTTAGTGTAACCCTTTAGTATCATATGTTAATTAGCAATATCACTTTAATATGTTTCTTGAGCATACTAGATCTTTCAAATATACACTTCCTTAAGAACGTCAAAGCATATTGATTTCTAGAAGTCCAATTGATTTCTGAGTACATGTCAAAGCTAGTGGGAGCATAATTGTTATGATGCTATTGCATGTTGACAATATTGTTAGTAGGGAACAATATCTTTGTTTTTGCAAGTTGCAATGTTTGGAAAATATTCCACTATAGTGGACTTAAGGTAGATGGCACTCATACTTCATTTCGAGTCTAAAAGTTTAGATCATATGGTTTAATATATATTATTCAAAGATATATATGAATACCATGTTGAAATGTTTCAACACAGGAGATTCCATATATAGAAATATTATAGCAAGAAATTGAACAAATATTAAATCCTTCTATAGGACATAATGAGTCGAGTCTCATATGTTTCAGATATAGGATCGATCACATATGTTATAATGTTTTCTTATTCTAATTTTTCAAATGCATTTAGCATTGTTTGAAAAGGATTAGAAGCTCATATGTCTAAATTTGTTAAACTACTGTGAAGAACATTCTGAGGTTTATCGAAGACTCGTTGCTTGCAGACAGTTGAGAGTATGGTATTGTTAGTACGGACCACAGCGACATGTTCTGGATTGATATGATTTTTGTTCAAAATTGTTTGTCATATGGAAATGTTTCCATAATTGGAGAATCTTATAGAATCTACATGTGAGTTGGAACCTTTAATGCATAAGAAGTATTCAAGAAGTGTATCTTGAATTTAAGACTTCGTTAACATGGAATTGTTCTGAATAACAAGTTCTAGTGGAACATTCTATATGTTGTAGGTTCGGTCTCTGTGACTTTAGAGCCTCAACATTAAAGGATTTCAATGCATGTAAAGTTGGAATTCCACTACACATGATGTCAATGCATGTAAAATGGAATTCCACTACATCCTAGATAATGATAAGAATTTCGAATTGTGAAATTTGTATCATTGGAATAGTGTCCAATAGATCTATTCAAAAAGGAAGGACCATAAAGAGGCATAGTATGCATGTTCATAACATAGGCATGACTGATGTTATCTAATTTAAGTGGTTAGTTGATTACTCGAAATATTATACAATAAATATATTCGTAATTGCATAGGTGATTAAATAATATAAATTATCTATATTCAGTAAGTTTGTAACCATAGTTAATAAATTTATTATTGTGTTCTACATTGCATGTTTACTTCCCTGAGTAATTTTAATATTATTCAACATTCCAAAGTTTCTCATACTTTTGGAAAAAAGTAGTGATTAAAGACTGTCAAGAGTTGATCGTAGATTGTCGATTAAAGTTAAGTCATTGCAATTGGAATTGCTCCAATATTCATGAATACTTTAAAATGGAGATTTTATGTATTGGATAAGCCCGACCTTAGAGATTAGTTCATGGATATTATCATGAGTAAGTATAAGATGATAATATCTACTATCCTTAAACAGAGACATATACTTCATAGATTATGAATCATTTGTGCATTGGTTTATACAAATGCATCTCGTAACTAGGTGTTATAAAGAATAATTCTATGCATGATTTGGTTTGTAAAATGTATGAGTATATAGTCAAAATAATTCATTTCTTTTTCCTTAACAGGAAAAGGTGATATATTTGGGCCCCTCAATGATTTGTCGACTGACATCTGAAGTGCTTGGCCGAACCCAGACTAAAGTGATTTTTTCAATTTGTAGTCTTAATTCAGTCGTCATAAATCGGGGAAATCAAGAAACAGAATCTTGGACTATGAGATTGATTCTAACCCTTGTCTCAGGTCCATACGTTATATTGTAGAACGAAGTATGATCATGTATCTTATGGCAACATTTGATTTGAATCAGAGTTAGGCAGTGGCTTTTGAAAGCACACTTTGCGGTTTAGTTCAAGATTTATACTTGCAATTGTAGTTATAGACTTATCCAAGTGGGAGACCATTAGATTAAGGTGTTTAAGCCAATAACTAAATTTGTATATTCTTGTAGCTAGAAGCAACGTCCTTTTAGGGTTACCTTCAAAACTACAACTTTGTAAGAATGACATTTAGATAGAGAGGATATGTTTATTATTTTATTATATGAGTAATAAATTGTAATAAATGATTTCTTAATATATTATGATTAATATATTAATTGGAAATAGATAATTAATTTTTTAATTTAATATGTGATTAAAAAACCAATATGAGATCAATTGTTAGATGACTAATTCATTAAATTATATGATTAATAAATTAATGTGAAATCAGTTATAATTAATTAGTTATTAATCAGAATTAATCTGGATTAAATTCAAGATTAATAAGAATACTTAAAGGTTCCAGGGTTGAATTGTAATTGTTTATATTTGAACAAGGAAGGAAAATTATAGAACCCATATAATGGTGAACGGAATTTAGGAGGATTCTAGGGTTTCTAGAATATTCCCAAAACTTATAAGGATACCATGTTTGAGTATAATAAATCTAGATATTTTATTATTCAAATATGGGGCTTTCCTTATCTAATTCACACTTTAAATAGGACCCCAAGGATTATGATTTTCGATCATATCATTCCCTTAAGGATACTCTGGCCGAAAATATTTTCCCTCGTCTCGCTCCTCTTGTCGTCTAATTCTAGGTTTTGGGTGTGAGCCATTCGGGGCATCACCCTTTTGGTGATAAGCTTTCCAAGACCTACTCTACAAGGGGATTGAAGTGATTTGTTTACTACAATAACTCAATGTCATGTAACCCTAATCCAATGAGTTCGATTTCATTAGGTTTTATGCTAGTTTTGTTGCTCATAGTATGTTGCCTTCTAGGTGTTATGAGATAGACACTTTATAGATTGTGTGTACCAAATTAATTGTTAATTGTTTTCTGAATTGTACATGATTTTGTATTCTGTAAAATCCATCAATGAGATGTAATCCATGTAAAATACTCAAGTCTGGTCTTGATTAAACTTCCTCCCTATATCAAGACTATAAGGAATAAATTATTCTAGAAAGAAAGAATTACACAGATAACTAAATACACATTTAAAGCAAGACTTGTTATAAAAGAATTTTTTTCATAATCATGTCATTGACTGTGATCCTCATCATACCATGACATTGACTATAATCAAACATTTTCCACAAGTAGCAATGATTAGATCAACAAGGATATTATTTACTATAAATCTTATTCTTAATAGGAGATATAACAAATAGATTTCAAGAAAAGCCTCTTTTCTTAATAGACATCTACTAGAAGATATCTATATAAATTAGCCTGGAGGTTTCTTAATCCATGTTATCCTAGCAAAATGTCTAAAGCTTGATATCCACGTCTGGATATAAAGAAAACATCTCAAGGTTGCAATCATCATTTTAATATAAAACCACAACGTATGCTATTACATTCTGACCATGACAGGCCTCTTTACCTTAACTCAGAATGTGTTTCTACTATGAAAGACTTAGGAAGGAGAAGATGTCACACTCCCAAACCAAGGATGGCGGAAACGTCCGGGGTGGTGGACTTCATGTATAGTATCACAACAACGAGTATGATAGTGCTCAAAGTAAATATAACCCTCATAAATATAATTGAAATAGTTAGACCAAAGTATATGTTGACATGATCTAAATCAATTACATTACGATGACAAAATGAACTGTTTGACGATTTATCGTCCCATCCTCAAAATGTTGTTGGTTTTCCTGTTTCATTGGTTTCCTGAGAATACAAGTAGTTTTGAAAAAGTGTCAACAATTAAGTTGGTGAGTTCATAAGAGTTTTGTTTGCGGAAGAAACCATTTTCCTGGTAAAAGCGATAGAGTATGATTTCTAGAAAATCCAATATTTTCTTAGTTAAGTGTAGAATGAATGCTCCCATGTTATGCGATAATGAACTCTAGAAGGAACCATAAATTCCTTCTATGATCACTCAGTGTATATAGGTTATATATAACTTGAGTTAAATGAACCGTGGAATTCTAACAATTCTGGACGAGATGTAGTGTTAATAGAATATGTTCCAAAGAAAATCTAATATTTTCCTTAAAAAAATTATGTAGTCCTAAATCCCAGGACCGAAAATGAACAAGTATTTTCCATACTTAAAGATATAAAAGTGATTTTAAATCGGCATAAAACCCCTTTTTGATTTGAGAAAAATCCCGTAAACTTTATGTGTTATGAGTCGTCTTTAACTCTAAGACCAAAAGTGTAAAAGTATTTTACCATACGTAAAGTAATTCATGTAAGTTTAAATCGTCATAAACTCATTTGATTTAGAAGTAAACCCCTTTTCAAGGTAAAAGTTCCCATGTAAACTTGAAAGATTGTTAACAACCTATGTGAGTCGCTATAACGATACTATGACTAGATATAACCTGCACAACGTTTTTCACCCGTAGACCTGCAGGTCCCACTGTAGCTAGCAGCAAGGTGTGGGGTGTCAAACCCAATATAGATCTATACACAATTATCACGCTCTCCCTACAAGAGACTCTTGTTATAACTTACAGGAATTGGGATCCCGTACTCGAACGTACGAGGAGAGAATTGCCTCACAACCCAAGTTAACTAGTTTACAAATAGTTTGATATTAAAACATCTTCCATGAAGGAAGTAAATTCACCTTTTCTAAATAATTTAGTGATATGAATTTCTTAAACTATTACTTAGTATAGTTTATCACGTAGGATATGAAAAATCCATTTTTTTTAAAGTAAAACCTTTTTTCGTGTAGTAAAAATCCATGACTATGCTCATTGAAGTTTATCATATGTGTTCGAAATGAATAAGTAAACCTTATCATGAATGTCTAAATTTCAGTTTATAATGATAAACTAACAAGAAAAATACATTCAATATTTAGAACTTATGGTTATACACTTTGCTCAACATATTACAAAGTATTATGCAAGTTGTAAGTTGTTAACTAGTTTTTAAACTTTCAACACTGTTTTAGAAAAATCACAGAAAAATCATACGAAGTCGAAAACTAAATCCATGAATTCTGAGAGTTCATAAAATGTGTCAAGCTTATTCATAATTTTTATCATAACTTTTGGAAGTCTTTAACTTGTGTTAAAATGTTCATATTCACAGACTGGTCCGAATTCGTTTCTGAAATGATAGGCAGTTTTGTAAACTAAAATGTTCATATTTGCACGTAATATAGTTTTGAAAACTAAAATGCTTAATTTGTCCAAAACAGTCTGTGAATGGAGTCCAACTTTTCTGATGAAAGCTGTTGGAAGAGTATAGTTGTGTTCTTGGTGTTTTAACTTGTATTACCCCGACCCCCCCCCCCTTTAAAACTTAAGAAAAATTTAAAAAGATAGGGGTATGAACTCACCTTGTGTGATTTCAGCGGATGAATGTTGAACGAAAGAATTGTTCAACTCAAGAACACTTGGAGGATTGCTTGAAGATTCGAGAATCTAAAACAATATGATGGAGTTTGTGTAAGGAATCTATGATTTGTGTAAAAGGAAGTGTACTAATCATAAGGAGGATAATATCACTTATCACAAATGAGAGAATACTTGATGATCAGCCCTTGAATCTCGAATTTGAGAGAAGGTGTAGTGACAGAGAAAGGTGTTTGTTCTTTGGGTGGAATGAGAGAAATGAGAGAAAGGTGAGGAGAGATAAGAGTTTTCAGCCTTTGACCAAGAGTGTAGCTGGTCAAATGGTGAGGAAAGTACTCTTGAATGACCAGGTATGGTGGGGATGGGTGTGGGCTGGTCATGGAGTAGGGATGGGTAGTTGCTTGTGTCATAAATTAAAGTGAAGTCAACACTCCACCTCAAGATCTTATTTAATAGATTTTATTCTTAAATAAGGATTTCCCTAAACATATGTTGAATTTATGAATTTATGGGGTCTTATATGTCAAAATATAAGTTTGCGTGAAAATTCCCCGTTAAAATAATTTAAAACGGGCTTAATACAGAGTCGTGGTCGAAAACCGGGTGAAAAATGGGGAAATGCGAAGTCAGGGTCTGGCTTCGGATCTTAGCTGCCTTAGAACCGGAGGGAAGACTTGGTTGCTGAAGTGCATCCGAAGGGGAAAGGACTGAGGTCCACGGAGGGAGGGGACTGCGGTCCGAAGAGGTACCGCAGCGAAGGTCGGCTGCGGTGGTCAGTTCCGGGCTCGGTTCTGCTGCGGTCTTCAACAGCCTCCGTCCTCGTTGCAAGTCCTTAGCCATTGTGGTCCGAAGACTGCGGTTCCTTAAGGGGGCTGCAGTCAGATGGCTGCAGCTACTCTATGGGGCTTCGTTCCTGGTTCATGGGGCTTCAGCTGAAGGGGGCGTTTGGTCCCTATAGAGAGACTTCGGCCCTAAGAGGCTATTTTCAAAGGTATCGCCCCGTTTCGAACGGTTTTTCACAAAGGCAAGTGTCGGGATGCCCCAAATGATTAAAATAAATCAAAAGAGGTTTTGAGAGAGATTTGGGAGAGATTTCACATTCTTGGAGAGATTTCTCATACAGAGAGAGATTTGGGAGAGCTTTCACATTCTTGGAGAGATTTCACATTCTTGGAGAGATTTGGGAGAGATTTCACATTCTTGGAGAGATTTCTCATACAAAGAGAGATTTGGGAGAGATAGGGTGAAAGAGATCGAGAGAGACTTCTTTTGTGACCTTTTTGAGTGCTAGGCTTTGTAACGCAAGGTTTGTAAACCTCGTTAAGTCTCGTTATGGTTGTCATATGCCCCCGAGGGTCAAGGAATAATGTTTTATCGAGTAGTTCCATCACTTGCCCTAATTAGGGTTTAGAGTTTTCGAACACATGAAAACTCTAAGTGATCCTTTGTATTAAGATTGCGAGTTGTTCAATAAGAAACATAATGGAAACCCTAATATACAAGGGTTAGATGAGTTGACTGGTTTGACTTGTTGACTTTAGTTGACTTTGACTTGGCCAAAATTGACGGTTGTCACACAAGATACATTCTTGGAATATAAAATCAATAGAGATAGAGAAAATAAATGTTAAAAGTTTTATATCATTATGCATATATTAACAATATATATCTTGAAAGAGATCAAGATATAAAATTCCTTTGGAGGAATCATGGCATTGTCACATGGGACTAAGTTTGAACCAGCCTCAAGATAACCTAACTCATAGGTTTGAACTAGCTGGAATGATTTTATTCGATTTTCTTGAAAAATGAATCTATCATCTATTCCATATTATGCGTAAGACCTAGTATATGATCATGTTATGAGCATATCATAAGATACCAATTGAGTACATGGTTAAGTTAATGAATGACTATGAGAATATTCTAAGACTACTTAAGAAGAATTAAGTGAATGTATATGAGATAATAAGTTTAGAATAAAATCTTCATTTAAAGAGCTACATATGATTATGATTTCTCAACAAATATAGATATATATGAATTATAATTAGATTATGACTTCATTAAGTGGTGATATAGTTAGAATTCATTAGTGCTCCATAAGTACGTGTGAGGATTATGGATGTTGATTGTTCCACTCAGGATTGGTCTGGTTGGTTTCAGTGATTATCATAGACTTCTGTAGTTTTAGAATGTGATGATAGAAGTTTGGTTATCAGGAATAGAACTTCTTCGATTCTCAATGTGTGACCTGGTATTGCGTAAAGTGGAGTCACGGTATGAAGTGTCGACATTGTGCATAAGGATAGTTGGTTTGGATCGGGTTAGGGATTATATGGAGAGTCTCCCTACCTATTATTTTCTGATACGCTTGGGGATTCGAGACACCGCCCAAATACATGATAAAGATTATTCAAGTTTCCATGGTCCGAATTGTATTCTAGATAGAGTGGCCTTGTGTTTGATAATTGTGCAAGTTGTAGTTGATATAAGACTATGGTTGTCCATAGCCTGATATCTTGATGTCACCTTGTGTTTTAGTCTGTGGCATGGGTAGGTTGATGTGGAGTGATGCTTAGATTTTTGCATCCATTATTATTTGGATTGTACGAAGTTGTAGCCTATAGAAGCTAAGCATTGAATTCCTGTCGAGAATTGCAATATGTGGATCTGAGATGACTTGTGTGTCCTCTTATGATTTGTGTTCGCTAAGGAATGTGATTGCACATGTCCAAGGTAGGAAATTAGTAAAAAAAAGGCCATGTTTAGACCACATCAGTTTTATAAAGAGAACTAGATGGATGCTAACAAATGTAGGTAGGACTATAATTGGTTCTTTGTTTTTCTTGTTAGCAGGATGGGTTATTAGTTGACAAGTGTCAGGATGGATGATAGCCAGAATGGTTGTAACACCTATTTTTCAAATTTGATCAATTGAAGACTTACGGATTTTAAGAATAAGGTTTTTGGTGCAAAACCTTTAGCCACGATGAAGTATGTGGTTGACTGTGGTGTAGCCACATAGATTAAATAAAATGTGCGCTTGTTTGGAAACCGCGGCGTGGTGGGTGTCTCCCCACAGTGTGGTGGAGGTTGGGTTCTAAACCCTGGATCTCGGGCTTTGGGCCCTATTTAAGGAACATGTGGGTTAGGATTTCATCCCATTTCAACCTCCCTCACCCCATAAGCAAACCCCAGTCCCCTCTTTGAGTGTTTTGTGAGAGTATTGGCATTTGGGTGCATTTAGTGGAAGTATCAAGGTGTTATGGTGCAAGCAAGTTAGATTCATAGATTTTGCAACCTTCTCTTTAGTTTTGGTCGTTTGTAGGTATAAAAGATCCTTGATTTCTTGAACTTCATGCACAGATCAAGGTTTTGTTGGTTATTAAAGGTCTTTTGGCTCCATATTTTATGATTTTTTGGAGTTTAGAGAACTCCAGTGGATTTTGTTGGTTAGGCTTCATTTCTGGACCATTATCATGATAGAAAGTTGGGTCATTGAACCCTTTCCAAGCTATGCACGCCTTTTTGGTCATTTTTAGTCCATTTAAGAGTTAAGGTTTGAGATTTAGACTTGGCTTAGTGGTGTAATGGTTAAAGTCGGGAACTTTATCCATTAATTCCCTTAGGAAGTCCAGATATGAGCTTTTGAGTTCTATTCAATAAGGGTTAGGAATTTAATGGAATAAGATGTTGGACTTAGTTCGACGTAGTATCATGTATGAGCTCTTGAGTTGTAGATTGAGATTTAACCTTTATCTAGTGATAGTATGTTTGCTGGTTTGATCAGTGCAAGGAGTTGAGGGTGTAGTGGTGCTTCTATGATTCTGGATTTCAGGTGAGTCTTCTCATTATGCCACGTATGACCTTGTATATCCTTTATATTGTAGGATATTGGTACTATTAGAGTACATGTAAGCTAGTTGACTAAGATAACTCCTTGTTACATATATGTAGTATAGGACACTTGGTGTCATGGTATGTTAGACTATCATTGTGACATATGTATGAAAGACTATGGTTGGATCACATCACCTGTATGAAAGACTATGAATGGATCACAACACCTGTATGAAAGGCTTTGGTCGGATCACAACACTTTTATAAGGATTGTATTAAGATCATGGATGATCGTATTGGTCGATGCGTTAAGTGGATACCCTAGGGGTCATATGTAGTTTAAGTTAGATATCCTGAGAACTCTTAATCTAAACTATTATTGCATGGTTCTGGTTTGATTTATTGCTCAAGAGTAGGATTTATATGTTTGACTAGTTATCTGACTCCCAACTACATAGGGCTATGTATTCCTTAGGCAGTCATCATAACATCTCGATATTTAGGTATTTTCATTTTTAAACCCTAAGTAGGAGAATTCATTTCATTTTAAACCTTGGATATCAATTAATTGCTAAATTCGACCCAAATGGCTTTCTCATAATTTTGGGGAGTTGGGCATGAACGTTGGAAGTTCCCTAGGAATGATACGCATATGGCCAAAGTGCAAACCCTAATTTTTAGGGTTTGGAGCATATTTAATCATCCTTAGGTCACAATCCTACTTTCTTTCATTAGCCTCCAACCCACCATCATCCCCAAGCAAACCCTAATCCATTTTTTGTGCATATTTGAGCATCTATGTATGTTTTCGTAACATTGAAAGACATAGGAAGAAAAGAAGATCCTCTTAGAGGAGCGGGATATTTTGGATCCAGAATACTAACATCATTTGGCATAATTTGGACGTAAAAAACTCTAAACTTGATTTAGAGTTATTTAGATCTTGTTTAGTTATGAAATGGTGTCCTTTTGGTCCCATGAGCTTTCTAATCCATATAACTTGTCATTTCAGAAGTTTTAAGGATAGATCTTGAATATGGGCAAAAGAGCTTAAGGATTAAGCTCTTAATAAGAAGGAAAAAAACTTAGTCGCGAATGTTGGACGTTCCCCTTGGAACGTTGGGAGTTCGTGGTCAGCCATATCGTTCTTGGCCAAACTCGTGTACGCCAAGCATACAAGTTGAGTATGTTGGGCGTACTTAATTGTCTTGACCAGGTTTGATGAATAGTTGACGAGCAGAGTAGGTTTAGAGAAGACATTCATTTATCTATCATTTGGACTGAAAGGTGAGTTCTCTTCACTGTACTTGTCAGTCGAAGGCACAAATATCGACCCACTAGGTTACGTATCATGGTTTATAGGATAGTGTTATGCTAGTTAGATTATTGATTTGTTGAAATATATGATTATATGTTTTTACTAGATATGTGTTTTATGTTTACTTGTTACATATGTCAACGTATTTTGTTTGGGTTAAGGTGGTCCGGATAGGCTGTAGGCCATGTGAGGCGGTCCAGTCATGCCAAAGGCCCGTAGAGCGATCCAGATAGGTTGTAAAACCTGCGAGACGGTCCAGTCAGGCTTAAGGCTCATATTTTCATGCTATTGTTTGTTTTGTTGTATGTCGGTACTTTGGGGGGGGATTCACTAAGATTTCGCTTACACATCTTCCTGTTTTTAGGACATTTGATCCTGGGATACTCTGATTATGATTATACTTTTGAAACAATGGTTTTGTAAACGCTTTATGGTTAATGGGTTCTTTTTGAAAATTTTAAATTTATATGATTTTTGGAATGTTACAGGTTGGTGTTAGAGCCCTGGTTTGAAAGAATTGGATGTGAACTCTTGTGAATCGTGACTCAAACTATGGACCTATAAAAGTTTTCGAAATAAATTTCAAAATAAATTCCAAATTGTTTTTCCAAAGTTTTTTCAAAAAACATTTCAAAAGTAACCAAGGAAGGATGTGATGTGTAAAATAAGTCGGAGCAAGAAATTATACCCCTAGTTACCCATGCTATTATTTGTTATGATATGGTAGAACAGGATTCTAGTTGTAGGGTAGCGATCTTCAAGAATTGCATGATAGAATTGGCTGACGTATGATGCCTTATTCCTATACAATTTTCTTGCTTATTGTTTGTAGGACTCTTTTAGGTGTGAATTAACTATTAATTAAATATGTTAAGTCACACGCTGGATGAGTTGAATAATTTTAGAGTAAAGGATTTGGTCCTATTTCACAGCTCTTATCTACGTCCAACCATTGTAGGGTTGAATCTTTTAATTTAAGGTTATTTAAGTTATGTTGCATGTGACTATATTCATGAAGTAGTTAACTGGCACCAATGAGGGTCTTCCAGTAGTTGATGGTTGGGTGAGGTGTGGATCCTAGGATAGCCTATGGAGTATGTAGTACTCATGATGCATTTCTTTTAGCAAGTGTTGGGAGTATAATTATGAATAAGTATGTTTCTAAGCAGTCGGCCTGATGATGAATGTTTAGCCACTCTCAAGAGAATGAGGATAGGATGTATGTGTATCCTAGTTGTTGTATTTGTTTTGGGTGGTTGTGTTGATCTTTGAGACAAATTTGGGTAGGTGTGGAAGGTAGTATGGGCTCATACTACTAAAAGGACAGAGCATGTACGTGTAGCAAGGAAGACACAAACCCCGAGTGTAACATCCCAAAATATGGTTCCAAAAATTTCATTTTTAAAGTAGATAAAATACAATTTCCTATTATCATCCACACATCTCAAATAACCAATGTGTCAAAGATCATATAAAATCAGTGTAAAACATCATATGTGGAATCCCAATGGTGCGTGCGATGCAGTCAACCTAAGCTCTTCCCTATGCTACAGGAAGTACCTGAAACATAAACTGAAAATAGTAAGCACAAAGCTTAGTGAATTCCTCAAACTACCCCATACCATACATAATAAATCACATATTGGGCCCCCGCCCGACATCGTGTGATGTGCTGCTATCATCCTAGCATAATCAATAAGGGCTGGCATTGGTGCCTTAGACCCACTAAACCCAGTGAGGACACTCACCTTAAATGTTGAATCTCATAGAACGATATCCCTAGCTGCTGCCCTGACGACTCCTCGAGCTATCAGAGAAAAAAATAACACCTAATCAATACTTGGGTTCCAAACTATAACCAATAATCCATATTTGCGGTAAAATTACCATTTTACCCTTGGCCTAGCTTGATCCACAACTAAGGCCCAAAACCACAAACCATTAAGGCACAAAACTAAATAATATTCCAAAGCCCACTTATGGCCCAATTTTCCAAATTGGGCCCAAACTCCTCTAAAGGGCCTTACCCTAAAGCCCAACAATATCCATAGTCAAAAAACCTGATTTTAGATGGCCCACTATATCCCAAAGCAACAAGTTCCACGAAACGGCCCAACCTGAGGCCCAAACAACACCAAGCCCAACTGCCAGAGTATGTGGGGCGTACTTGGTTGTACACTAAGCATACACGTTGCATGCCTTTTACTCTGTGTGTACGAGCTTGTATGCCCAATGTACTCACCAGTTAAGCCTTTTCTCCATTAAGTCCTTAACCACGTAAGTCCAGGAGTCCCAAACACAGATCTAAATCATATACGACCTATTGACCCATAAAGTCGACGTCTTGGTAGCTTTGCATACCCCAAATGGGCCCAAACTTAAAATATGACAATCTAATTCCATGAAAATGGCCATTACTCATGCATGGTTGGATTAAAGCTTCAAAGGTTGCAAGTTTATGACTCAAGGACCCAAAGAACACCAAGAATAGCAACTCTAACCTTCAAAAATGATAGTAATCCAAAAGAGCTCATCTATGGGACCAAAAAGGGTCCACAAGCTAGAAATGATGCAGAAAATTCGGATCTACAAGCTTCTCCTTGACCAACCACCTTGCTCCAACCTTCTCTTCCTTGAAAATGAGACAAAACACACCAAATGCACTCAAAAGACCTTTCAATCTCAAGAACACTCAACAATGGGGTTAGGGTTTTGTGGAGGCTGTTTACGGGCCAAGAGGGAAGCTGGTAAAGAATATCCTTATGTCATAATGTTCTTTAAATATTGCTCACACCCTAAATATTAGGGTTTTGGGGACTGGCCATGTACGCAGCGCGTACGTGCATGACACCAGCGTTCTTTCCTCACCAGTACGCCCAACGTACATAGGGTCGTATGCCCCAAGTACTACAACCCTAAGGCCAATAAGAAAGGACCCAATGGATCAAGGTCCAAAACATAACAAAAAAAATTAACCGGAATTAATATAAATACCTTGGAAATTATCGAACGCTATACTGAGGGGTAGTCTCATCATGCGGTTGCAGAAATGAGTATTGTGGCATTTTTGATGCTTTATGGTTCATTTTCAGTATGGAGTTTATGAGGGGATCTGGTTCAGGATCTGGAGCTAATGGACAGGATAGGTCGGGGTTGACTGTTGATCAGATATGGGAGATGATTACCATTAATATTTCATAGACATTGAAGAAAGAATTTTTCGGTATCTTAGATTGGATCACTTGCAGGCTAATTTCCAAGTTCTAGGAGTGAACTACAGCTTTGAAGATTGCGAGAGAGAATGTTTAGATAACTACTAGGGGAGATCTTGATGTAGGAATGTGACTCGGAAAGAGGAGGAGGGCTCATTCAGTGATGGACAAAGAGTTCGAGGCAACTAAAATGGGTACTGGAAGTCAAGGGAGCTGTGATATATGCGTGAAGTATGGGGGAACCCACAGGTTTTCTTGTCACAATTTCAAATGTTATAAGTGTGCATAGAGAGAGGGGGGCATGTCTTTCACGGCTACAAGAAAGATCGGATGTGTCTCCATTGTCACCATCCGGGTCATCTCAAACCTTAAGGTTGAAACACAAGAAATCAAAGGTATGAAATTTTAATCCTTGGTTTAATTTTGAATGGATAACCATTTGTGTAATAGCTTGTCAAAACTGTTATGCTAACTTCTATAGGTCGTAATGGGTTAAGAATTTGGCTTTCAGACTGATTTGTGAATCATAAAGTAGGAGGACCATTCGTGAAGGGTTGTAAGTTGTGATGTTGGGAAGGCTTCTGACATAACCATTTGGCGTTTGGGATTTCCTCGTGATTGGTTGTTATTATTCATGAATTTTTCGTATTCTGTTTTGTGTACTAAGAGTTGTGTTTAAAGAGTATCTGGATGAACAAGATTTAGGCTATGATGTGGAGAATTTCAGCCATTGAGCGAGCAAGCATTGAGCAGGGGAAGACTAAGCGTTCTGCTCGGAGGAAAATATGCCACAAGGTCAAAGGATCAACAGTCATGTTGGTTTTGATGGGTTTTGCGTGATGAGTAGAAGGAAGTCACGGTGTAAGTTTGTTGGGTTTTGGTATTCGAGACTATTGAGAAATTTTGTGATAAGAATGATTGAGAGATTGATCCAAAGCAAGTGCAGGGTGAGTTGTCATAAATTCCTGCTTTTGGGGTTGTGCACACATTTCTTGGGCCAGAAGCTTCTAGACAGGATCTCCTTGCATCTGGTTGTCCATTCTAGGACAACGAAATAGAGTTAAGAGGAGTGCATATTGCTCTGGTTGAATATCAATTGAGGGTGGTAGGCTTGGAAAGGATTCAATCTGACCTTGGTTTAGATGGCATTTTAAAGTTTGGGTTTAGTCAATTGAGAAATTGTAGGATCGGTTCGATTATTAAAGCTGGAAAAATTTCTTTGAGAAGGTTGTATGGATGGTGATTAAGTTGAAAAACTTAGGATCTGGATGCTACGGATTGTAAGTGAATAGTAAAAGTCTTGAAATCGTTGGATAATGATAACTTCCAAGTGGGGGAGAACCGTTTGGAAATATTGGTAATAATTCCAAATACGGATTATCTTGGAATTCGTATCTAAGTACAAGGGAATATAAGGTTTTGATCTTAATCATGGAAATCAAAGGCTAAGGATTTGGATTATCTCGGTCGTAGGATCCGGCTCGTATTGATCTTCGATTAAGTATTATTATGGATGGATGACTAACCATGGGCGGAGCCCATGGCAATTATGGAAATGTTGTGAGACTGTGGGTAATCATAACGTTCACTAGGTGGTAGTTAGGTGTAGAAGTATGGTAACTCGACGATTTGGCCGTAGCATTCTTTGGGATGAGTTAGGCCGTACCAGGAATGGTTGTGAGAATGTGGAAAGAATGATGAGGAACCATGAGCTTCTTTTTCCGATCATTGGATGTTGTCACGACATGTCACGGACCCTTATGGATTTCATATATGTGAAGGACAAGTGTAGTTACTGTTTATCAGATCTAGGTGATCCCGAGTGCAGTTATTGGTTATCAAATCAAGGGTAAGCTTGAGTGCAGATATTGGTTAAGTGGATCGAGGATAGGCTCGAGGGTAGTCAGTGGATGACAGATTTGTTGAGCCGAATGAGTGCATAGGTTAATCAGGTATGCGACTGATTAACTTTCATTCAGGTCTCATCAGTGCATTTATATGTTGATTATTCTATCCACATGTTTTGGTGGTGTTCCAAATCAAGGACTAGGGGTGGGTACGACAATCGAATGACCACTAATATTAGTGTGCGGTTTTTCAAATTTAGGATTTATGGTTCCTAGTTCCGAGAAGTATATTGATGGATTTTGTAACGCCCTGTTTATTTATTAGATAAATAAATAATTATTTTTCAAATGATAGTCTTGTAGAGCTAATTGTCACATTTTAAGAGATTGGGGGTTAAAAGTGTAAAATCCATAACTAACTAGTAAGTATTAATGAAGGCAGGGGTTACTTAGTAAAATAAGGGACTTATTTTGTAAAGGAATTCTATGGATGGGGTTGAAAAGGTAAATTATGTACTTAGTTTGAAGAAAGAAGGAGATAGAGGGGCTGGAAGTGTCATTATGGCAAACAATTTGGAAATTGACGATAGTATATAAGGCACCATTAGCTAACCCTAACCCTAAACGGAAGGAGACTTCTCCAGCTGCCAGCCCCCTTCGTTGCTCTCGGACGCCGCCACCACCACTCATGACATCGGAGCCAACCCGTCTACGCCGGAAAGAAAGCTAGGTCGTCGAAAGATGACTTTGTGGATCGCCGACATCGTTCCCCGAGTAGTTACGTCGCCACCGCCCTTTCATCTTCCTCACACACTGTCCTGATCATCTTCTAGCGTGTGACGCTCGTCGTCGGTGCTACTCCAACCGCCATCGCTACCTTCTGCAGTGGAAGTCGTTGGGGATTCGCTACCATCGCGGAAAGCCGTTGTTTGCCGCTATCTCGCGCCACCATTGCCCCAGCAGCTGTTCCCTTCCGCTGCCGACCTCCATCCGCTGCATGTCACCAGGTGGGGACTGTTCAATCTAGGGTTCGAACCTGTTGATGATTATGTTGTTAGGTGGGCGTGATAGGCTACCCGGAGATCAAGAAGAAAACCCACCATGGCCGCCGACCATGGTGGTTGCTGCCTTGAAACCGTTTTCCGTCACCACAGGCCACCGTGAGGTGGTGGCTGTGTGAGTAAATCCCTGGATCAGTGCGTTATGAAGTTGGATGTTTAGTGATTGGCCAGAAATCATAAAAGCCGCCACTGCCACCACCATGAGGTGGTGGCTGCCGCCACGCACCACCACCGGCCACCATTAGGTGGTTGTGTATGTGATTAGCTTAGTGAGTGTGTGTGTTAATTGATAATTTTATTGTAAGATGTAATTAGGAATTGAGATAATAATAGAAATTAAAAACCACCACCGTGAGGTGGTGGCTGCCGCCTCCTGCCACCACTGACCGCCGAGTCGGGTGGCGGTGTGCCTTGCCGGATTGTGTTGACTCGTTTGGGGTGCTTGAAACCCTAATGGGCCCAAAGAAGCCCTAATGGGCCCAATGAATCCTAATGGGCTTAGTGAAAACCCTAATGGGCTCAATGATATTCCAGTGGGCCTAATAGGCCCAATAAAGTCCTAATTGACATAAAAGGCCAACAAATTGATAAATGGGATAGTATTGGATTGGAAAAAAAAACCCTAATGCCAATGAAACCCTAACTTTAAGAATTAATCGGGTCACAGACACGAGAATTACTTAATAACTTGAGATATTAAATAATAATCATTGACAAAGATTAATCTAAGCGATATTGGACTTAATGGATTAAGTCCTTAGAGGATTAAGTCCTTAATGGGTTAAGTAGGAAACACTTAACCCTAATTGTCATTTTATGTGAAACCCTAATTTCGCTTGGGTTTTGTGTCGGGCCTTTCCTTTGGGCTTTGGTAATTGGATTATTAATGGCCCATCCAAGAATAATCATATGGACTAGAATATGTTGATGGGCTTAGGGTAAGGCCCACATGAGGGTGTAGGCCCAATTTGGAAAATTGGGCCATATGTTGGGCTTTGGTCCATTACTTGACTATTGAGCCTCTAGTGTGTGAATTGGACTTTGAGCTTGGAACCCAATTATTAATTGGTGTTGTTTGATAATTGACAACTCTGGAATCTGTCAACCAGCAGCTTGAGTTGTATCTGCGAGACTTCAGCAGTGTTAGGTGAGTTATCCTCACTATACTAAGGGGTCTAAGGCACCAAGGCCGGCCCATTGGATTCGATATCTTAGTAGTTACTAATATGTTGAGTTTTAGTTAGTAATGTATGTCAGTTGTTGTGCTAGTTTGGTAGGTCGGTAGGACTACCTGTGATACTGATTGATTACCTGTATGTGCATTTATGTGTTACATGTCGACATGTTATATGGGATGGGTTGTGGTTGTACTGCTTCGTGCGGTAGCCAACAAACGCTAGAGTATTCCAGATACGAGATGAGGGCCCGGTAGGCATTCCAGACTCATATTGAGGACTCAAGAGTATTCCAGATATGAGCTGAGGGCCCGATAGGCATTCCAGACTCATACTGAGAACTCGGGAGCATTCTAGATACGATCTGAGGACCCGTTAGGCATTCAAGACTCATACTGTGGGCTCGGGAGCATTCCAGTTACGGGCTAAGGGAGACTCGTACTATGGGCTCGTGGGTATTACAGTCTATAGGGCTGTGGACCCGTTATGTGTTGTTCTCTTCAGTTTGTTATGATATGTTATTGTTGACGTTGTTATGTGGACTGTATGTGTATCGGTATTTTGGGGTAACTCACTAAGCCTTCGAGCTTACATTTTATCATTTATTGTTTCAGGTATTTTTGATGAATGAGGAAAGGCAAAGGCGTGATCGTGCACCTCCTCATATTTTCATGTTTGATTCTGGGGATACTCTAATGCTTAAACTATTTTGAAAACAAAATGTAATAACTTAATGGTTTTAATTGTTTTAAAAAGTTTTAAATTGGCTTGAATTTTATGGGTGTTACAATTGGTATCAGAGCCTTGGTTTGAGTGAATTGGAGGAACATTCGTGCGTATCCTGTCTCAAATCAAGGAAAGATTTTCAAAAGGGTTTTAAATGGTTTTCAAAATATGTAAAGGAGGATGTAGGGTGTACGATCAGCCGGAGCCAGTAAGTGACCCCAAAATACCATACAGTGTTTGATTATGTGATATGTTATAACAGCATGCTAGTACTAGGCTAGGGATCTTCAGGAATTGCATGATAGAATTGTCTGATTACATGATGCCTGCTAGTCTAGGGTTTCCTTTATATGAGATTGACATCATTATTGTAGTTGCTTAGTGTATGCATCACGGTTTTACATAATTAAGATCTTATATCCTGAGAATGTTTGATTTGGCTTATGTCCTGTTCTTGTTTGATTGGGAGCTTAGGGTAGGATAGCATATTCGAAAGTCTATAGGGTCCAGCGTTATGTATGGCTGGCATACACTAGTGCTGCAGGGTTGGTGGAAGTTTCATGGATGGGTGGGTTGTGTGAGGCTGGGAGGCCAGTTATGAAATATTTAGCATTCCTCTAGGAGTGAGGATTGAGCGCTCACCATGTTTTGTATTCAGTTAGGGCGTTGTGGTAATACTTGACACAAATATGGGTAGGTGTGGAAGGTAGTATGAGCTCGTACTACTGAAAGCACAGGACCCATACGCGTAGCAGGGAAGTCACAACCCCTAGGGTTGGGTTTGGGAGTTGGTCTATCATTATATGGGTTATCAGAGATCTTTCTGGTGTATTACCAGAATGGTGGTTAAGAGACGTCTTGAGACCGGATCCAGGTTTGGATCGGGAGCTGGCAACCAGGATAGGCCAGCATTGTTAGAGGACCATGTTAGTGAGACCATCCTAGAGGAAGTGATCGGGGTTGTCCAAGAATAGTTTTTGGGGATGTTTCGGTCTATTAAGACCACTATGGTTGAGTATTTCGACGAGCGCTTTGCAGCCATTGCCGAGACGGTTGTCGCGGCAGCTATAGCAGCTGTAACGACGGCACGGGGAGGAGGTGGTCAAGCTTTCCATTACCGGGAGTTGTTACTGGGGCATATTCTAATGAGCAGAGGGTTGTAGTTACTTGGGATCAGGTTTTACGCCAGTTCGGGGTTAGTTAGTCGTCGGGATTAGCAACAGTAGTTCAGCACTGGTTAGCGCGGGTGGGTTGAAGTGGCATAAGTATTTTGTGTGATCCGATTCGCATTGGATCTCTTGCATCGGACGATAAGGATTGATTGTGCAATTTATTGCACTTCTAGGGATTTGAGACCATGTCATGGGAGTAGTTGTAGCTCAGCTTAGCGCAAAGGTTGTTTCAGCTACTATAGTTCAGTTATGGATGATTGGGTTGGTGAGTGAGTCAGGGTGCGAGACCCTGAATGATAGGATTTCTAGAGCTGAGAGCGGGAGATTAGTTGGAGCATCTATCTTTTGGTCTTCAAGATTTGAGTGTGGGATCATCCAAGTATTAGGGATCGTCGGTTTCACTGGGATTCAAGAAGTGTTTAGCTAGTTCTTAGAAGTGTGTGATGACTTGTGATTGGCTAGTAATGGAGCACTAGTCGGAAAAGAGTTCGTTGTCATCGGATTGATCATTGGAAATGAAAAGAACCAGAAATTCTCCAACTTTCATGTATTGTGAAGACTTAGTCGAATCTAAGTAGAGGAGAATCGTCCCGGAATGCAGAAGCAGGATCGGCTTTGAAACTGGTATATGTTTCGCATCGTTTTAGGAAGAAAGACAACCCAAGTGGCTGATTGGTTTGAGGTTTGTGTGAGTTGGGAGTTCGGTAAAACTTCCCAGTATGAGAATCGTGTCCTCTCGGTGCTTGATAGCAGAATTTGGGAAATCAGGTTGGGATTCTAGCCATGATTTTAGTCTAGTGGTAAGTTAGTATGGAAAGTGTTGTAAGACTGCGGGTGTAGCAAGAGCGTTCACTAGCAGCCAGATAGCGATAGAGTGTTGTAAGTCTGCGGGTGTAGTCGTAGCATTCACTAGGTTGGTAAATAGCATGAGTTTGTTGTTAGGATGCGAAAGGAACAGTAGTACCCACTAGTTCAGGTGCAGCAGTGAGGATATGGAAATCCATGGATTGGATTTCGGGATTACCCAATGGATTAGATCTGGTTGAGCCAACGATACGACAGTTGGAATGTCACTGCAGTTATGAGATCAGGGAAGCAATGTATTGCTTAGTTTCATGTATGATATAAGGCTACCGTTGTTCATGGAGCCATCACTTTTAACCTTGGGTTTGGTGACGTCAGAGTTCAACACATGGAACCGATCGGCTAGATCATAAAGTTGTTAGAGTCACAGTGGCATGATAACTAGATACAACTAGTTCCAGAGAAGGATTTCGTTCAGAAGTCGTGTGAGGCGACTAAGTGGGAGTCCTTTGGCTCCACAGCCGGGCCAGAACCCGGTATTTTAGACGACCGGTGAAGAAATTGAGACCAGGGAGGCCTCGGTAGGTTTTGGAAAGCAGCCATGTGGCAACATACTGCTTCAGGCAGTTCAGTTTTCGGACAGTTCAGCGTTGGGTAGAGTTAGTTTTGTGTTTTGGATTGCAAGTACGGACGGAATAGCTAGATGATTTGAGGAGTGACAAGTTACTCACATCAGGAGTATCTGAGCCTTAGCCGAGTATAAGTGATCTGCAGAGGTAATTGGGTTTGTGACCCAGGTTTATAGTGGGAACCACAGCTTATCAGAAGTGATTAGTCAGTTGAGCGATAAACGGATTAGATCCAACGATAATGATTCAACATGAATATTCTGTTAGGGTTCCAGACCATCCCGATACAACGGATTTCAGATTGAGAAGATGTGATCTTGTGGCAAGAAATTTGTTTACCTTCAGATTTTAAGGCTTAGCGAATACTGGTCACTGCTATCCTAGGAAGGCTAGGGTGTGCCCAAGATGATGACCATGTTACTAGAGTGGTTGGGGGTGTAAGGCATGGTAAGGAATGATTTCGGGGACGAAATCTAATTTAAGTGGGGGAGAGTTGTAACACCCTGTTTATTTATTAGATAAATAAATAAACTAATGAACGAATAGAAGCCCTAAAATAAATAATTATTTATTAAATGATGGTCTTGTAGAGCTAATTGTCACATTTTAGGAGATTGGGGGTTAAAAGTGTAAAATCCAGAATTAATTAGTAAGTATTAATGAAGGCAGGGGTTACTTAGTAAAATAAGGGACTTATTTTGTAAAGGAATTCCATGGATGGGGTTGAAAACGTAACTTATGTACTTAGTTTGAAGAAAGAAGGAGATGGAGGGGCTAGAAGTGCCACTATGGCAAACAATTTGGAAATGGACGGGAGTATATAAGGCACCATTGCCTAACCCTAACCCTAAACAGGAGGAGACTTCTCCAGCCGCCAGCCCCCTACGTTGCTCTCGGACGCCACCACCACCACTCATGACGTCGGAGCCAACCCGTCTACGCCGGAAAGAAAGCTAGGTCGTCGAATGATGACTTTGTGGATCGCCGACATCGTTCCCCGAGTACTTACATCGCCGCCGCCCTTTCATCTTCCTCATACGTCGTCATCGTCATCTTCTAGCGTGCGTCGCTCTTCGTCGGTGCTACTCCAACCGTCATCGCTACCCTCTGCCAGTGAAAGTCGTTGTGGAATCGCTACCATTGCGGAAAGCCGTTGTTTACCACTATCTCGCGCCACCATTGCCCTAGCAGCTGTTCCCTTCCGCTGCCAACCTCTATCCGCTGCACATCACCAGGTGGGGGCTGTTCAATCTAGGGTTCGAAGCTGTTGATGATTATGTTGTTAGGTGGGCGTGATAGGCTACTCGGAGATCAAGAAGAAAACCCACCATGGCCGCCGACCATGGTGGTTGCTGCCTTGAAACCGTTTTCCATCACCACAAGCCACCGTGAGGTGGTGGCTGTGTGAGTAAATCCCTGGATCAGTGCGTTATGAAGTTGGATGCTTAGTGATTGGCCAGAAATCGTAAAAGCCGCCACTGCCACCAACATGAGGTGTTGGCTGCCTCCATGCACCACCGTCGGCCACCATTAGGTGGTTATGTGTGTGTGATTAGCTTAGTGAGTGTGTGTGTTAATTGATAATTTTATTGTAAGATGTAATTAGGAATTGAGATAATAAAAGAAATTGAAAACCACCACCGTGAGGTGGTGGCTGCCGCCACCGACCGCCGAGTCGGGTGGCGGTGTGCCTTGCCGGATTGTGTTGACTTGTTTGGGGTGCTTGAAACCCTAATGGGCCCAATAAATCCTAATGGGCTTAGTGAAAACCCTAATGGGCTCAATGATATTCCAGTGGGCCTAACAGGCCCAATAAATCCCTAATTGACATAAAAGGCCAACAAATTGATAAATGGGCTAATATTGGATTGGAAAAAAACCCTAATGCCAATGAAACCCTAACTTTAAGAATTAATCGGGCCACACACACGAGAATTACTTAATAACTTGATATATTAAATAATAATCATTGACAAATATTAATCTAAGCGATATTGGACTTAATGGATTAAGTCCTTAGAGGATTAAGTCCTTAATGGGTTAAGTAGGAAACACTTAACCCTAATTGTCATTTTATGTGAAACCCTAATTTCTCTTGGGTTTTGTGTCGGGCCTTTCCTTTGGGCTGTGTTAATTGGATTATTAATGGGCCATCCAACAATAATCATATGGATTAGAATATGTTGATGGGCTTAGGGTAAGGCCCATATGAGGGTGTAGGCCCAATTTGGAAAATTGGGCCATATGTTGGGCTTTGGTCCATTACTTGACTATTGAGCCTCTAGTGTGTGAGTTGGACTTTGAGCTTGGAACCCAATTATTAATGATGGGTTTTGAGCATTCTAACACTTCCTAAGTGTACATGAAACCCTAATAACCTTGAATCTATTATTTCTCTATATACATGCAAATTTCTTTTTCAAGGTTATTTCCTAACTAGCATGGCATGGGGAATTAATAAAATATAAAAATTAGTAGAAATACATACCTTGTTGTTGCTTGGATTCCTTCAAGACTTTATGAGCCTAGCACCGCAAATGTTGTGCCTCAAATGCTTCACACAACACCACAAAACTTGGAATAACTTGAGAGAATATTTCTTACACTCAAAAATCGGTTATGCCATCTCTAGTAACACTAGTACCGATTTTGCTAGCCAAAGGGTCCCTTTTATAGTGGTGTCACAATTAGGGTTTCATTAAGAAGACCCATAATTGTCATGACTCTTCATTTCTCATGACCCATGGGTTTGTAACTCCCATGGCCTATCCATGGAGCTCCAAATGGTTACATCCATAACCCATAAACCATGGATCATTAATCCACCATAAAAGAATTGATGATTGTCATAATCAACCCTATATATTTAATTAGTGTCAACTTGATCACCAAATTAATACTAGATTAATACTTGATCAATACTAATTAAATAATACTATTATTAATATATTAGAACTTATAATATATTAATAATCATAAGTGCCTTATTCTCCCATTTAGTCTATCCAAGTATTGCAATGACATGCAACCCAAATGGACCATGCCGGGTCGGGTCAAGTACATACCAAATCAAGTTATGGACTTAGACACTATATCCAACAGTCTCCCACTTGGATAAGTCTAATAACTATATTTGCAAATATGACTTCAAAATCCGACTAGCAATCGTAGCTCTTTCAAAGTCTCTCGGAACTGAGATGATGATGATACGCCATTTAAGATAAGTGATCATATAATCCTCTGTTCTCATGATATCAGTTGGACAAACACATGGAACATGGCCTTACTTATTGTCCAGCATTTGTTTCTCGATCTCTGATTTGTTTTGACATAGAACTAAATTGAACACATCAATTAGGTTCTGACCGAGCCCGGTACATAGTTCAAAACCAAATCATCGAGGGGCCCAAATATCGCTTCTATTTCTAGAAGGAACAGATAAACTTCGACTGATATGCTTGTACTAACTACTTGTTGAATTATTCACAAAGGCACGCTTTATAACATCGAGTTACCAATGCGTTTTCGTACAATCAATGAATAACCATCTCATAGTCAACAACTCATATCTCTAGGTTTGAAGATTTATATGATATTACCGTCTCACGATCACTCGAGATAAATTCCATGAAGTGATGCAAGTGAGCGTGGGTTGAATCCAATACTCAGCCCTTATGAGTAATCATGAATGTTGTAGCAACCATTGCATTGTCTAAAGCAATTTAGACAAGTCATATAAGCCAAATTCACGACAGTCTTGATTCATATCTACTTCCAACATATGACTGACTGTGGATGGTTTGAATAACTTAGTCATTCAGGAAGAATGACCTAGTTATTCTAGAAGTCAAAACATGCAAAGTGAAACACAAGAATAATACGTAATCCTATATGGCCCCAACACTTGGGTGTAAATAAAACAACTTTTATCTAAGCACCATATTGATTACTCATTATTTATGTTTCGATTTATCAACTTAATACTTGAATTAAAACAGTAGTCATGCCATGGTCCAAGCATGCACACTATGTTTTTCCAAACAACAATTATGCCATACTCCAAGTATGCATACTATGTTTACATATGGTCCTCTCTTTGTGAAATAGATCAATTGACAATATTCCAATGATTCTCATTTCACAATTCCAATCCTTGTTGTAAATGCAAGAATACCAAACTCTTGCAATTTACTGTAATCTGTTAGATGCTAAACTTATATGCAATGATCCCCTTGTAATGACTATGCACAGAAGTCAGAAAGACTTGGCAACAGACATTACAAAGTATTCCAATGGAAAACAATTCCATGGAAATGAAGTTTCAAATTCAAAGTACATTCCTTTGAACATCCTTCTGTGCATTAAGTTCTTTAATCTTACACAGATTCAAAGAGTAACTTCCACATATAGAAACAATTCCATATTCCCATTTTTACCATCACTTTTGAACGAGAGTTGCCTCTTTTCAAAATATGTCAATATGGTCCTAACTCTATACTTCCAATTGTCCATGAGTAACCAATATTTGGTAAACCTCAAATTGTCCTCGACAATTGCTTAATCATTTTAGTCATATCCAGTTCTAATCCCTTTTCCCTTCTTAATGCCCTAAGCATTAGGAAAATTTAGAATGAATGAATATTATAGTACATGCAATCGATCCTATATCCGAAGCGTATGGGACACGATTCATGCTATAAATTTTTTTTATTTGCCATGTTCTCACAATTCGAACTATGAAGAGGTATGCCGTAATCATAATCGAATTTTGAGAACGCAACATATATAGAAATTCCTTATGTTGAACAATTCCAACATAACATTCATATATATCCTTGACTAAAGTTGATAAAACTCAATCTAAGCTGGTAGAATTGGAATGAAGTATAAAATCCTCTCCCTTAATTATAGCAAACAACTTTTCAAAGCAAATTGAAACTTTTGTTTTCTATAATTAACATTGCTAACTTGCAATACTTAACATAATCACCATGCTCCCACTAGCATAATGATTACCAGCATAACACTTTATGCTCCCACTAGCTTTGACATGTACTCAGAAATCAACTGGACTTCTAGAAATCAATAATTTATTAACTTTCTTACCAAAGTTCATATTTTTGATACTATATTGCTTTGATAAGACTTTATCACAAAACATACACCTTTCCTTAGATAGCTCACATGTTTGTCTAGACCTTTTGCAATTCTCACTAGTTAGTGTGCCGGTTAACCACACACGCTCCACTAACTAGATGAGAATGCAAATATCATAACCGCTATCTACTTAAAACCTTCTTAGTGAAAGCGTTTCCTCACCATCATTTTCATGAATCGAAGAGAAACCTTATGACACTTAGATTTGATGGTGTATGTGTTCTTTTCCATGTGAATTTTGTCAAAAACATAATCACAAGACTAGGTTAGTGACACTTCCAAATTCATATAGACTGAACTTGTGCAATCTTAATTTCTTGCCACCCGGCAACACAAGGGCCAACCATTGCTTCCAGGTTGTTATGCAGACAGTCGAGAACTCTCAGAACTCCAATGCAAACCCAACCTTAAGTGGGATGAGCACAGAATATGTCAACACGATAGGTTACAAACCTCAAGTCGTGGGCTAGTGATTAACAAATCTCTTGATTAGTTCTTGAACCTATCTTAAGATCTTTTTAAGACTCCCACTGACCTCTTGACATATATGATTCTCTTTGTCAAGAACTATTCCTTGACAAAACAAATATTCAAGAGCTAGTGCGGATTCTTATCAAGTTAAACACTTCCCATAATTGGACTTAGTTGGTCTTTGTTTTATCCAAAACATCACAATTAATCAATCTCAAATGTACAAGAGTAGGACACATCTTACTCTACATTTGATAAGTGTTATAAACTTTCTAAAGATTATGTCACTCAATGGCTCAATCTTGGAGTATGACTCTAAGATTCGATTTTGATGTACGATTTATCTTTTGATTTAACCATTTCATCAGCTTATGATTCCTCTCCTTAGCCAGAACTAAGGTGTCCTTAGAGGATCAATTGTGATATGGTTTCATACTCACTAAGATAATCATAAAACAAAATACTCAAGTACTCTCCCATCTCTTCAGATTGGAGAAACTTTTATCTTTCTGCCATATTTTATTCTTCTTACTCATTTTGTCTATCATTGAAACTCTTCAATGATCCAAAATTATACTTAAACTTGTAAGTATAACCATATTTACTAAACTTTAGTAAATCATAATGAATAATCTTATCAACCTTTGTGGTGGACATGACCAACACACAACCAAGTGTACCCAATCTTTTAGTCCTTCACTTGACTCACATGTACATGTGAACAAGGAATTAATCTTAATTTTCCAAAGATGAAAACTTCTCATTCATCATACAATACAAGTTGCATGATTCCAAGTTTCTATCCAACTGAAACTTGGGTGATGAGAGCCTTTCCTTATTTGGTAAATTATGACACTACCACTAATGAAAGAATCAAATCCATTTACCCATATTGCTTAACAATGGAAACATATAAGCAACAACCTTTTTTCACAAAAGCCATTATAAGGATACTTAAAATAAATAAAATCAAAACCATTTTCTTTTATTTTTAAAACTTTGCGGAAAACTTATCCTTACAATCCATATGGAAAACTTGTTGTTATCTATTCCTAAGAAATATATCATAACTCTTAAGCAATAACTCAAAATTCTAATCACCGAACCATGCAATCGAAATCCATCTTCACGATCAGAATCAGCATATACTTCCTTTAAGTTTCTTCATTTTTCTTTGATTCTTAAAACATCAACATGTAACCCAGTCACATCATGCAATAAGAATCTCATAATAGAAACTTAATAGAGTTAGATAATGGAGTTTACCTGAAGTAGATTCAAACTTTTCACTTTACTATCCTTATGGACTTTTAGGTAAATTTGGCAGCTTCGCAACCAATGCCCTTCCTTTGGCAACAGAAACATATGGACTCTTTGGAAACGGTACACGGGACTATCACATACTTACCTTTCTCTTTACCATTTGGTCAACCGAGTTGACTATGGCCAATCCCTTTCAATTGGGAAGAGAAAGGTTTTCTGGACTTCCAATGTTACCATTGTCAATGTCCATGGAAGTTTGGGAAGTTGATCTTCCAATCAAATTTTTCTTTACCAATGTTCCAAATCATTGTTGATTTAGCATCATCAAGCAAATAGGTAAGATCATTAAGGGTCATGTCGTGATCTGTCATCAGGGAGTGACCAAGACAACAGCCAGCTACCTTAAGACTTCGACACCCGACTCTCCCGGCTTGTCAATATGTGACTTAATCTCCAAGACCTAAGCACATATAGACTTTATTTTTGCCAATAGGGATTGAGTGACTTAGAACTTATCATGTCTTGAAACTTGTGGGATAGGGAGATTTATTGGAGTAGGTGAAGGAAGTGAAGTATGATTTTCAGTCCCACCAATGCACAACAAAGGGATTGATCTTTCACCTTGGTTGCCATTTGGGATATCATCTTCATTAGGAAGCTTCTTCCTAAAGAATTGGTAAGACCATAGCTGTCTAAACTAGACATCTATAATGGGAGAAATTCAAGTTAGTTGATTTAAAGTCCTTAATATAACACCCAATATGAAATATTAAGGCTACGACCCAATAACCTATTTATAACTGGAAGAGGGATGCCGTAATCCAAATTATAAAATAGTTAAATGTAGGTAAATGACAATTTACCAATTTCCACCATGAAAAACGACATATAATTAAGTTTTAATTGGATTTGAAACTCCTAGATTTTTTGAGATACATTGAACTTTCAATGGCATGTTAGTATCTTGATTGTGCCCTCTCAAGTTTGTGGCTGGGATGCTGAGGATCACAAACAAGGTGTGAATAACCATACAATTTGACTTGGTACCTTCAACAGTATTACCTAATCGATGTGCCGGTTAACCACACATGCTCCACCGATCTATAATAAAGTCGAGTTACCCTTTTCCACTCTTACTAGTCCATGTTAGTGTGCCGGTTAACCACACACGCTCCACTAACGACTTGGTAAAGTACAAAGTGTAATTTTATGGGCTAGCACCAATTTCACATTTTCCTAAAGTAACTAAGATTGGGAATTTATAATGTATAGTTACTCTATAATTCATTATACTTTTAATGAGTATTTAAAGTCGTATCCAACCCGTTCGGCTAACGACCCTCCACCGATCAAGGAAGCGGTGGGTGAGAGTGGACACCCATTAAGTCACCATTTTATAGGCAACAACCTTATACCCCCCCCCCCTTATAGACCGGCTTCGTGAATGAGGTCTACTAACGGTAAGAATGACATATTCTTATACATATCTATATAATAAAATTATAATAATAGTATAAGTGTTGATTTTTAAGCATTTTAAAAATCTACGGTTTAATTTGGAATTAAAGTATTAAAGTGTAAGACTTTTCAAATTCCAAAACTTGAGGGCAAGAATTGAAACTATTCCAAGTCTCTTCAATTTGTAACTTATGAGTTTTAATGGTTCATAAAAATGAAGACTCTTCATTTTATGAAACCTCTTTAGTTCTTTAATCACAATTTAAAGAAGTGACTTTTGGTTATCCATAACTTGAGGACAAGTTATGAACACCATCATTGTCATTAAGATCATGAAATAAACACACATGGAGGTGACACATAATTCCTATGATCTTCTAAGAAACTCATAAGAACACAAATTCATGTCCAGCAATTTCTAGAATCATATTAACATATACAATGCTTGAAAATTGATAAAAGTCATGCAAAAATGGGTTAACATAATCATTATCATTTTGAAAAACAGATTTTACAAGTCCAAAACATATTGGGATAATGATTTTAATCCATTTCTAGCAACAAAACACGAAAAGCTGCCCAGCACGCTCCTACTCGTCGAGTGCATGATCCTACTCGACGAGTAGGATGAATTTGTTCATGGACTCGGCGAGTCCTCCCCACGAACTCGGCGAGTCCAGTCGTCAGTGAGCAGATTTTTCAATTTTCAAGCAGTTTTGCATCAAGTATACTGAAAACAATCCTAGGCTCTGATACCACTGATGGGTTTTGAGCATTCTAACACTTCCTAAGTGTACATGCAACCCTAATAACCTTGAATCTATGTTTTCTCTATATACATGCAAATTTCTTTTTCAAGGTAATTTCCTAACTAGCATGGCATGGGGAATAAATAAAATATAAAAACTAGTAGAAATACATACCTTGTTGTTGCTTGGATTCCTTCAAGACTTTATGAGCCTAGCACCCCAAATGTTGTGCCTCAAATGCTTCACATAACACCACAAAACTTGGAATAACTTGAGAGAATATTTCTTACACTCAAAAATCGGTTATGCCCTCTCTAGTAACACTAGTACCGATTTTGCTAGCCAAAGGGTCCCTTTTATAGTGGTGTCACAATTAGGATTTCATTAAGAAGACCCATAATTGTCATGACTCTTCATTTCTCATGACCCATGGGTTAGTAACTCCCATGGCCTATCTATGGAGCTCCGAATGGTTACATCCATAACCCATAAACCATGGATCATTAATCCACCATAAAAGAATTGATGATTGTCATAATCAACCCTATATATTTAATTAGTGTCAACTTGATCACCAAAATAATACTAGATTAATACTTGATCAATACTAATTAAATAATACTATTATTAATATATTAGAACTTATAATATATTAATAATCATAAGTGCCTTATTCTCTCATTTAGTCTATCCAAGTATTGCAATGCCATGCAACCCAAATGGACCATGCCGGGTCGGGTCAAGTACATACCAAATAAAGTTATGTACTTAGACACTATATCCAATAATTAATTGGTGTTGTTTGATAATTGACAGTTCGGGAATCTATCAACCAGCAGCTGGAGTTATATCTACGGGACTTCAGCAGTGCCAGGTGAGTTATCCTCACTATACTAAGGGGTCTAAGGCACCAAGGCCGGCCCATTGGATTCGATATCTTAGTAGTTACTAATATGTTGAGTTTGAGTTAGTAATGTATGCCAGTTGAGTTAGTAATGTATGCCAGTTGTTATCTTAGTAGTTACTAATATGTTGAGTTTGAGTTAGTAACCTATGATACTAATTGATTACCTGTATATGCACTTATCTATTATATGTCGACATGTTACGTGGGATGGGTTGAGGTTGTACTGCTCCGTGCGGTAGCCAACAAACCCTAGAGTATTCCAGATATGAGCTGAGGGCCCGGTAGGCATTCCAGACTCATACTAAGGACTCGAGAGTATTCCAGATATGAGCTGAGGGCCCGATAGGCATTCCAGACTCATACTACGGACTCGAGAGCATTCCACATACGATCTGAGGACCCTTTAGGCGTTCCAGACTTGTACTGTGGGCTCGGGAGCATTCCAGTTACGGGCTAAGGGAGACTCGTACTGTGGGCTTGTGGGTATTACAGTCTGTAGGGATATGGACCCGTTATGTGCTATTCTGTTCAGTTTGTTATGATACGCTATTGTTGACGTTGCTATGTGGACTGTATGTGTATCGGTATTTTAGGGGTAAGTCACTAAGCCTTCGAGCTTACATTTTATCGTTTATTGTTTCAGGTATTTTTGATGAACATGGGAAGGCAAAGGCGTGATCGTGCACCTCCTCATATTTTCATGTTTGATTCTGGGGATACTCTAATGCTTAAACTATCTTGAAAACAAATTGTAATAACTTAATGGTTTTAATTGTTTTAAAAAGTTTTAAATTGGCTTGAATTTTACGGGTGTTACAGAGTTAGTTGTGAGTGTTGTTTGAGAATTTTTGGTTGTTGGGTCTCACTGGAAGTTGGGTCTTCAGTTGTAGGGAAAAAGAGAGTCATTCAATTGAGTAATTTCAAATTATTGTTTGTTGGTAGTTGTGGGTTTCCACATAGTCTCTCGAGTTTTTTTGAGTAAGATATTTTGACTTGAAATGGTTAAAGGGAGTGTGGGATATGTTGATATGGTTGTGTTTCACAACAACAACTATCACTCCAGTAGTGGTGAGACACCATTTGATCTTCTCTATAGTAGGAAGTGTCGTACCCCAGTTTGTTGGGGAGAGGTTGGTCACATAGTTATGAGAAGGACTGAGGTAGCCCTTCAGATGACAGAGCTCATTCATCAGATTAGGCAGAGACTTCAAACAGCTCAGAGTCAGCAGAAGAGTTATGTGAACAAGCGTTGATCCGAGTTGGAGTTCCAGGCCGGCGACGTGGTTCTGCTGAAGGTATCACCATGGAAGGATGTAATACGCTTTAGGAGGAGGGGAAAGTTGGGGCCCCAGTATATTGGGCTATTTTGGGTGATTTCCAAGGTTGGCAGAGTAGCTTATAAATTGGATTTTCCTGACGAACTCAGTCAGATTCACAACACCTTCCATGTATCTCAGCTTTGGAAGTGTGTCGATGATGATTCAGTAGTTGTTCCTATGGATGATATTCAGGTTGATGACCGCCTGAACTATGTTGACAGACCAATGGAGATTTTAGATCAAAAGGTGAAGGCCTTGCGCAAAAAGGTATGACCTTGGTCAAGGTTTAGTGGAAACATCAGAAGGGTTCTGAATGGATGTAGGAACCTGAGTCAGAGATGTGGGAGTATTACCCTAACTTGTTCATAGCAGCGGACTTCAAGGACAAAGTCTAGTTCAAGTGGGGGAGAATTTTAACATCTCGATATTGAGGTATTTTCATTTTTAAACCTAATTATGAGAATTTATTTCATTTTAAACCTTAGATGTGAATTAATTGCTAAACTGGACCTAAATGGCATTCTCATAATTTTTCGGAGCTCGGCATGAACGTTAGGCATTTCCTAGGAATGTTGTGTGTTCTCTTGGAACGTTGTGCGTAAGTTTCTGGAGTTCGAACCCAAAATTTTAGGGTTTGGACCCTATTTAAGCATCCTTAAGTTCCAAACCTACCTTCTTTCATCAGCCTCCAACCCACCTTCATCCCTAAGCAAACCCTAATCCATTTTTAGAGCGTTCTTGAGCATTTTTTTTTTTGTTTTGGTAACCTTGAAGGAGAGAGGAAGTAGAGAAGATCATCTTGGAGGAGTGGGAATCTTTAGATCCAGAATAGCAACATCATTTGGCATCATTTGGAGGTAAAAATCTCTTAACTTGATTAAGAGTTGTTTAGATCTTATTTAGTTATGAAATGGTGTCCTTTTGGTCCTATAAGCTTGGTATTATGAGTATGGATTAGTCTAATCCATATAATTTGTCCTTTCAGATATTTTGGAGCATCTAAAAGCATAAAGATGTGATCTTGGTTGCTAGTTTTCTTCCATGCTTGAGTTACAAGGTCTTAATGGGTTAAGTGGTTAGTGTTTTTGTGTTTGGGCACTTAATGGCCATGAAAGACCATAAAGTTGGAAACTTTATGATTAAGAACGTTATGTTAAGGCTAGATCTGGAATATGGGAAAAAGAGATTGAGGATTAAGCTCTTAATAAGAAGGAAAATGACTTAGTCACGAACGATGGGCGTTCGTAGTCAGCCATCACGTTTCTGGTCAAACACGTGTACGCCAAGCATACAAGCTGAGTACGTTTGGTGTACTCAGTTGTCTTGAACATGTTTGACTTTTGAATTTGGCCTAGATTGACCAAGTTTGATCTAAGGGTGTTTTGGGCATTTTGAATTGTATTTGAGATTGGTCGCTATTTGATGAATAGGTGATGAGTAGAGCCGATATTCAGAGCAGATATTTATTCATCTACTGTTCAGAGTGAGAGGTGAGTTCTCCTTACTCTACTTGTGGGTCGAAGGCACCAATGTTGGCCCACTAGGTTACGTCTTCTGGTTTATAAGATGGTGTTATCCTAATTAGATGATTGGTTTGTAGATCTGTATTATTACTTGTGTTTGTTGGATATGTGTTTTATGTTTACCTATTACATATGTCGACATATTGTGATTGGGTTTAGGTGGTCATCCTTTGTGCTGAAGGTCAAGATACTCGAGGCAGTTCGAATAAGTTGTAGTCCCTGCAAGGCGGTCCAGTCATGCCGAAGGCCCATAGAGCGGTCCAGATAGGATGTAGGCCATGTGAGGTGGTCCAATCTAGCTAAAGGCTCATGTTTGCATGCTTTTGTTTGTTATGTTGTGTGTTGGTACTTTGAGGGAACTCGCTAAGATTTGGATTACGGTTTCAGTTTATTGTTTTGGGTACTTCAAAGGATTGTGGGAAAACAAAGGCATGATCATGCACATCTTCCTGTTTTTACGACATTGGGTCTTGGGATACTCTGATTATGATTATACTTTTGAAACAATGGTTTTGTAAACACTTTAGGGTTAATGGGTCGTTTTTGAAAATTTTAAATTTCAATGATTTTTTGGATGTTACACATTAATATTAGAATTGGACCATGTTTAGATATATACATGAATGATATGCAAGACAAGAATGTAGCCCCTGAAAATTTTAAGAAATACCAGGATGTAGCCCCTAGCAAATTGTATAGTGCCAAATGTGTGAATGGATGATATGTATGATTAGTATGTGTGTTGTATTCATGTTGAAAGCAAAGTTAGCAGATCGGCGCTAGAGCCGAGAACCTTTTTTATATGCATTGTACGTATAGTGGAATATGTGGTATACTGGGGAACTAACTAAGCTTTATGCTTACAGTTTGTGGATTAAATTTGTTGTTGGTTGTTTGTGAGAAGAGCTCGACGGGACTAAACCTCATCAAAGACATTGGTTTTTGCTTTTTGCAATTTAACTCTGTTAAACTTATGGAATCTAAAACAAATGAATGCCACTTAATTATTTTATGTAAATGGTTTTAATTGATTAACTTATTTTGAATGGAAAAATCTCTTTTTTAATTTGGGTATGTTACAACGATGTTATACCAAGAGCTTAATATTCCAATGGTTAAATGGTGTCAAGAAATATCTTAAACAAACATGTATGTGAATTATATAGGTTGAACTCATCAGGTTTTCAAACATGTGTTAAGTTGTCCACGAATAACCTCTAGGGAAGGGTAGAATAGGATTAGTATGCTTGAACGTGATAGACCCTTCAAGGAAAGTGGTCAAGGTCAGGATGATCATGTTAGGGTATGATTTCTAAGTGTTTATAAAAATGGGTTCCCATTCTGGTGAGGTTTAACGTTTGAGTATTTTTGAGATTATGGTGTTGGGATTTCCAATTTCCATGGCTTCGCAAGGTGAGTGAATGAATCGTCAGTGGTAGTTATCGAATGCTATGACGGTTCAGCTTATTTTGGTTTGAGAGGCGACATTGCTGAGATTCTATGTGGTCTCGAGAACTCCTTTACTTTTACGCCAATTTAGTGATTAATTTTGGGAAAAGCATAAGGATTTGCTTTTATGAAATGTATTCTACTGTATAGCCAAGACAAATTTTAAGGATGAAATACAGTTAAGTGGGGGGAGAATTGTAACATCCATTTTCGGGATGTTTCTTATTTCGGGTTAACAGACCGTTATTTCATCAAGTAAAGGCCTCGGGATTTTAAGGATGAGGTTTGGACCTTAAAGGATTGAGATTTGGGGCTAAATATTCAAGGCTTGTGATTTAAAGGGTTAGTTTTGGGGATGAAAACTTTTTGGGCTTAAGCGGATTGGGCCTTGCTGGACCAAGCCAATCACAACATGACCCTTAGGGATTCACGGCACGAATCTTGGGCAGGCTAAACCTACTTTTTTCAGGTTTTAATCCTATATTTAAAGGAACCATATTTGTATTTTAGATCATTTGCAGCCTTAATAACATCACATAGGTCGTTGGGAGCAAACCCTAGCCTCCATATTGTCCCTCTACCATTTCTAATCAACTTTTGAGCCTCTTTTGCTTGTTGATGCACTTTGAAGGAGAAAAAATTGTATTTTTGAACCAAGAAAGCATTAAACAAGCCATATCCAACCTCTTGAGTACCTTTTGGACCATTGTAAGTCTTTAAGTTTGAACATTTGTGAGTTATTAGGTCTAGATCTTTGGTTTTATGTATGTTTTTATCTCTTGGTTGTTGTTTGGTTGGAGTTTGAAGAACTCTAGTCTTAAAAGTTGTATTCTTATGGATTCTGGAATCTAGACTCTTTGTGATAAGAAGATGAGAGGTTCATCTTGTTGTTTGATCCACGTATGAGTTTAAGACCTCTTTAGTCTTATTTTGAACTAGACTTTGATTTATGGGGTTAAGGACATGCAAATGGATAAAGTTGGAAAGTTTATCCATTAAGACTTCATTTTTGCTTAATCTGGAGGCTTGAAGCTTGGATCTTAAAAGATTAAGACCTTGGGTTGAAATTTGCTGAAATGTCAAAATCATGTCGCAATATAGAGCTAATAACGCTGCGACTTCTAAAGCCGATCGCGGCTATTTTTTGACTACCTGTTAGCACCGCAACCCTAGGGTGATGGTTGCATGACGATGTGGACAGTTGACTTTTTTACCAAGTTTGACTTTTGGTCAACTGTGTTAGGTTTGGGTCTTGGAAGAGCAAAACGGACTTTTATCCATAAAATAGCTTTATTTTGACATATACTTGATAAGGAAGTGTAGACAAATGTTTTTACCTTAATTATTAAATTAGGGTTATGTATTGTGTAGTTATTTGAGGAAGAAATGATGCTACTAGCTTGAGTTCTGGCTTTCATATATCTTCAATTCAACTGAGTTTTCATAAACTTACTTATTATGTGGACTTTGTGTTATACGTCAACTAACTATAAATAGATCTCTCATAGGGAATCTAGTAGGATTAAAAGGATTCATGACCATTATAAACCTATCAGAGTGAAGTGGTCAATATTTCCATGATAGACCTATCAAATGGAAGTAGACAATATTTGGTCGACTATAGATAGACCTCTCGTATGGAATCTAGTTGACTGGGGTTATGTGTGTTGGCATGTGTTTTATGTTCAGTTATATGTGATCATTATTTGATGTATGTGTATGATGAGACATGCATATGATATGTATCTAAGCATTATGCTTACAATTTCTATTTCGTGTTTTTAGTTGTTGGTCCTTTCTGGCTTGAAGGAAAGAAGTTGGCTTAACTGAGATATCTGAACATTCTCGGAGGAGCATCACATCTAGTTTATCCATTCTATGTTACTTATGGGTTTCAAAATAAAACTCAGCTTCCGCATTTTTGTTGTGATTACGTTGATGTGACTTAAAAGATAATTTTATGGTTTGCTAATGATGATGAATGAAACTTTTTAGTAAATCATATACTTTGATTTTTAAAAATTTTGTGGTTGGATTTTTGGTATGTTCCACTCTTTCTCAAATATTTATTTTTTTGACGAAATACAAGCATGTTTTGGAAATAGTTTGAGACATCCTTTTTATGCATTCATATTAGGATTATGTTTAATTGAGAGATCACATGACTTGAGATCCCTTATTTGTTTGATTTGGTGAGTACAAAATTAGAAATTTCTCACATGCAAAAGTCTGGCTTGCTACCTCTTTTGTGGAATTGTGTGATAGCCCACATTTCCCAATTTGTTAGAGGAATGTATGATACCCCAAACAGACTTCGGACCTCATATGAAAGAGTTATGAAGATTAAAGTTGGGTCTTTTTTCATATTTTTAACTAGAGAGCCTATTTTGTACCTAAAAAATTATGTCTTCCTGTCACCTAAAGTTGAAGTATGATATGTCCATTGATAGCCCTTACTAAATTGAACATAATGAAGAAAAATGCACCCTAAATGGAGTTTGTATTGAAAGAGTTACTGAGGTTCAAAGTTAGACAAAAAACTAGATTTTCCCAAGTGTAATCTATGAAAATCTATCTATATTTCGCATCCAATGGCCAAAACAAGGTTGTTTTGACAAAAAAAAAACAGAGATAACAAAGATTTTTGCAGATGGTCATCTGCGAAAGTTGTGGTTATTATTTATTTCTCATTTTTTGTGACTATTTGACGGTGGAAAGTTTTAAAAAATGTTTATTATAATGTGTAATTAGTAACTTGTGGAAAAGATAGTAAAAGTTTATAATGTACAACCAGGCCCGACTCTAAGGGTGTGCAACGTGTGCAACCGCACATGGCCCGAAAAAATAGGGCTCAGTTTTTAGCCAATGTATACCATTATTATATATTATATTTCATTTTACGTAAAAAAACACATAACAAAGTATTTGTAGTTCAGCTACCTCCTTGAGGCGTCTTTTTCTATCTCCTCCCAAACGCCTAGGGTTCGATTCTCATCTGCTCCCTTGCTTCTAACTTTTAACTAAATCGTTTCATATATATATATATATATATATATATATATATATATATATATATATATATATATATATATATATATATACACACACGTTTACTTAAAACTTCTACTTACTATCCTGGAACTTAGCCGGTTAAAAGACTTACATGTTGTAGGCTCCATCATGAAATGACCAGGGTTCGAACCTCTAGCACCATCCCTTTTGATATGATATTTAACGAATCATTATTCTTATATTAAGGGCCTATTTCTTACTTTTTATCCTAGAGCCTTCAAAATCAACGGACTCTTAACAACTATCCCAAATAGCTTATATATTAGGTTCTCAAATAATATATATATATATATATATATATATATATATATATATATATATATATATATATATATATATACACTAGTTGTCAAACCCGTATATTATACAGGTTTATTAAAACAAAATGTTAAATACAAACAATTAAACGTAAAATTTGAAATACGTAAAACTTATGACAAAAAAAAACATGCAAAAAAATAAATTAAATTTATGTGTGTAGTTATCAAACCGTTTAATAAACATGTTAGTTATAACAATATGTTAAATACAAAGGTTTAAACTGTAATTTATTTAAAATTGAAATTGAAGTTTTGAAATTTAAAATTTAAAATTAATATAGTTATTATGGTATCTTTTATTTGTAGAAACTAAATAAATGATATATTGAAAAATAAAAAATAGAATAAATGACAAATGGAAAATAAATATCTCAAAATTATGACAAAATGACATGTGGCATAATGCATTAGAGAATGATATGTGGCAAAATTATTTTCATTTATTAGGAGTATATATATATATATATAATATATATATATATATATATATATATATATATATATATATATATATATAAGAAAAGAAATAGGCTTATAAGTTTTAACTTAGCTATGCGCCAAAGATAGCCTAGTAAAATCTAAGATCGGAGGAAAGGTTTATGCCAAAAGATTGATCCTAATTTCTAATAGATTAATATGTTGCCTTAATTGTTCATTTTCCATTGAACCTAACCCTATATATATATATATATATATATATATATATATATATATATATATATATATATATATATATATATATATATATATAGGGGAGAGTTCAATTGAGAAAAAAAAAGGTTGAAAATGGGGGAATCATTCTCAGCTACTCATTTATTTTTTCCGCAAAAGCTATCGTCGTACCAGCGGAAATGGAAAAAAAAATAGACATGTATTTTCCAACAAAACATATTTCTTAAACTATGCTAATCATTACCTTAATATATAAAAAAACATAGTCTTTTTCGTTTTTTTTTAATTTTTAAGAAGCTAATTTTATCGAAAACTTATTTTAAATATACCAAAATTCATGATTTTTTATTCTCTATAAATAGACATCCATATTGATATAGTTTTAAAATAAAATAAAATAAAATTTTATATTTTCAGCTATCGTTATTCATATGTGAATAAAAATGAATCAAGTTTTTTTCTACAGTACATTCGTTATTCACTTATGAATAAAAACTATGATTAATTTTTTTTTACATTTTAAGTATCATTCATATATGAATATAGCATATACTAAACATAGTATATTCATATTTAAATATTAGACGATTCATTTACTTGTGAATATTACATAGTATATTCACTTGTGAATATTAGATGGTATATATACTTATGAATATTAGATAATATTTTCAATCTGAATATTACATAATATTACATGGTATATCACATGTGAATAATGCATAGTATATTCACTTATGAATATTAGATGATATATTCACCTATGAATATTACCCAGTATATTCACATATGAATATTACAATGTGTTTTCACAAATATATATAATTTTTATATATTATTCACATATGAATAACATCTAGACTTGCATATTCGTTTTTTTGTTTTAATAAGCATATACTGATTCAAGCGAGAAAACAAATTCATATATGAATATAACGTGGTAATTTAGTTTTTGCATTTCATCAAACAATTGGAGTACATACAAGTTAACTATTTTAAAAATGTTAAAAACATCAAGTTATCAATTCCAAATCATCATATACCTCCGATTTCAACTTCAGATGCGACACTTATGTCTGATCGATTTCTCATTTTGATTTTGATTTCCGAAAATCAGATTGGGAACCTGTGAGTATCGATTATGAGTCCTTCAATGTCGATCGTGACTGCGAGTCACGAACTCCGATTCCAATTTCATGAACAGCAAAGAAATTCCGATTCCAACTGATTTCGTTTACGAATCTGGGAAATTCCAGTTCCAAACTTTAACAAATCCATGAAATTGATGAATTTGGATTGCGAATTTGTCTTGAACGACGAACCTCCCATCTAAGGATATTGATGATTGATTAGCATTGGATGACATTGATGATGGTTTAGTTGAAGAAATTTGGATGATTGTTGAAGGTTGGAGGAGAAATTTTGAGGATGAACGAACTGTTATCGAAATCTCTATAGTTACGTATTTGACATCGAAGGTTATTAACATATTTACAAGTTTGTCACCGTGTTTTTTTATGCTTATATAAATGAGTGGCTGAGAATGATTCCCCCATTCTCAACCTTTTTTATTTTCTCAATTGAACCCACCTCTCTCTCTCTCTCTCTCTCTCTCTCTCTCTCTCTATATATATATATATATATATATATATATATATATATATATATATATATATATATAGGAATGAGTTCTATGGAAAACAAATAACTATGGCAACATCTACCGGAACCAATAATCAAATGACATGTGTCCATTTCTTTCTTCACAAGTAATGTATTGTAGAAGTTATTGTAGAAGTGATGTGTTTTCATGTTTTCATTGGTTCAAATATGTGTTGCCCTAATGATTTATTTTTCATATTACTCTTCCCTATATATATATATATATATATATATATATATATATATATATATATATATATATATATATATATATATATATATATATATATATATATATATATATATATATATATATATATATATATATTCCATCCACCTCCAAACTCCAATCTATTGCCAGGCAATTATACATCTTAAAAATTAGGCCTACGGCTTAGTAGTCCTGGCATGTGACCTTCTGAAAACTCTGCTGCAAATATCACCAACTACAATTAATTATATCTCGTTTTTATATTATGAAATGATTCCTCCATACCAAGTAATATGAGCTTTATTTGGAATTGTTTAATAAAATACAAATTCCTTTTTGAGAAATGACACATATTTAATTTTCAATTTCATGTGCGGGTAAATAAACCTCGACTACAGTTGCTCAAACTCATAAATGAATACATACTGTATTTTTTATAATATGGCATTTTCTTGGAAAAGAAGTTGATTAACAAAGCTATAAATATATGTTTCAAATCGTCTAAAGCACAGCTCCACATTCCTATCCGATTTCAAAAAGAAACTACATATACACTCGTTTTCCTCCAATTAATCTTCTACACATGGGTCTTATTCGATTGCCTTCTTTAGTTTCCAATGTAAAATGCTTTGGCAGATCGATCTCTCTTCGTGACACAAGTTATCAAAATGATGTGCCAAAAGGTCATCTTGCGGTGTACGTTGGTGAAACCCAGAAGAGGCGGTTTGTTGTCCCAATATCTTACTTGGATCAACCGATGTTTCAAGTTTTGTTGCGTCAATCGGAGGAAGAATTTGGGTTTGACCACCCAATGGGAGGTCTAACCATCTCCTGCAAAGAAGATGAATTTGTCAAGCTTACCAACCTGTTGGAAACTTCATGATAGTTTTTTCTCGAATTTTTTTTCTTTTTTTTTTTAATTCCTGTAGAATCGGTGGTAAACTTAACTATAATACCCATGCACGTTTGGGTAAACACATGTATATCTTGAAATCTTTTACAGATTTTTGTAATGTAAAAGAGAGATTATATATACATTATTTGTTATTGTAATTCATATGCAGAAATATTTGTGACGGGTAGAGCATTGGGATTCTAGATCCACAATTGCATGGGTCATACGGAAAGTGAAGCCTTGTGAGACCTAGTAATTCATCCCAACAAATGTCAGTTTTGAACACATAGCATGTCGCTATACTAACCCTGAAATCGATCTGTAAATACCAAATGAAAGTATGACCACTTGTTGCGATGATGAAAATCAAGATGTCATGAGCTTGCATAATCATCAAGATATCAATACCCTGAATAGTGAATACTAACTAAAACAATTTTTGTATTGAAACAATAAATTATCCTATTCCTAATATAATCTTAAACATTATTCTTAGTGTGACTTGAACCATGACCTTTCATTTGAAAGAGTCACTCCTTACCTAATTAACAACCAACCTAATTAACAACCAACGGAAACAAAGATTACATATCTTCATACTATGGCAAAAAGACAAAGATCGCTAAAAGTACGCAGCTTCAAATTACCAATAACTAGAAACGACAAAACTGATAAGACTAATCTATGTCTCGAAATTTTATGCGACATTTCATATGACTTAAAGTCGGTACGTAATATGTCGCCCATTTCCAATTGCTCTCCACACCGACTTGCATGACATGACATGGAGTCGGCAATTGCAAATCGAGTACCAATGTAGGGTCTATATGATGAGCTTTTGGTATATGTGTCTTAAAATGAATACCAGATTTTCACTTGTGCAACATTCTTAATTTGTGATTTTATTTTTCAGTTTTATCTTTAGTAAAATGAAATTGTTGAATTTCATCAAGCATTAGGCACCGGCTTATGTAATCATTTTCAGTTATATAGAGATAATTATTTTATAATCTATGGTTGGATCTGCCAAAACTTGAATCCCATCTTTTACAAGGAAGCCTCCTTGTAAGCTTGAAAACGGACTAATTAGTTTCAGTTAATTAAAAATATATATAGGGAACTTTGTTCCCATGACGGAGGAAGTATATATGAACCAACTTTTTTAATTATTTTGCTAATTTTGATGTGTGAGGATAAAGATACCTTCGACGTATAATTGCTTGCTCCAATGATTAGTCTTCTATCCGAGCTATACGCGTTTGTTTATTTTTATTTTAGATTTCTTTCTATTAAAGATTTGATTACAGTTGAATATGCTGAAAAGTAGCATATATCTTGATGAGCAAAGCCACGTAAGGCTCGTCCTTTCCAGCACATGTAATCTTCTATGCATGCTGCCGCGAACCCTTCTGAAAGTCTGAAACTACAAGTCTTCTATCCCATCTCTAGAAATCTACTTGGCAATCGTGTTCTTCAAGAACTTATGCATCTTAAAAGAAATTTCTCACTCTTCTACACGGGTCTTATGGGATTGTCTTCGTCGCGGGTTTCTGGTTAGAAAAGTTTCAACAGATCGAAATGTTATAGAATAAATCAACTATTAATACGTGGGAAAGCACAATAGAACAACCACAAAAACACAACCATATTAAATATTAAAAATAAAAAATAAAAAATAAAAAATAAAAACTGTATAAATTGATCTCTTGTAATTAAATGGGTTACAATTAGGGTCGTTAAAATTGTATCACGGAAAATCAACCAATCGAATTAAAAAAGTTGGTAGCTAATATATTTAATAGTCAACATGTTTGGTCGGTAGTACCATACCAATTAAACAATTTTGGTATTGTAATTGTACAAAATTTGAATACCATGATAAAACCGTACCAACCGATTCATATACACATACACATAGAATTGTATATTTCAATTGTTAATTTTGTTTAGTGTTTTCGGTTTTAAGAACATTATGTAAGTTATTTGGACACATTAATCAATAGTTAATTACCATGTTAAAACAAAAAAAAATTAAAACTTTAAATTAGGGTTCCTTTAATAGAATTCTTTTGTAAATTAAAAAAACTAGGCAACTAATTTTTTTAATAAATGTCAAAATTACGTGATGTCTTTATTTGTTTTTAAAATGTTAAAATAGAAAATTAAATAAGCTAGTATATACTACTACCATTTTGTATCAACCAAACTTGTTGGTAGCCAAATATATTGGTACCAATTATACTTTGTACGGTACTGGTAGCAAATTTTTTATACTTGGTACGGTATATGTTTTATGGAATATATATATATATATATATATATATATATATATATATATATATATATATATATATATATATATACCGTACCACTTCCACCCCTAGTTACAATGCCTAACAGTTCTATATGAAACAGGAAAAAGAGATAAAAATAAAAATAACATCTAATATCACCATATGTTGGTGATATTACTGTCATCAGACATTTTGGGTAAATGAAACTAACATATGAACTAATGGGGCTTATTATTTGTACTGTATATTATATGTTCGGTGAATACGGAGTGCATGCATATATTATTGGAAACCTTTTAATTTTCCTTATTCACCGTCAATCGTATATAGTCTTTCTTTTTTTATTCCTTAATTATTGGTCTTTCCTTGATTCAAGGCTGTAACAATTGTATAAGTAAACTTCCTTTTGATAATGAAATTAAGCTTTTGGTATCAATCTCTTTATGGTATCAAAGCGTTCGATCCAGAAACTAAAGAAAAGAAAATTCTAATCGACCTCTATGGCCGGCGACGATGCAACCAAAACCCACAACCAGAATGAGAAGGAGATCATCGATCACAACTCACCTCTCTACCTACATGCTTCCGACTACCCAAAACAGATGCACGTGAATGAAGTGCTGACCGACAAGAACTACAACGATTGGGAACAAGAGATGATGAATTTCTTGTTCGCCAAGAACAAAACCGGTTTCGTTGATGGGTCGATCAAAAGACCAAAGACGGAATCTGAGAAATATCTACCTTGGATGCGTTGCGATGCGATGATCAAAGGTTGGATGACCACGGCAATGGAGAAGGAGATTCGCAACAGCGTGAAATATGCAAAAACGGCTACAAAAATTTGGCAAGATTTGAAGGAACGCTTCGGAAAGGAGAGCGCTCCCAAGGCATACGAACTAAAACAGGCAATGAACAACACTCGACAAGATGACACCACCGTGTCAGCCTACTATACTAGACTCCGTGTCTTGTGGGATGAGATGGAGACAATTCTTCCCACTCCTCGATGTTCCTGTAATGGTTGTTCGTGTGGTCTCGCAAAGAAGCTAACCGAACTGAAAGAAAAGGAGAGAACTTACGAGTTCCTTATGGGGCTTGATGACCAATTCAGTGTTATAAAGACACAAATATTAGCCATGAAACCTACGCCAAAGTTGAGCACCGTCTATCATCTTGTGGCGGAGGATGAGCAGCAACGAATGATTACGCTTCCAAGAAACCGGCCCGTGAAGTGGCTGCTTTCCAAGCCAGCCTTCAAGGAAGGCGAGAACCGACACGTAACTCACAAGAAAAGGGATGGACAAAAACAGAAAAAGGCACCGTTTCCACCGAGTCTTGCAGCCATTATGGAAAGAAAGGGCACGATCGTGAAGGATGTTTCAAAAGAATCGGTTACCCCGAATGGTGGCCAGCCAAAGGAAAAGGAGACAAGCCAAAACCAAAGGCTGCCATGGTGGAAACAAAATCGTGCCCGATACCGGGAATGACGGAAGAACAATATGCTAATTTCTTGAAACTGTTTGGGGGGAAATCATGACGAACCTATTGTCGCTAATATGGCAGGTAGAATTAATACCAATGATGATGATTGGGTTGTGGATACAGGTGCCACCGACCATATAACCCACCAAAGTCACCTCCTTGACAAGTTTTTAATAAATAATAATGAAAGGCCTGTCACTATTCCTAATGGGGAATCAATCCCTGTAAAAGGGAAAGGAGAAATTACTTTCAAGGGTGGAATCAACATTAAAGGAGTTCTTTTTGTTCCAAATTTTAAGTGCAACCTTTTATTGGTTCGAAAACTCTCGAAAGATCTTTATTGTGCAGTAACTTTTTTCCCTGATTTCTTTGTTATACAGGATCTAAAAACGAGGAACTTGATTGGAGCGGGTGATTGCCATGGTGGTCTCTATTGGATGAAGGGAATATAGGAAGAAAGAAATGCGATGGCGGTAACGATCGATGCATGGCACAAACGTCTTGGGCATGCATCCGACATAAAATTATCTCGTGTTAATTTTCTTAAAGAAGTTTCTTCAAGTTTTAGGAACAAAGTTTGTGATTCATGTAATAAGGCCAAACTCACTCGATTACCTTTTCCAATTAGTAGTATTAAAACTACCAATTGTTTTGAATTGATCCACTGTGATGTTTGGGGAAAATATCGGAAACCATCGTTGACAGGGGCAAATTACTTTCTTACGATTGTCGATGACTATAGTAGAGCCGTTTGGGTATATTTACTCAAACACAAACACGAGGCGAGTACTTGCCTAATTGATTTTTACAACATGGTAAAAACGCAATTTGAAAAGGGTATAAAAAGAATTAGATGCGACAATGGTGGAGAGTTTGTTTCAAACAACATGAACGAGTTCTATAGAGAACATGGGATTGTCTTGGAAACCAGTTGCCCTCGTACCCCGCAACAAAATGGCGTAGTCGAACGAAAACATAGACACCTTTTGGAGATCGCACGAGCCTTACGTTTTGAAGCGAACCTTCCGACAACCTTTTGGGGGGAGTGTATCCTTACGGCTACCTACATCGTTAACCGATTACCTTCCAAAGTCATAAATGACAAAACTCCATATGAAATCCTATTCGAAAGATATCCCGAATACGATCATATGCGAGTTTTCGGATGTCTCGCCTACTACAAAAACACCGAAACAAATGGAGATAAATTTGAACCAAGAGGAAAACCAGGGGTATTTTTAGGCTATCCTCCCGGCAAAAAGGGGTACAAAATTTACGACCTTGAAAAAGGGAAAATGGTGATGACGCGAGACGTAAAGTTTATCGAAGACTCTTTTCCTTTTCAAAAAATAGAAAATTTTGAACAAGAAATTTTTGAGTACTTGAGGCCTACCCCACAATATGATGAAGCATATGAAGTTGTCGAGAATGTGGAGACAGGGGGAGATTCCATGCAAAGTGATGAAGAAAACCAAATGCATAGCATGGAGGAACAACTTGAAGAAATAGTAGAAGAAGAACAAAACATGGAAAGTAACACAAATAATAATGATGTTCACATGGGCACTAACGAGGAACCCCACATCAACCAACAAGAGTCTATTGGAGGAAGACAAAAGCGACAGAAAGCACAACCAAAGCATTTAAGTGATTATCAAGTAAAGCTTCCCCCATCCATCAACCACATGCAGCCTACCTCCAATCAAGAGTCCTCGACGGTACATCCTTTATCCCATTATGTTTCTTTTGAGCATTTTTCTAATACTCACAAAGCATTTTTGTCCGCCATCAATACCCATGATGATCCAAAGTCTTTTCATCAAGCAGCTCAAGATGAGAATTGGAAAGAAGCCATGCAAAAGGAAATTCATGCTCTTGAACAAAACGGGACGTGGACCCTCGAACAATTACCGGAAGGGAAGAAAGCCATCGATTCAAGGTGGGTGTACAAAATCAAGTTCAAACCGGATGGGGAGGTAGAAAGATACAAAGCGAGACTCGTCGCAAAAGGTTTTACACAAATAGAAGGAGTGGACTATCACGACACATTCGCACCTGTCGCAAAATTTGTAACATTAAGAACACTTCTAGCCATTGCCGTGAAACGAAGGTGGGAGATTCAACAACTCGACGTGAATAACGCGTTTTTACACGGAGACTTAGAGGAGGAAGTTTACATGAAAATTCCTCAAGGGTTCTCAAAGAAAGACGAAACAAGGGTATGCAAACTCAAAAAGTCCATCTACGGGTTGAAGCAAGCATCTCGGAATTGGTACTACAAGTTTACTAGATCCCTTATTAGCCTCGGTTACAAGCAGTCTAAGGCTGATCACTCTTTGTTCATTTATAAAAATGGTGATGCATATGTAGCAGCCCTCATATATGTAGATGATGTAATACTAGTTGGAAATGACGTGAGATGGATTGAGAGAACGAAGTCTTATCTTGACGAGAAGTTTAGCATAAAAGACCTTGGCCCCTTGAAATATTTCTTGGGCATCGAAGTGGCAAGAACATCCGAAGGGTTAATTCTCAGCCAACATAAGTACACGTTGGATATCCTTGAAGACAGTGGATTAACGGGATGCCGCCCCAGTTCGTTTCCCATGGAACCAAATCTGAAACTGGATAAAGGAGAAGAAGAAGAGAAGATAGACGCAAGCCAATATCGAAGACTCGTAGGACGCCTACTTTACCTACAAGTCACTCGCCCAGATATAGCTTATTCCGTAAGCATTCTAAGCCAATTTGTTGGAGACCCACGACACATCCACATGGTGGCTGCCAATAGAGTTTTGCGATACCTTAAAACTACCATTGGCCAAGGCATTCTCTTACCAAACACGAGCGACACCAACCTTGTAGCCTATTGTGATGCGGATTGGCTTGGATGTCCCCTTAGTAAACGATCAAGGTCCGGTTATATGCTTCTATTAGGGGGAGCTCCAATATCCTGGAAATCGAAGAAACAATCCGTGGTGTCTCGCTCCTCGGCTGAAGCGGAATATCGGGCAATGGCCACCGCGGCCAGCGAGATCATATGGGTTCGTTGGCTGTTGGAAGAACTTGATACTGCTGTAGGTGATCCTACACCGTTGCTATGCGATAACGAGGCAGCCAACCATATAGCTAACAATCCCGTCTTCCAAGAGAGGACGAAGCATGTTGAAATGGATTGTTATTTTGTCCGTGAACGAGTTGAACGCAAAGAAATAGTGCCGGTCCATATCAATTCTAAGCAACAGGTCGCCGACTTACTTACCAAACCACTTGGCTCCCGTTTACTACAAACATTACTGGTCAAGTTGGGCATTCGAAACTTACATGCACCAACTTGAGGGGGAGTATTGGAAACCTTTTAATTTTCCTTATTCACCGTCAATAGTATATAGTCTTTCTTTTTTTATTCCTTAATTATTGGTCTTTCCTTGATTCAACGTTGTAACAATTATATAAGTAAACTTCCTTTTGATAATGAAATTAAGCTTTTGGTATCAATCTCTTTATATATAAGATCGAATTATAAGCCGATATGACATAATGGTATAGGTCAAGGGGGTCGCACCCCCTTACAAGGTCTTAGGGGCAGCGCCCGTAGCAAGCTCTAAGGGGTAGAGCCCCAAAAGGTCTTCGAAATTTAAACTAGTTTCATTATGGAAAAACCGAATTCTAATTTGTGATTCTGGTAACTAATTTAGAATATACAAACTCTAATCGATCATGCATATATATGACTCCTCTTTTGAGGCATAGAGAACCATTCTCAACTCTTCTTCTTCTACAACAAACATAGAATTTGTCTGGCAATTTGGCTTGTGTTTCTATGAATAGATACACAAGTGTCCTTTTAGATTATCCTAGACTAGATTTCCTGTAACCTAGGCATATGGTGGAAATATGAGTTCTGAATGTGACCTTACACGATCCATAAGGAATCTGGTTCTCCACCACCATCCTATTATTATATTTCCCCACACTATTTGTAAGAGACTAGATAAAACTCCTAATACAACTCTAAAAACTAGGAATAAAAAAATTCAAACAAAAAAGTGTAGCCTTAGGGAACAAGGAGTTTGACAGCACATCTAACGCCTTTTAGCGATGGTTATTGGAAAGTGTTGCCAACAGAAAATCCTGTGAATGCATTGTTTGTTTTTGGAGCATATTTCAATAAACTCCACCGTAGGAGAAAAACAATCTCCAACAACGTAACCTTCAATCATCAAGAAAAACAGAAAACATAGTGTTCAAAAGTCCCTAAGGACTTGATGACTTGATTTGAAAATACCAACAAAATTTGAACAAAGTTCAAATTTGGTGTTCAGATCCGGTTTTGTCAAAACCGAAATGTTGAATGTTACCCTTTTGGGTTTATAAGGTTTAACCAGTGGAGGATTCGTAGAAAATACAGGTTTAGAAAAACCTATAATGGCAGTGCCTTGAACATAGTAAAGATAATTAGTATTCTTTAAGTCGGTTTTAATCACAACTCGAGAACCTTTTGTGATCAAAACACTCCATCCACCTGAAAATATGTAACCCTTGTCGTCGAAGACGCTTAAGGAGATGAGATTTCTCTTCGTTGTAAGAATATACCGATCATCAGTTAAATTTTGAATCATGCCATCGAAAATCTTGAAACGGATAGTGTTTTGACACCTTCAATTTTATATTGGGAAGCATCAAATCCTCGAACTAACTCGACATTGTGAATTGGTCGTGGAAGTTGATGTTCTTTTTAACCTTATGGCCACTAGGGAGATCAAACATGGGGTCCCACTAGCCAGACCAAGCATGGGGTCGGGTCAGCGCCGACCAGGAAGGAAAATTTGGACGGTTAGTTTCTATACAAGATTCGGAATGTAAATGTGTCATTGGCCATATCGGTGAGAGTTTTTTGCGCTTGGCCTTATTGCAAAACTTTGGTTAACTTACTTGTATAAATAGACCCCTTATGAATTCATGTAACACTAAGCTAAGTAAAAGTGTAATCTCTCTCTCTCTCTCTCTCTCTCTCTCTCTCCACGAACATAGTTCTGATAAAGTCTCCACGAACATAGTTCTAATCAAGTGAACCATGTTAAATATTGTATTATTTCTTTTATTGTTTTAGTATATACTTTGTATATGCAAGAAATCATTTATCATTTGTTGAAGGTCTTATGTGATAACACTAATAGTGTACGTTGGCATAAAGAAAGAAACGGCAATGTATCATCCCAATATCATACTTGTAACAATTATTATTCAAATACTTGTTGCGTCCCTTGAAGGAGGATTTTGAGTTTGATTATAAAAATCGTCACTAAGGTAGCGATAATATGTCATCGCTAATGTGTCGTCACTATTACTTTGTGTGTCTTATACTCATAAAAATTTCGCTATTACGTGTGTCACTAAAAGGAGTTGTTGTCGCAAATGGGAGCGCCGCTATTACCATTCCGATACACGGACCAAAGTTTTTCCGGCCTAGGTTTCTGGAGTTACCGATTGTCGCAAATGACCTTGTCGTCACAATTTCCTATCGCCGCTAATAAATATTCCATATTCAGCTTCTCTCCCTTCTAGTCCAAAGAAATAATGCAGCATACCCATGTTAGGGATAAGAATCGATAAACAAACACACAAGCCAATTTAAGATGAGAAAAAAAACACAAAGATTTAACATAGCTCACACGATTAAAGTGATTGGATAATTTATTATGTTTGACAAATCATGTGTGCCCCAGGACCCGCAAGGAGTGACTCCCCCTTGACACTTGTCCGCTATTTTGGAAGAAGGGACTCATTGATAAGTCTTAGTAGCGTAAATGAGGTCAAAGGGAACTAGTGTAGATAACGTCATCTGCAAAAACACAAAGAATGAGTGAATGATGTATACCTGCCTTTTTATGTAGAGGATATGGTTATCTTCACTAGCCAACGGTGTGGAAGTTTCCTCGGAATCCACAAGATGTTGTGCACAGCCCTTGAACACAAGTCTAACTTTATACTTAAGCATCTTACCATCTAGATCGCCTTTTCTCTAAAATCCCCCATTGCAATTGTAATGCTTTATTACCATGTGGTAAGTCTTCTAGTTGTCATTTTTCATTATTGAAGCCATCTATTCTTCCATAGCTTTCCTGTCATTCCTTTTTTACTTTTCACATCGGTATACGCAGGACCGACCCAAGAGGAGTTTAAAGTGTACTTGTATGAACACGGCATACTATTTTTTTAGATTTTCTAATAGCCGATGTTCAATTTTTGGCCCAAATCATATTAGGTGGCTTATCATCCCCGAGAGTAAAAAGAGCAAGCGAGAAATCTGATGAGCCAGAATCAAAAAAAAATTTGGAAAAGAAAACGGCGCAAGTCAAAAGACTGAAAACTAAAATCGCATCATAATGACTTAATCAACTTGTAACAGCCCAGAATCTCAATAAAAATTTTCATTTTTAAATAACGAAATCCATTTCCATGAGTTATAAAATTCCAAACACAATTGTTTTGAAATCCAAACATAAGATACATTATACATAAAATCATAGTATCCCAAAACAAAACGCCGGAGAGTGCACGTCGCGCCATCATGTCGGGCCCTTGCCCTTAGATCCTATAGTACCTGAAACAACAAACTATAAGTTAATGCTTAGTGAGTTCCCCAAATCATACCCCATATAATACAGATAACCATACAATCCATATCAATCACATAAGCCCTACATATATAAACATATAAGGATATCGTGGGCTCCTCTTAGGGTCTTACTCCAGGATGCCATGGGCTCCTCCATATGGTCTTATACCTATGTTCCATGGGCTCCCCCCCCCCCATGGTGTTTACCTGAAAATCCATGGGCTCCCTCACACGATCTGACCTCCAAGTGTCATGGGCTCCCCCCATGGTCTTTACCTTGAAAGCCTTGGGTTGCGCCACATGGTCTTACATCCAAGTGTCATGGGCCCCCCTATGGTCTTTCATGCAACTATCACATAAACAAATAACATAGCACATAGAATATAACCAACTAGCATACCACATATCACTATACCAACTAGCATACCGCATACCACTACATGGGCTGGTCTTGGTGCCTTCGACCCATTGGTACGGTGAAGAGTGTCACACCCCCGAACCGGACGGCGGAAACGTCTGAGGGCTCACGTGACTTAAATTGAATATCATCACAATGAATATACATGAATCATAACATAAACATCACCATGCATTAATATATTACAACTGTTATGTTTACATCCAGTACATAGTTTTAAATATTACACATTCATAACATAAATTATTTGATAGATATCATAAGCAAAACACCCTGACATACTTGGTACTTACTCCTCGGCTTACCTGTTACCTGAAAATACAAGTTATTTTGAAAAAACGTCAACATATGAAATGTTGGTGAGTTCATAAGCAATGTTGTGATAAAATGTTTTTGTGTAGTTTGTAAAACCCAGAAAATCCGATATTTTCTGAAAAGACCATTGTTTATAAAAAGGTGTGAAGATCCGTAAATATATGCATGATGATTTCAAAACATGTATAATTGTAGAACTTTAGTATTAATCTTACAAGTGAAAATGTTGAGCTTCCTCGAAAAACCCGATGTTTTCCAAATACATAAAATACAGTGATTTCACAAATTGTTATACCGCCACAATGAATGATTTTGATTACTCTTCCTTGATTACTCAGGTGGTGTTGGATTAATTAAGGTTTGTGAGTTGTTATAATCATGCATTAGTAATGACTAGTTTATAACTACAGATTACGAACGATCCTTAGAGGCGTCGCCTGTTATCACTCACTTAATCCAAACAACCTTGATTACTATAGATTAACGACATGAATCTGTTTACTTTGATTACTCATAAGCCTAACAAATGGGGAAAAGAGGAGTACGAAGTCCTGCTACTTCAGTGAGTTATTTTAGGCTATCGGGGATGCGAAAGACACATTGGCCCATCTCGCATTTGATTACTTTGACCTTATGACAACACTAATGGATCTCTAGAGCCCAATAGTATTTAAAAAGCCATTTAAGGTCCCTTTACATGAAATCGGGTCATAGAAGGCCCAATAACATATAATTATTATCCCTTGGGCCCAAAGATCATGTTAATGGACTTGCAAGGCCCAACAAGCATGATTTGAAACTTTCAAGCCCAATTGTCGAATGTTTACTTGTCTTAGGTATCGCGTATCTACTAGAGAGTTCGATTCAACATTTGTTATGTTATATCGACTCGAGACCGATCGATTCGTTTATAACGATGATTTGGAGTTGTACGTGTATTTGTCTTTCGATTATTGGTAAGCCGTAGGTTGTTATTTTGGAATCAATATTTTATAAATAAAATAATTGGTTTAAAATATGTGGTTTGACCCTTCTCGGCCCCTTTTCTTTTTATAAAATAACAATTTTAGTCCTTTATATAAGAGAAAAGTCATTTTAAGCCATTGAAACATTTTTCTTGACACTTTTGCATCATAGATTTGTTGAGATGATATTTTAGCCCAAAACTTATTTTGTTAACAGTTTCAACCCTTCCAGAATAGTATTTTTTGGTTAAAGCCCAACTTTTGAAATTTTTACACTTTTAGCCCAAAATCCAAAAACTTTACATTTTCGATCCTTTTTGGGAATGAAAAGTATTTTTGACCCTTGAAATAGTTTTGTTACACTTTTTATCCCCTGATTTGAAGAAAGTTTCATTTCAGCCCCTTTAATTGTCATTTTTCGCAATTTTGGGCCTATTGGGCCGAAAAGCCCAAAATTAGCCCATTAAGCTAAAAAATTTACATTTTTAGTCCTTTGAAAATTTTAATATTCAGAAAAACAATTATTGAAACTGTTTTGACTCTTTTGGCCCTTAAGAAACCGTGACTTGGCAACTTTTAACCCAAGTTTAGTATATTTGACATTTTAAGCCCAAAAATGGGTTTTTATGTTGAAATATGTTTAACACAACCTTACAAGTTATTATTCTTGACTTGTCTGGTGTGAAATAACTTAGATCATGTTTTTTTACTTTCTCATGTCATAGATCTCGACATATCACTCCTTTTTGGTTACATGTTCATCATAAAAGCACATAAAATCATACATACATGCATAAGATCACACATAGCATACACATACACATAGATCTACACATTTTCTTGTATTCCCCCCTAAAACAATTAAAACCGAAAAGAGAGGTGTATGAAGCTCACCTTGGGTTGTGGTTCCGGTTTTTGAAGGAAGAGATGAAGAAGATTCGATCCTAGCAAGTCTTCTTGGAAGATTTTGACTTAGATGTGTTCTAAGATGCAACATCATGAGTTTGATTAGATTTAGAAGAGATTTTTGATGAAATGAAGTAGCTATATCATAGATTAAACATCAACTTACCTTAGATGATGTATATTTGGAATAATCTCCTTCAAAGCTTCCTAAATCTCGAAAATTTGGTGGAGAGTGGAGAGAGTTTCCTTGAGAGAGTTTAAGTGAATTGTGTGTGTGTGTTTGTGTTGTGTTCGGCCGAGAGAATAAAAGAGAGGAAGAGAGAGATCTTTGATGGGATAGTTGCATGAAAATATGAGATGAATGCATGGAGATCCAAGAGATAATGGTGAGGTAGCTATCCTAAAGTCAACTCCTTCCTTTCTTTTGTGGCTTGGGCCGAGAATGGAGAAGGGAAGGAAAAAATAATTGGGCCATGTATGCTTAAGCCCATATCATGACTTAATTAGATGATTTTTGGTCCAAAATAAATCAAGGAATGATTTTTATGATCCATTAGGGCTAATTAGATTAGTTATGGCCCAATGAGGTCCATTAAGGTATTTTATTTCATTTTATGCCCAATATGGCCCAAAATATTAAAATAAATGGAAGTGGGTCCAATTAGAGCCCATTTAAGAGTTCTAAGCCCAAGATAGTCCAATTGGAAGCTTATTGGCCCATTGGGCCCAATAAGGAAATCCTAGTCCAAAATGGACTTAAATCGGGATTTCTAGGGTTTCCAATTCTTTGTTGACTATTTGCAGTGCTTGTATGAAATGTTTGATTGAAGTTTTGTTGTTATTAAATAAGCATCCTACATGCTTTCAGATTGTTGGTTCACATTTGTTATCATCGTTCAATGTTTACAAGGCATCAAAATTCCTAGTTGTGACAAAGAGACTCGCCTCTCAAGAAATTTTGAACTGATAAGATAAGTCCCAACTCGCAGCTCCAACGCAACTACCTACAACCACCATGTGACTAATTTTGTCAAAATCCCGAAATATCAAAAATACCCTTACATTCAAACTTGGTCAACCATGGTCAAAGTCAAGGTCAACAATCCATGTTGACCCCAACTCGTCGAGTGTGTCTAGCCACTCGGCGAGTTCCTTCAGAGTCCAGAAAACCAAAAACTCGAGTCAACTCGCCGATTTAAATAAGTAACTCGTCGAGTTCTTTAGTGTCCAGGAGACCGAAAACCCTAATCAACTCGTTGAGTCATCTCACCCCCACTCGCCGAGTTCACTCAGAATCCAGAAGGCGGGTAAACCCTACCCAACTCGTCGAGTTGGCTATGCACCTCGTCGAGTTCTTTCAGCCTTTTTCTCATTCGAACGCTTTTAAGCGAAACCAAGGACTGTAGATCTAGCCTCCTAGAGTGTGGTTACCACATAAAGTTGCCAACTTTACGTGCATGCGAGACTTCAAGAGACTAAAACTCTAAAACCAAGCTTGATAATAGATCTAGGGTATGGAGAAGGGCTAAAGATTGATAAAGTTGATAACTTTATGACTACGGGGCCTAGAGGAGTCCAGATCTGAAGTTAGAACTTCAACTCCTGCCCAACTTCCAAAAATGGGAGCAAAGTGGGCTAAAAGGAACCCTAAACTCTTGAATGGAGAGATCTAGTAAAAGAATGATCAAGGTAACAACTTTTTACCTTCAAATGGTTTCTATAACTGAGTAGATGTTGGATCTATAAGCTCATTCTCATTCCAAGCTCTTTAATCTTCGAGTTCTCCAAGAAGTGCACTAAACACACACACTTAGCCTCACACACACTCAATACGGAAGGTTATCTGGATTAGGGTTTGCTTATGGACTGTAAAGACGATGAGAGAGGCCACAATGAACCATAAATTCTTTATATAGGGTGGAAAACCCGGAAAATTAGGTTTTTCCTTTCTAGCGACTACTCGTTGAGTTGGGGCCTTCCAACTCGTCAAGTAGACCCTTCATCCCGCGAACAAAATGATCCTTACTCGACGAGTTGTAGCTCCTCAACTCATCGAGTCCCAGTCCAAAACCCTAAAATGTTAGAGAAATAAATGATACCTGAAACAAGCGTTACAAATCTCCCCCACTTGGACTGGAGTTCTTCCTCGAAGTCTGCTAATGCAAATAAATCTAGATAGTGATCCCGCATCTCACCCTCCGACTCCCATGTCCATTCTGAGCCCCTCCGGTGCTGCCATTGCACCTTCACTAGCTTCACCTCTTTGCTATGACGAACCTTAGTCTTCCTATATAAGACCACAACGGGCCTCTCAATGTAATTCAGGCTCTCATCCACTTGAATGTCATCCAGAGATATAACCGCAGCCTCGTTAATGACACACTTCCGAAACTGAGACACATGGAAGGTGTTGTGAATTTGGCTAAGCTCGTCCAACAGATCCAAACGGTAAGCCACCTTTCCCACTCGGGCAGTAATCCTGAACGGACCAATATATCGAGGTCGTAACTTGCCCCTCTTCCAGAACCGAATGACACCCCTCCACGGTGACACTTTCAGCAAGACGAAGTCTCCCACCTGGAACTCAAGATCCGAGCGACACCGGTCAGCATAGCTCTTCTAATGGTTTTGCACGACCTGTAGCTTGTCGCGCACCTGCTGAATCAACCCGTTAGTCTTAAGCACCACTTTGGTGCTTCCCATAACCCGGTGCCCAACTTCACCCCTATAAACCGGGGTCCTACACCTCCGACCATACAACATCTCAAACGAGGGTCGGTAGATACTAGCATGATAACTATTGTTATATGAAAACTCTGCTAGTGGGAGGTATGTATCCCAACTCCTTCCGAAATCCAAAACACATGCTCGCAGCATATCCTCGAGTGTCTCGATAGTCCTCTCGCCCTAGTCATTTGTCTGGGGGTGGTATGCAGTGCTGACGTGTAACTGAGTTCCCAACTCTTCGTGGAACTTCCGCCAAAACCTGGATGTAAATTGAACATCACGGTCCAAGACTACTGATATTGACACTCCGTGCCTGACCACCACCCCCTGCACATAGATATCTGCTAATTTCTCAGCAGAAATACTCTCGAAGATTAGAATAAAATGGGCACTCTTCGTCAATCTGTCCACGATGACCCATATGGCATCCACACCCCCCGTTGTCCTTGGTAACTTCGTGATGAAGTCCATGGTGATCTCTTCCTATTTCCACATGGTAATAGGTGGCAGATGAACCTTGCCATGAGGCTGCTGATGTTCGGCCTTGACCTTCCTATAAGTTAAGCACCTCTCCACAAACCCGGCGATCTCCCACTTCATGCAGGGCCACCAGTAACTCAGCCTCAAGTATTTGTACATCTTTGTAACCCCCAGATGTATAGAGAAATTGGACTTGTGTGCCTCTTCCAATATCTTATGTCTCACTCCCCCAGATGTTGGAACCCACACCCGGCCACACTGTGTCAAAAGACCCTACTATCCCGAACAAACAAGGGAATCTGATCCCGAATCCGCTCTAACTTCCAGTTTTCCCTCTTCAAACCCTCCACTTGAGCCTTCTTGATCATATCTAACTATGGAGAGACCACTGTTATCCTCAAACAAACGTTCCCGATCAGAGAAACCACCGCATCCGGCTCAATGCATTGGCCACCACGTTGGCCTTCCCTGGATGGTATAAGATCTCACAATCATAATTTTACAATACATCCAGCCGCCTCCTCTGTCGGATGTTGAGGTTCTTGATGTGTGTTGAATGCACTAGTTTTAATCCTACTTTTTAATATAAATTAAACACACAAAAGACAGTGTACCTGTTGATAAGTGGTATAGTTTAGCAAGCAGGGTAACATAAGGAACGGCAATTAAGCTAATTACTAATATTATCTAAAAACAAGCAATGAAGAAAAGGTTTTCTCTAGTTTTGCAACACTAGAAACTTGAGTACTTAACTAATACTCAACTAAGCAACTAACAGGTAAGAAAATGAAAATCAACTAAATTCAATAATGGAAAAGACCTCTGTTTAGGTTTTGAATCTTTTATTCCTATGGTTGATTTTATGACAAGTGCAATGGATTAATTGGCATTGGCTACCGATTAGTGTGATTAGGTTCACATTCGCTATTACTAATCCTTAGAAAACAAATCAATTTAAGCGGTAATCAAGTGATTAAACTAATAGATTTCCTAGTTGTTTGATTCGGGTTAAGTAAGACTTGTAGTAGTTAATCAAATTGCTAATTCAATTTACCTATTTTCTAGTTAACCATAGTTTCACATTCACTATTCCTAGGCATATAATGATGTTTTCACACAAATTATATGAGGTTAGCAATTAAGAGATGTGTATGCAACTTAATATGTTGGTTTATTAACAGAAAATAGTTGTAATTAACACATAAGGTTCTTTAACAAGCTTAACTAAACAAAATTACCAAATTAAATTAATCCAATCATAAAATCAAACCATATTCATAAAGTCATCTATCCTAAACAAAACTTATGAGATTTTAGCTCATAATTAAAGCAGAAAACAACTCAAAAACGAAATCAATTAATGCAAACATAGTTTAAACAAAAGATTAAGTAAAGAGTACACTTGAATTTCCTTGACCTCCCCAAAATTGAATGCTTAGACTTGATCTTCAGGTTCCAGAGCCCTAGTAGCAACTTGAATCATAATTTACCTCCAAGGGTTCCAGAGAGAAGTCTCAAATTCGTGAATTAGAGCCCTTTATATAGATTCTGAAAACAGGGGCTACTCATCGAGTCCATAGACTGGCTCTGCGAGTCCCCCATTTAAAATTCGTGTGCGGTAAGGAATCTGATTTGTTCACGAATCTTCGAACCTACTCGGCGAGTAGGCACCCAACTCGTCAAGTTCTTCAGGGTTTTTGTCTTTCTTTCTTTTTTTCTTCAATTCCTAAGCTTCCTATTGCTTTTTCTCCTTCCTTTTACTTCCGAGCTCATCTTTTAGGCTACAAATACATTTTAAACATATTTAAGTACCTTTTGTTCATAATTTGCAGTAAAATAGCCAAAAAGTATTTAGATTTAACACAAAATATATGACTAATTATGCACATATCAAAATACCCCACACTTGACTTTTGCTTGCCCCCAAGGAAAACTAAATTTTAACATACTAGCATCATATAAAATAATTCTAATCAAACCCAGCCATTATGCCAATACCGCAAAGCATGCATTTGTGTCTAAAAATTTTCCTAAGGACCCCCCCCCCCCCCCAAATTCTAAATACTCACAATCCTCATAAACACTTGCCCACTTCTTTTGAACAACGCTCATTTTATGCATCCCTCCGAATCCATCCGCAGAAAACTTCTTAACCTCAAGGTATTTTTGGTCAAGCAACCCAAGCATACATAATCTAGAAAATTACAACTTTTTGATACCACTAGAGAGCTTATTTGGAATTCTTCACTTGTTTGATATTTGATCTTTGATTTCTTTGAATTCACCACCTTGTTGTTTGATTTTCGGTATCTTCAACTTTTTGAATTTCTTCAGAACTTTGATCTTTTGATCTTCACTTGATTGCTCCAAAATTCTTACAACTTTTCTTGTAATTTTCTCTCTTTTTTTTCACATGTAACTCACTTTTTTCACTCCAAACCTACATGCTTAAGCAAGGGCACTCAATTTCAACCTTTATTGGTTAAAGTATTAGTTTTCCTGGATACATTTCAAGTACACGATGCTAAACATATTGCGTCCCTCAAACGAAGTGAGGTTGTGTTTTTGTCTCATGATTTCACTAGAATAAAGGAGGCCACAAACGCATTATAATGTATATAGGTTCAGCTAAACATTTGGGTCTTCATAAAATCATCAAGCACAATACTAGCATGAATCCTAATTGCTTTTACCAAAATTTCTAAATTAATCCTAGCAATTTTTATGCAAAAATTTCAAAATAAACTAAAATTTTCAAGATTTTCAAATTTTAACTAAAATTTCAACTAATGTAACCAACCCCCTACCCCACACTTAATTTATGCAATGTCCCCATTGCATATTATGCATGATAAAGAAAACATAAAAATAAAGAGGGAATTGGAACAAACTCCCCTGGGATAGAAGTTGTGAGGTCGATCTTCTTCTTGTTAAGCTCCGTCTTCAATTGACTTTAGACATGGGAACAGCTCATCCATGTCTTGGGTGTCAAATCTCGTGTGGTACAACTCCAAATATAGACTAAAAAGATCTTGGAATTGCTCGGAAAATGATCTCCAAAAAAAGAACCAATGCCCATATCAAATGTGGTCAAATTATTGGCTTGAAAGTAGAATAAACGAGTAACTCGTCGAGTAGATATGTTGACTCGCAAAGTTGTGGAAGAAATGCCACGAAATTTCACATGGACTCGGTGAGTAGACCACTGTGTGGAAAAAAATTTGTATTCTACCCAAGTTCGTTTCTGATATATGGTGGTAATATAAACTAATACTTTCCCTCATTTTTCTTCAGTAAATAAATACTCTATAAATCTTCTATCAATCGTACTCATAACTTGACTCAAAACTTCGTTCTCTCTTGCCTAGACTCGACTTCTTGCTTGGTTAGCCTTGACTCTATACCCTCACATGCAATCCTAAGCCTCAAACTGAAAAGATTAAAGCAAACACAAGTGATAGAAAACAAAAACATCCTACATAATCCTAGCTACCATAAGTTCAAAATAAAACAAAAAAAACAAAACAAAAATAAAAATTATCTTTAACCGAACATATCAAAATAAAATTAAATCAAGCAAGATGAAAAAAAAAAAAAGAAGCAAACTCTAGATATCGGGTTGCCTCCCGAAAGCGCTTCTTTTTGTGCGAGTCTTGAGCTGGACTCCCAACTTAATAAACTTCAAATAAACTAAATCCCAATCCATCCATTACATTAAATATTTTCTTTGGACCAATTTGTAAAATTTGGCTCTTTGCTTCAAAAATTGGCCAAACGAGCTTTAATTCATGTAACCCAAGAATCTTGACAAGGGTTGGAACTGGTCGGGTAATAATCAGAAATGGATCGTGCTTCAGAACTTTCTCCAAAGTGGAATCGTCACCCCATGCTTCAAAACACAAACCGGAAATACAAGGGGCCATGTCATGGTAATGGTCAAACCACAGCTTGGTTCCTGCAATTCAGCTTGTTCTTGTTTTTCGTATGACCTCTCTGCTAGCAACCTTTCTAGCTCCTCCAAATCTCTTTTTGGATTAAATTCTTCATCTTGTAACTTTAGCTCTTGTGACTCAGATTGTTCTTGTTTATTAGGCAAGATGTTATCTAACCATCTTCCAAGTTTCTTCAAATCATCATCAGAGTCATACTCATCATCTTCTTGCTTAATTTCCTGTACTACTTCCTCAAGAAAAGCATCAAGAGCATCGAGATTTTGAAAATACATACTAAATAAAAATAAAAATAAAAATTATATTATTAAAAAATAATTAATCAATAAAATAAAAACCATAACAATTAGCAATTAAAATTAACTATTTGAACCGTTCCCCGGCAACAGCGCCAAAAACTTGATGTATGTTGAATGCACTAGTTTTAATCCTACTTTTTGATATAAATAAGACACACAAAAGGTAGTGTACCTGTCGATTAGTGGTATAGTTTAGCAAGTAATGTATCGAACACAGGGAACGGCAAGTAAGTTAATTACTAATATTATCTAAAAACAAGCAATAAAGAAAAGGTTTTTTCTATTTTTGCAAGACTAGAAACTTAAGTACTTAACTAATACTCAACTAAGCAACTAGCAACTAAGAAAATGAAAATCAACTAAATTCAATAATGGAAAAGACCTCTGTTTAGGTTTTGAATCTTTTATTCCTATGGTTGATTTTATAACAAGTGCAATGGATTAATTGGCATTGGCTACCGATTAGTGTGATTAGGTTCACATTCGCTATTACTAATCCTTAGAAAACAAATCAATTTAAGCAGTAATCAAGTGATTAAACTAATAGATTTCCTAGTTGTTCGATTCGGGTTAAGTAAGACTTGTAGTAGTTAATAAAATTGCTAATTCAATTAACCTCTTGTTGATGGTTCGTCACACAAGCTCACACATTAATTTACCTATTTTCTAGTTAACCCTAGTTTCACGTTCGCTATTCCTAGGCATATAATGATGTTTTCACACAAATTATATGAGGTTAGCAATTAAGAGATGTTCATGCAACTTAATATGATGGTTAATTAACAGAAAATAGTTGTAATTAACACATAAGGTTCTTTAACAAGCTTAACAAAACAAAATTACCAAATTAAATTAATCCAATCATAAAATCAAACCATATTCATAAAGTCATCTATCCTAAACAGAAGTTATGAGTTTTTAGCTCATAATTAAAGCAGAAAACAACTCAAAAACAAAATCAATTGATGCAAACATAGTTTAAACAAAAGATTAAGTAAAGAGTACACTTGAATTGCCTTGATCTCCCCAAAATAGAATGCTTAGACTTGATCTTCAGGTTCCAGAGCCCTAGCAGCAACTTGAATCGTAATTTACCTCCAAGGGTTCTAGAGAGAAGTCTCAAATTCGTGAATTAGAGCCCTTTGTATAGATTCTGAAAACAGGGGATACTCGTCGAGTCCATAAACCGACTCGGCGAGTCCCCCACTTAAAATCCATGTGCGATAAGGAATCTGATTTGTTCGCAAATCTTCGAACCTACTCGGCGAGTAGGCACCTAACTCGCCGAGTTCTTCAGGGTTTTTGTCTTTTTTTCTTTTTTCTTCAATTCCCAAGCTTCCTATTGCTTTTTCTTCTTCCTTTTGCTTCCGAGCTCATCTTTTAGGCTACAGATACATTTTAAACATATTTAAGTACCTTTTGTTCATAATTTGTAGTAAAATAGCCAAAAAGTATTAACATTTAACACAAAATATATGACTAATTATGCACATATCAGTTCTGCTGATCCATCAAATACTTTAAACTTTTGTTGTCAATAAAAATGGTGCACCGCACTCCGTACAGGTAATGTCTCCAGATTTTGAGAGTAAACACCACTGCCCCCAATTCCAGGTCGTGAGTGGGGTAATTCACCTCATGAGGCTTCAACTGCCTCAAGGCGTACGTGATTACATGCCCTATCTACATCAGTACCGCCCATAGCCTTGAAATCGGTGCGTCACAATATAGTACCAAATCATCTTAGCCCCTCAGGGAATACTAGAGTCGGGGCCTCACATAGCCTCTTTCTCAAGGTATCAAAAGCCAACTGTTGGTCTGGGACCCACCGGAATTCATATTCTTCTTGGTGAAACGGGTCAGTGGCATGGCGATCTTGGAGAAATCCTGGATGAGTCTCCGATAATACCCCACTAGACCCAAGAAGCTACGGATCTCATATTCATTCTTTGGTTTTCCACCGCATCATTGCCTCTACCTTGGCTGGATCAACCGAAATACCCTCTTGGTTGATGATGTGCCCCAAAAATTGTACCTCTCATAACTAGAAATCACACTTTGATAACTTGGCATAAAGCCTTTCCGTCCTCAGTGTATCCAATACCTCCCTCAGATGCTGCTCATGCTGTTCCTTGGTCTTAGAATAGACCAAGATATCATCAATAAAAACAATCACAGACCGATCCAGCATCGGCCTACATACCTTGTTCATGAGATCCATGAACGTTGTTGGGGCATTGGTGAGCCAAATGGCATCACTACGAACTCGTAGTGACCGTATCGAGTCCTAAAAGTTGTCTTCTGTATATTCTCATCCCTAATCCTCATCTGATGGTACCTCGACCGAAGATCAATCTTGGAAAACCAAGATGCACCCTGCAACTGATCAAACAAATCATCGATCCTTGAAAACTGATAACGATTTTTCACTATTAGCTTGTTCAGCTCCTGATAATAGATGTATATCATGTACAACCCGTCCTTCTTCTTCACAAACAAGATCGGTGCTCCCCACGAGGAGCTACTCGGACCGATATACCATCGGTCTAGCAGCTCATGAAGCTGCATAGACAACTCATTCATCTCGGGCAAAGCTAGCCGGTACGGTGCCTTAGCTATCGGAGCGGCACCAAGCACCAAATCAATACGAAACTCTACTTGCCTCTCCGGAGGAACCCCTGGTAACTCCTCGGGAAAGACATCCCGAAAATCTCATACAACCAGTACACTACCCAACTCTGCCATGGGCTCAACCCTCGTATCCGAGATATATGCCAAAAATCCCGAACTACCCTGATGGAGAAGTCTCCTAGCCCTCGCAGCTAAACAGAGAGTTGGGCCCTACGAGGCACTCTCCCCATGAATAACTAGTTCTCCTCCACTTGGGGTTTGAATTCTCACTAACTAGCGCTCACAGTCTATCATGGCCTCATTGGCCCCCAACCAATCCATCCCGATAATCACCTTCAGCCCTCGCAACAGAATCGGGACCAAATCAACCCGGAACCTCTCCCCGAACACATTCAGGACACAACCCTGATATACCCTCGTAGCACTCAAGGTGTGGTCATCCGTAATCTCGACCTCCAATGGGGAATCCAGAGTCCCCAGAGCATCCCAAAACTTTGTGTTAAGCGCAAGAGATATGAATGATCAGGTAGCTCCCTAGTCAAAAAGAGCATGAGCTGACATATCGTTGACCAAAAAGGTCCCTATACAAGTGCACATAGGTATACATATAAGCATAATCAAATAATATCAAACAAGAAAAATAGTTTACGTACCAGCCATGATGTCTGGTGTAGCTCGAGCCTCCTCTGTGGTCAACTGAAATGCACGGCTCTTCACTGCAGGAGCTTCCGCCTTGGCAGGGCAGCCATCCGTGATCCTCATTGTGATGGGCGCAAACACTGCCACTGCTCCTACTCCTCCCTGCAACCTCGGACATTGGCCCTTTTATGGCCGGTCTGGTTGCAGTGGAAACAAATCAAGCCCTTCTTGGGGCAATCCCTGCTCAGATAGCCTGACTATCCATACGAGTAGCATCTTGAGCCCACTACTCAATAAGCCCCATTGTAACACTTACCACACTTGGCACACCGGCCACAGCCCTGCTGGCCCCTACTAGAAGAATCAGAGGTCTTAGGCTTCTTAGCCTAACCTATAGCTATTTGTGCCTGCTCTGGCTTCCGCTTGGTGAAGAACTCCAACTCCATCTCCCACTTCTCCACCATCTCATTTAGGGTTTTGCACCCTGAAAAGCTCATGAACTCATGGATATCATCCCTCAACATGGAATAATACCTCGTCCTCCTCGTATCCTCATCTTCAGCACTGCGGGATCAATAGTGCTCGTTCTTGAAACTTGGCGGTGATCTCCGCCACAGTCTTAATGGTTTATTGTAACTCCTAGAACTCCCTCATAATCTGTCGCACCTAGATGGATGGTGGAAACTCCTACTCAAAACACCTAACGAACTCCTCCCATGACATCTCCGCCACTCCAGCTGATCCCACCTGATAGGTCACCTCCTCCCACCAGTCCCTGGCTTGGTCCCTCAACATACACGAAGCAAACCCCACTTTTTCCGCCTCGGAGCAAGAGCTCGTGCGCTGGGCATTCTCCATGTCTGCCACCCATGGGGTTCCAGACCCCAAAGAACTCAGGTGCTCCGCACGCCTTGAACTCCTGGTACGAGGGAGTTCGGGCCCCGATCTAACCCGCATCAATCTTGGCTCGGAAGGACCTGAGCCGCTCCTCCAAGATCTCCATAATCCCCTCCTTGACGGTCCCAAAAATCATCGGGGTAGTGTTAAGAATTCTCCTCGTAACCTCGGCTACGATAAGCTCACGCAGCCTCTCGTCAATGGGCTCCGCAGCATAGCCCGACCCCGATCCGGATCCCAATCCATAACCCCTGCTCCATGTCGCGTCACCACCATGCTGATCTGAAATAGCACAAGACATAATGATCAAGATATTCAAAAGGGGATTCTTCCACACCGGCCTCCTTAGTGATTCCAGATCTAGCATTAGTTCGGGTACAGGTCTTGTACTTTCAGTAGTACGGGCCCAATACTACCTTTCACACCTACCTGTACCTTCCCGAAGGCTCTATCTGATAACTCTAATTTGTCCAAGAATAATACATATCTCATATACTAGCACATAACTCAAATCATAGGCTATGCTAAAATTTGCTCACTCCCATCAAACCAGAACTCAAAACCATCTTAACAGGTTGCCTTATGCATGAAAATTATACATAGAACGGGATCAAATAGACTTTCGAATAACAGACTCTACCCTAGTACCACAACCAGACAAGAAACGGGAAATAAGGCCAAATCAATTATTCTAAGGCTATAAGACCCTAACTGTATACAAGTTTGAAAGCATACACATAGCAAGATCCATACGGGTAGCACATTCCCAATAACAGTACAGCATGGCTAACATATTGGGGAAAGCAATTACTTTAGCTCAGCCGATTGTGCACATTGCACTCTCCCTTTTTTATTTTAAAAAGTTTTTTACTTTGATTTTTGAAAACAAACTTTTACCATTTACCCAGTTTGAGTTCTGACAAACCCGGGAGTGTGCCCGAATCCCTCAAACCAAGGCTCTGATACCAACTAGTAACAGCCAAAAATCTCAATAAATTTTTCATTTTTAAATAACAAAATCCATTTCCATGAGTTATAAAATTCCAAACATAATTGTTTGCAAATCCAAACATCAGATACATTATAATAAAATCAGAGTGTCCCAAAACAACACGCCATAGAGTGCACGTCGCACCATCATATCGGGCCCTTTCCCTTAGATCCTGAAGTACCTGAAACAACAATAAATTATAAGCTAATGCTTAGTGAGTTCCCCAGAGCATGCCTCATATAATCCACATAACCATACAATCCATATCAATCACATAAGCCATGCATATATAAACATATAAGGATGTCGTGGGCTCCCAGGGTCTTACTCCACGATGTCATGAGCTCCTCCACATGGTCTTATACATATGTGCAATGGGCTCCCCCATGGTCTTTACCTGAAAATCCATAAGCTCCTCCACATGGTCTAACATCCAAGTGTTATGGGCTCCCCCCATGGTCTTTACCTGGAAAGCCTTGGGCTGCCCCCATATGGTCTTACATCCAAGTGTCATGGGCTCCCCCTATGGTCTTTCATGCAACTATCACATAAACAAATAGCATAGATACCAACAAGTGTACCACACATCACTAAATGGTCCGACCTTGGTGCCTTCGACCCACTGGTATGGTGAGGAGATTCACCTCTCAAGAAATGCTAAACTGATAAGATAAGTCCCAACTCATACCTCAAACTCAACTACCTACAACCATCATGTGACTAATTTTGTCAAAATCCTGAAATACCAAAAATACCCTTACATTCAAACTTGGTCAACCATGGTCAAAGTCAAGGTCAACAGTCCATGTTGACCCCAACTCGTCGAGTGTATCTAGCCAGTTATCGAGTTAACTCGCCAAGTTACCTGAGTAACTTGTCGAGTTATTTAGTGTCCAGGAGACCGAAAACCACAGTTGTAAAAATCCCGACTAGGTCACGATTAATCTCTGATTAATCCCTAGGCGCCACTTGACTGATTAGAAGGCGCCTAGCGATTAATCCCTGCATACATAATGAGTGTATTATAAAACGATAAAATTTTAACATTTTGAAGAAGTTGTATCTCAATGGAAACTATTTGTGTCATGATTAGTGTTGAATTAATCATATTAACCTATTTTGTTATCATACTAGTGGTATTTATGAACTTTGATATGATATTAGTCATATTTAATTTTTTAAAATTCAACAACTTAGCAATTAATGGTACCCGATTAATCCCCCGATTAATCTCCGCCTAGCCGATTAATCCATTGACCCCAGTCCACCGACTAGCTAACGTCGAGCGTTTTTTCCAACCTTGCTGAAAACCCTAATCATCTCGCCGAGTAATCTCACTCACTCGCCGAGTTCACTCAGAATCCAAAAGTCGGGTAAACCCTGCCCAACTCGCCGAGTTGGCTATGCAACTCGTCAAGTTCCTTTAGCCCTTTTCTCATTCAGACGCTTTTAAGCGAAACCAAGGCTCCAAACTGTAGATCTGGCCTCCTAGAGTGTGGTTCCCACGTAAAGTTACCAACTTTACGTGCATGCAAGGCTTCAAGAGACTAAAATGCTAAAACCAATCTTGATAATAGATTTGGGGTATAGAGAAGGGCCAAAGCTTGATAAAGTTGATAACTTTATGACTATAGGGGCCTAGAGGAGTCTAGATCTGAAGTTACAACTTCAACTCCTGCCCAACTTCCAAAAATGGGTGCAAAGTGGGCTAAAAGGAACCCTAAACTCTTGAATGGAGAGATCTAGTAAGAGAATGATCAAGGTAACAACTTTTTACCTTCAAATGGTTGTTATAACTGAGTAGATGCTGGATCTATAAGCTCCTTCTCGTTCCAAGCTCTTTAATCTTTGATTTCTCCAAGAAGTACACTAAACACACACACACACACACATAGACTTAACCTCACACACACTCAATATGGAAGGTTAGCTCGATTAGGGTTTGCTTCTGGACTGTAAAGAAGATGAGAGAGGCCACAATGAGCCATAAATTCTTTATATAGAGTGCAAAACTCGGAAAATTAGGGTTTTCCTTTCCAACGCCTGCTCGTCGAGTTGGGGCCTTCCAACTCGTTGAGTAGACCCTTCATCCCGCGACCAAAATGATCCTTACCCGACGAGTTGTAGCTCCTCAACTCGTCAAGTCCCAGTCCAAAACCCTAAAATGTTAGAGAAATAAATGATACCTGAAACAAACATTACACAACTTGTTATCGAGTTTGCCAACTTTTTCGTAAATAATACATTCATCTCAAGTCTTTTGGAGTTGAAGTTTTAGTCTAGGTAATTGCTTCCTTTTTATATGATCAACTAGGTGAATACCCGCGCGTTGCGCATAATACAACAATATATTTGAAATCTTTACAGATATATGTTTTTTAAATATATCAATGACATCGTTGTTAGCTCTTATATAATAAATTTTATAATAAGTTGGTATAAACATTGTTTTTTTTGAATTATATGACAACGTAGACATCTTTTAAATTCTATAATCTCAATTGTTTCAATGGCCTCTATCTGTAGGTTACTCATGAATAAAATTAAATATAATATATGGTTTAATGATATTTATAGTTGTTGTTATGATTAATTAATTTTAAAAAATTTAATTTGCTTAAGACTTTAATTTCTATCATTGTAATTATTTAAAACATCAAACATTTTTTTTTTGTTTTTAAAGGTAACAATATAACTTTTGTAAATAATGTTACTTTTAACTATTGTTTTTGTAAGTTATTTAAAATAATGTATTTGGAAACTCTTAATTATTTTAATTTGGTTTCAAAATTTTAACTTTTCTAAAATTTATTTGATGAATATTATTAGTTTCATTGATTGTAATTATTTATAACAAGAAAAATTATTTTTGTTTTTTTAAAGATATTATAAATTTTTAAACAATATTACTTTTAACTATTCTTATTGTAAGTTATTTTTATGCTACTTATTTGAAAATTTTTAATGTTTATAAAAATGTAGTTTTATGATATGTTTTGTTAATTTAGGATTACAATTTAGATTTAACCCATAATTTATAAGTTTTAATTATTTATAAAATATTCTTTCGATTTTTTTCAACTTTAACTGAAATTTTGAATTAAGTTAACCGTTTAATATTATATTAAAATTAATAATTTAACTATTTTGCACAAAATCATAAATTATACAAAAATTATGATTTTAAAATGACAATTGTTCACATACGACAACATATCTAAAGTAATAAGTTAACTATAATATGTAAAAAGTTAAAGTGATAATTTTATAAATAGAAGTAAAATCTGATATTTTAATATTATAGTTTAGTTCATTTAATAAAATTATATAATTAACATTTTAGTAATCATGTCATTGAAAATATTTATGTCATTTATATTAACTAAAAAGTAATTATTATCACATTTAGATATTTAGTTAATGTAACATAATAATTAATTTGAAAAATAGATAATATAACACTTATTAAAATAGAATCATTTAATAATATTTACTCACGCTTTACGTATGTATAAAATTTGTTATATTTCTAATCTATTTAAATTAATTAATGTCATGATTTATTAACTTTAAAAAATTGATGGCATTTTAATTTCATCATGATGATTATTTAAATTATCGATCATTATTCGTGATGTAACATAATTTAATCTGTAACTTTATGTTATTTTAACTATTATTATTATAAATTAATTTAAAAACAACTTAACTGAATTTCAGTTATTACAAAAAAAATAGCTTTTGGAGATCTTTTAGTTAATTTTTACTTTTAGATTTATGTTCTTTTACGTTTCTTGTATTTAACACTATATTGAAGTTATTGATAATTCAAGAAGTCTTTCATTTATGATAATATTTATAATTAATAACATATTTAAGTTAGAAAATATATTATATGGAAATATGAAAAGTTGGGAGTTTCAAATTGATATGGTGAAAGGAAAAATGTTTGTTTTATAAGTATAGTATGATATGATATGATATAGATTTCTGAATTCCAGCAAGCATTAGTTTTTGTTGCTCTTTGTTATCTATGTGAATTTTATTGCATGAAATTGTTTTGGTTTACTTGGGTTTGTTTAGCCTTTTAGATGTAATATTATGATTACCGATTTTAACTTTCAATGGTGTATCCATAGCCTTAGTCGTTTTCGTCTTTTATTTTAATTGATGTATTACATTTACAATATGGATTGCCAATTGTTCAAATCTTTGATTGGTCTAGAAGTTGTTAACGGGTAAAAACCTTTCAATTAATCAATTTGGATATTTGTTTATGGTTGTTTATTTTTGATGATTGAATTTTCACATTTTGATAGTCATTTCAGGAAATCTATAATGATTAAAACTTATTTGCTATGTTTTTTCAAGCACGACTATAAAAGCTATAGAAACGGACAAACTCAAAAGTCAAACCAAGAGCAAAAGAGATCTATAAATTAGGTTTTTTATTCTTTATACATTTTAGTATGAGAGATTTCAAGCAGAATTAATGTTCTTTTTTAGTATTCTATTATGTAACCAAAGTATTTTTATTATTACATTATGATCTGAAATAAAAAATATGAAATATACATAAATTATTATATTTTTCAGAATTTCTTTAGTATTAAGGCCAAAATATAATAAAGTGTGTACGGCCCTCAAAATGTCAGAGCGGGTCTTGGGTATATGTTTCTAACCAAATGTAACAGATGCAAAATAACATGATGTAGCGTCTAGTGACCTGAATATTTTTGCAGGAGTACTATATGAGGATTCTACTTTGGAGGCTGAACTTGATTGCATATTGGTGAAGGCGGGAACGTTAATGCAGAACAAAAGGGGAGCAAGAACAAAGAGTTGGTCAACAAATTCGAAGGGGAATAATATTTTTTATTTCAAAATGTCAAGAAAATGCGTACAAAATCCTTTATATAGATGGAGTTAAATCTTATAGGTGTTATAGGATTGGGAAAATGACTTAGGAGGGTAACTACCTCTTATCTTTGTTCACATATTGGCAACTTTTTTTTGTATATAATAAAGCAACTAACTTGTTTTAACTGTTTAAATTACACTAATATTACCGGCTAATACCTGTTTTAACCGGTAACTCAAAGGGAAAATGACTTAGGAGGGTAACTACTTCTTATCCGTGTTCACATATTGCCAACTTCTTATTTTTTGTACACAAGAAAGCAACTAACTTGTTTTAACTGTGTAACATCCCAAAAATCATGACCAAAAATTTCGTTTTTAATTTAATACTAAAACCATAATTGTCAAACCATTAATTTAATACTCTGGCATCGGGCCCTGCCTGGCATCGAGCCCCGCTCGGTATACAGATCTCTCTCTCTTAGGCTCCGCCTGTCTCCGGGCCCCGCCCGCTAAACACATACAATCATATAACATGCTAACACATAAAGAAACATACTCTATTGTATCCCTGTCCTAAGAAACATACTCTGCTAATAATGAGATACGGAACATCGTCCGTACTCAGCTAGTGATGAGATACGGGACCTCGCCCACACTCACCTCCCTACCAGACACATACAATTATCACACAGACAACAAATATAATCTAACATGCAAACATTCCTCGGGCACCCGCCCGACATCAGACCTTGGTCTGGAATAACATACTGGCATACAATGCCTAGGGCTAACCCCCGGGTCTTCCTACTCATAGACTACATGGGCTGACATTGTGGCCTTAGACCCATTCACACAGTGAGGAGACTCGCCTTACATTGTTGAATCCCTGGCTGGAACTAGCTGAGTACGGACGAAGTTCTATATCTCATTATTAGCGGAATATGTTTCTTAGGACAGGGATACAATAGAGTATGTTTCTTTATGTGTTAGCATGTTATATGATTATATGTGTTTAGCGGGTGGGACCCGGAGACAGGCGGGGCCTAAGAGAGACAGATCTGTATACCGAGCGGGGCTCGATACCAGGCGGGGCCCGATGTCGGGGTATTAAATTAATGGTTTGACAATTATGGTTTTAGTATTAAATTAAAAACGAAATTTTTGGTCATGATTTTTGGGATGTTACACAGTTAAAACAAGTTAGTTGCTTTCTTATATACAAAAAATAAGAAGTTGCCAATATGTGAACACGGATAAGAGGTAGTTACCCTCCTAAGTCATTTTCCCTTTGAGTTACCGATTAAAACATGTATTAACCGGTAATATTGGTGTAATTTAAACAGTTAAAACAAGTTAGTTGTTTTATTATGTATAAAAAAGAAGAAGTTGTCAATATGTGAACACAGATAAAAGGTAGTTACCCTCCTAAGTCATTTTCCCTATAGGATTTCTGAAATATTAAAATTGACAGAGTCCCTCTAATTAAGGTCCTAAATAAATATAAAAAAAAACTAAAAATGGAGGATTTTGTCAATTATAGCTAGTTCCATTAGGCTTCCACTTGTCATCCTATCTACGAGGTATTAGAGTAAATTACATGTAATGGTCCTATGGTTTGAGGTAATTTACGTATTTGGTCCCTAACTTTTTTAATTCGGAAGATCCCTAAAATCTATTTTTGTTGCGCATTTGGTGTCACCTAAAAAAAACTATATTGTCATTTTTATTTCATTTTTAATTTTCAGTTATTTATTTATAATTAATCTAATAATAAAATAGTTTGATTACACATATGGGACCCACAACCCACTTTCATCACCCATACTTCACTTTCTCCATTTGACCATCGACACCACGACTTTCATATTTCTGGCAAACACCAAAACTCTGACGAACTCCTCTGAAATCGTTCTCACTCCTTTTCTTCTTCTTTCTCATTTAATCCCTTTTACCTTCTCTTTCCCTTCCCCTTTTGTCTTCTTCTCATGTGACCCGTAAACAAAATATTAAAGTATATTTGAATTGAAAACTCCCCAAAAAATTAAGCTCATGCAGAAATTAAAATCTCAAATTAAACCCGAACTCAAAATGAAAACAAAACCCAAAATCAAAATTAAACCTAAATATAAAATCAAATTCTGAAATCAAAACCTGAAATCGTTGCTAACTGATTTCTTTTTCAACTGAAATCAAATTCATGGCTTTCAACAGAGTGTAATCAAAATTGGCACAAAATCGTGGATGAAACCAGAAAATATGGATGAATCAGAGTTGGAAATAGTTTGGCCTTTCAATTGGATGTCTTGGTACTGAATTTGTTCTTACCGACGATGCTCCGCCTAACTACACCACCGAACTGAGAAATACCAGATGAAATTAATGGATGAAGGTCATGAATTGTGAGGAACTGAACAAAAGAGACGGGATGGAGGTTGCTCGTGGGTTCCACAACTTACACTACCACTCTGGAACCTCAAGGTGCGGATGCGACGACGGATGTGGGTGGTTGTTTCATCGATTTAGGGTTTAGAACTTAAACTACATGAGAGAAAGGCATCGACGAGGTTAAAGGGGGGCGAATGTGGGTGGTTGTTTCATCAACACTCATTTCTTCATCTTCGGTGGCCTCTGGTTCTTTTCAAGCAACGATTTCAACGCCCTGGAGTTTCACAACTTATTTGGACCTCTCTTGTAGATGAACAGATTAAGGGGTCGTTTGATAGTTTCTGACTGGGTTAGAGCTGACTGGGTTAGAAGCTGACTGAGTTAGAAATGCTGATTTAGTCCATATCTAACTGAGTTTATGCTGTTTGATTATTTATCTAAATGGTTGTGCTGAATGAAAAAATGACCATATTACCCTCGTGTTGTCTCTTATGCTGGATAAAAATTTATAAAAACACAAATTATCATATAAAATCCAAATTAAACATACATCAATTAAAATCCAAATACAAAATGTAATACAAAATCCAAATACAAATTGTCATACATAATAAAAAAAATACACAATTTAACGTGAACCATTTGAAAGTAACTGATTAGCAATCTGGTCACGCAAAGTAGTCATATAGTCAACGGCTTCTGAACCCCATTCTATGCCTTCTATGTTTTGACCTTCATTTCCTCCACCACCCACATTAGGAGTAACCATAGTGTTTTGTTCAAAGGTCGTAAATAATTCATCTTCAATATCGTATTTCCTTATAAAATTATGGACCGCAACACAAGCAATGACTATGTCTCTTTGCACTGGAAAAGGATAAGGAGCCATTTGTTTTAAAATTGGAAATCTCGCCTTCAATACACCATAAGCACGTTCAATGTAATTTCTAAGTTGTGCATGAGCATGATTGAACCTTTGTTCCTTAGTTAAAGCTCTGTTTCTTCGAAAATCCGCTAACCAATACCTAGTATTGCGGTAGGGAGCCATAAATCCACGAGTGTTGGTGTATGCGGCATCACAAAGGTAGTATTTATCTGTAGATGTATGACAAATTTATCATATAAATAAAAAAAGATTAAAAAAACGTATAGTAAAGTTACAAACCTGGTGGAGGGAATGGAAATCCGGAAGTCGGGTTAAATGCAACTTCTTTCAAAACTTTAGAATCATGTGCTACGCCCTCCCATCCAGCCCATACAAAGGTGAATATCATATCAAAATTACAAATTCCAATTACATTTTGATAACATTCACCTTTTCCTCTTCCCCTATAACGAGTTTGTTGATCAACAAGCACAACTGCATGTACAAGTGTTCCATCTAGTGCACCTATTGCTCCGGGAAATATCTGCATTAGCCGTCTATATCGTTCTGATGAATTTCTTGTTGCATTAGACGAGGTTGGTACTATAATTTCTCGTGCAAAACACATCATTACACGTAAGACCTCATGAAAACATTGATGAATTGTTTGTGTGGAGTGATGAAATCTTTCTTTAACGGCTCAAAAACGTTCATTATGTCCTATAACATGTAAAAACATAGCCATCTTCTCTTCAACGCTTATCGTCCTACTAGATTGCAACCAATTTCTCTCTGTAAAGTGATTGCATAATAGTACAAAAGCATCTTGTGAAAGACGTATCATATCGAAACATTGTATAGGACATCCGTGTATCAAATCTTGCGTATACACATACCCCTTTGCTACCTGTTCACTAGCTCTTATTCTTTTAATTATTCTTTGCCTTTGTCGGACCAACATCAACCAATACCATGAGAATATAAGAAAATATAGAAAGTCACCTTCTTTATCCATGTGTCCTGTTAGATGTCAAATACAAATTACATTTTAATCAATAACATAACAAGCCGTAACATGTAAATACTAAAAGCATAACATTCCATAACATATAAATTCATATAACATAATTGCATCTAAGAAAATAATCCATAACATAACTAAACCGTAACATACTAAAGTCAAACAACAAACCATAACATACTAATGTCAAACAATGAACCAAAACATACTAAAGTCAAACAATAAACCATGACATACTAAAGTCAACCAACTAATCCAAACTTTCTTCCCGCATTTGTTACCCACGACTCACAAGTTGACAAGTTAAGGCGCAACCAAATTTCCCTATTGCCAGCACTTTCAGCAAATAACATAAGAGCAGTGGTGTATTTCGAATCATATTCTCCCCACTCCAAGCTTGTCAACCTTGCCATACAAGCATCCATCTCCTTGTCAAGATTATTTGCTTCAGTGAATGCTTGTGCAGCCTTGATAATTTCTTTTCCAACTTCTTTCAACTCATCATCAAGTGTGGTTTCTTTAGGACCATTTCGCTTGCCCCCTTTGTTTTTTGTCCGCCCAGATGATTCCTCACTAGTAGGTTGAGCTACGGTTGAGCTTGGGGTATCTGTGTAACATCCTGAAATATCAAGAGTAGAGTTGAAGGGCTAAAAGAGTAAGTTGTGGAAGAGTGACTCGGCGAGTCCATGGATGGACTCGGCGAGTAGAGTCGCGACTAGGTCGCGTGTTAAGTAGCCGACTCGGCGAGTAGGCGCTGAGTGGAGAAAACCCTAATTCCCGGGGTTGAGCCCTATATAAAGAACATTATGTTTTCCCTCCCAGCCTCTTTATCACCCCTTGAGCCCCAGAAAACCCTAAATCGCGGAGAAGCACCATTGTTGAGTGGATTGGAGCTTGGAGAAGTAATTATTGAAGGAATTTTGAGAGATTGAAGGCTTGGAGCAAGGGGCTTTGCTTGGAATCGAATTGCATTGCAGATTGGGCAACCATTGGAGGTAATATCTCGTTCTTGGGCTATTGTTATGTTATTTCTTCATTTTGGGGTTTGTGGGAACTTGTCTATGGGTGGAATTGGAAGTCTAGAGGTTAGATCTGAGGTTGCTACCTCAGATCTGGAATAGAGAAGAATCAGAGAGCATGAAAGTTCCTGTGTTGGAGTGTTTAGTGAAGCTTACATGTCCCAAACCCTAAACCATTGTGCAAATAGCCTAGATCTCGTTGGATTCACGTAAAGTTTGCCACTTTACGTGATAAAGGGGTTGTAGGAAGCTAGATCTATGTTTTGGATCAATTGCATGGCTTGGAGTGCTTCTGTATGGATTCAGACCAGTGGTACTCGGCGAGTCACATGAGTGTACTCGACGAGTTGTTTGAAGATGAGCGGGGACTCGGCGAGTTGGAAGAACAACTCGGCGAGTTGGATGAAGATGGCCTGGAACTCGGCGAGTTGTATGAACAACTCGGCGAGTAGGTTAAAGATAGCCATAGACTCGGCGAGTCTGTTCTTGGACTCGGCGAGTCTTGTCGAAGAGTTCCGATATTCTCTGGTTGAGTCGAGAATCGGTGAGTCAAGGGATGACTCGGTGAGTTGTGTGTGATAGGACACTGAAGTTGTGGGACTCGGCGAGTCTCGGGGTGACTCGGCGAGTTAGGTCGCGGATTGAGTGAAGTTCTGAGTATGGGAACTCGGCGAGTCATCGGGTTGACTCGGCGAGTAGGGTCAGTCAGGGGTTGACTTTGACCTTGTCTTTGACCAATGGTTGACCAGTGGTTTCCAGGGGTATTTTGGTAATTGTTGATTATTGTTTGAGTTCAGTGCATTGGTGGCTGTCCAAAGGTGGAGATCGTATCAGTGATCGGAGCAGCTTGAGTTATCTGTTCAGTCGGCAGTTTCGAGGTGAGTTATCCTCACTATATCTATAGGGTCTACGGCACCAAGGCCGACCCCTTTATCGGATGGAAATCCGAGTAGTGTTTGTTGTTATGATATTGCGGAATATGGGGCGGAAGGCATTACGTTATGGGCCGGAAGGCATTATATGTTGTGGGCCGGAAGGCATTACATTTTGTGGGCCGGAAGGCATTGCGATGTGGACCGGAAGGTCATGGCCTGGAAAGGCGTATGTGTGTAATTAGTATGTTGACTGATTCTTATGGTGATGTTATGCTAGTGACCGGTTAGTCCGGTATCTTGGTTAGGGTAATGATATGTTATGTGATCTGTTGATCGATTCGCTGACTGTGATCTGTTGAATGATTATATGTTATGTGCACAGTTGTTTGGTCTGGGGATTTGACCCGATATGTAAGGTTGTTCTATGTTCTGTTATGTTATGTATGTTGTTATGTTATGGGCCGGAAGGCGATGTGTTATGGGCCGGAAGGCAATATGTTATGGGTCGGAAGGCGATATGTTTTGGACCGGAAGGTCGTGGCCTGGAAGGGCGTATTTGTGGTTGGTATTTTTGGGGGTATCTCACTAAGCTTTCGGGCTTACAATTGTGGTTTTATGTTTTCAGGTTCTCAGGAGTCTGTGGCAAGGCAAAGGCGTGATCGTACCGTTCCCCGCGTTGGTGTTTTATGATTTGAACCTGGGAAAAATACTCTGTTAAATAATGTATTGAAAACCTTTTTGTAACAACGTTATTAAAATGAGTGGTTTTTGAAAAGTTTTAATTGTTTTGAAATTTTGGTCGTTACAATCTGGATGAGGTACTGGCTCTTCCATCTCTGTATCCTCAAAATCATGTGCACTGAAGGTTTCATTGGGATGAGGTAGTGTCGAAGATGGCCCCCAACTGTGAACACCGGTCGAGGTCGCCCCATCAAATAGTTGGGTACAAAGATTAGGGCAAGGGAGGGGTGCATTTCTCAGCTTATCTACATACTTGTTCAGCTGTTTGAAAATTTAATAAATATTGTTAAAGTAGTAAAAAAAATAATCTAATTTAAAAAATATGTATATATATACCTTTGCTTCAGCTTCCCATTCTTCATTAGTCATGTTAAAAGAATTTGTTACGGGATTGTAAATATTCCCGGTTTTGTTTTTAAGTTTTAACCATACCGCATACTTTGCTTTTAAATAGTCGTATCGGTTTTTCATTTGTTTTTTGTCGACAACAAAATTATGATCTGTTTTCAATTTCTCTGCGACCACAGCCCATGAGCTTGCCTTTAGGCCGCTACCCTCCCGGCCATTACTTGTTAATTCTTGGATACACGCTTCCAAAAATGTTTTGTCCACCAATTCCGACTTCCAACTAACCCTAGTTCTTTTATCCGTCATGTCTATTTTAAAAAAGAAAAAAAAAATAGCTAAATCATTCACATAACACACATTTACAAATAAATCATCCACATAACACATGTTTACAAATAAATCAAGCAAAAATGTGATTTCATGATATTTTCAACAACATAAAACAATCTTTTATAAACAAAAACACATAAATGTGATTTCCTCATACAAAAAAAAATTTGATCTCATAAACATATAACAATCTTTTATAAACAAAAACACATTATGAATTGATTTTATAAGCATACAACAATCTTTAAAATCTTTAGGATTCTTTGTTGGTTGCTCCATTGCACTTTTGATTGCTGTCATATTACTTATACAAGCAAGGAAAGTAATGTCTAAAGAGGAGCACACCATATTACTTATACAAACAATCTTTTAATATTATTATTATCTACAAATAATTAACTAATTATGTGTATATACATTCATTTTGAATATATATTTATGTAAGCATGGTAATTATAGGGGTCTATTAGCTTAGATGTGTATTTGTTTTAATTCCCCTTTTCTTGAATACATATTGTTGTAAGCATGGTAACAGCATGTGCCAATGTGCTATACATAATGCAGTAGACACATATTTGAAAGTAAAGGACACCAAATTGTCAAAAACACATTATGAAATCAGATTTCATAAACAAAAACAGATTATGAATTGATTATCTGCTAACCATTCAATCTAATTTAATCAAAAAATAATGAAAGAAGTAAGGACAAACTTTGATTTCATAATTCAATCAATAAATTGACAACAAACACGAAAGGTTTCGTGATTTCTAAAACATAAAAGCAAAAAAAAAAAAGATGAAGAAGAAACATTACCTGCGGTGGTTGTCGCCGGATTATTCTAGTCGTCGCCGGAAATTTCTGGCCGTCGGAGAAGAGGGCACAGGCCGTGGAAGAAGGTGGCGCAGTGCGTGGAAGAAGATGTAGATGATACAGGCGATACAATGCTGGAGATCGAAGTTTTTCTAGGGCATGGCGTATTGGGGAAAAAGGCTAGAAGCGAGAAGGGCAAAAAATATTCCCGTGTCTAATTTTTTTCCAGTCAGCCTTTTTTTTTACTGACCGAGTAAGGAGATTGGGGGTGGAATGGGCTGACCGAATCAGCTATATCATCTCATAAACAAACATCCGACTGCTGACCCAATCAGCAGTCAGTCCTGACTGGACCCGGTAAGTTCAAATCAAACAGGCCCTAAGTTTGTGGAAATGTTCACTTTATTTAATTTGGCTTTTCTTTTAGGAAGATGGACATATGTTTTGGTGGAGGTGGCCCTATGGATTTTATTATTATTTTAATATTTTAAATTGTAAATAATAATTAATTTATTGGAAAACAAAATAGTAAAAGACAAAATAATTTTTTTTTTTATATATATATGAAATATGGACTAAACATGCAACAAAAACAAATAATAAAGATTGTGAGTTAAAAAATAAATAAATAAATAAAAGCAAATTACCTCAAACCATTGGACCCACAGTGTAATTTACTCCAAGTATTATTACTCTTTTTAAAAAAGAAGTAAATCACGGCTAGTTTTCCTTAATAAAACTATTTTAAGTTATAACTTTCGTTATGCACGCCAACACTACAAAGAAATGATTTTCTACATTTCCATTTTTACAAAGAGACCAATAAGCTCAAGCTTGACTCCTAATGTGTGTCAAGCTTCTTTGTGAGTTCTAGCTCGAATAACTTGAAAAAAAAGAAACCCACCTCGTTTGTAGCCCTCATGGCCTACATACCAAACCAATGCCTAACAAGTTTATAAAGGAGCTATATAAATGAAGAAAAATTATACCAAACATAGGTGCATCCAAAAACAATTATTTCTACTTCTTATGAACTCAAAGCCTTGAATCAATATACAAATTATCTATAAAAATGAATAAACCAATGAACCTAAACTTATACCATGTTTGTATTTCCGTGTGCTGTTTGTAATATTTGACAACACATGGTGAGACCCATCTTTAACTGCATTCGACTTTTATTTGCCTCTATCCAAAAGAATATCATGTAAGTAATAAAAAAATAAAAATAAAAATAAAAACCCGTATATGTTTTCAATCGTTTGGATCTATTTCAGAATCTTGTTCAAATGTCGAATCTTTTGATTTGTTTTCATCTTCTGAACCCGATTGCCAGTCATCAGTTTCATCATCAGGTTGTTGTTCATTTTCATCTGTTATTTTAGTCTCTTGTGTTTTGGATTCTGTGAAACTCTCTTTGAGCCATTTAGGACACTTGGTGTTCCCAAATTGTTTAAAGATTGTACAAGTGCATTCGGGGATTGGGTGGGAAAGGAATGAGCTTGGTTTTGATTGATGGAATTGACGGTTTAGTCCCTCATCTCCAAGGCTGTTGTTTAGATGTTTACGCACTGCAAGTGTCCAATTTCGTCTTGGGAAATATAAGTTGTCTCTTGTGCTGTTGAACAGATTTGCAAGAAATTTCCTGCCGAGAAAATACCGTTATATACAAGAAATAGCAATGCTTCCATTTATTTTTTTAACAACTGTACTCCAAAAACTCTACCAAATTATAGCATTGTCTTATATCCTAATTGTAAAAATTTAGGACTTAATGTGAAAAACCTAACCATGACTCTCAAATAAGTAGTTCTTTAAGTAGTTCTTTCGATGTTAAGTCAAAAGGTAACACTCATTAAGCTAGGGCATGTTTCTTTTTTTTACATTAAAATAATGTTTTGTTTAGTTTAAGGTTGTATTTGACACACCAAAGCTAGTTTATAAGTTAGTTTATTTTTCGATTTTTTTAAAATGTCATGTTTGGCAAAGCTAGCTTTTTTTAAAAGCTACTTGGACTAGTTTTTGAAGAGTTTTTTTTCAAAATTTTCAAAAATATCTTTTAATTAATTATAGAAAACACATTCTTTTAAATGTCTTTTTATGTTATTTTATATCTTTCAACTAGCTTATCAGCTATTTATCAAACGTCATTTTTAATCGGCTAGTTTTTCGGTTGTCAAGTAGTTTTTCATACAACAGCAAGTTTTTCAGTTAACAGTTACCCTTTAAGTTATTACGTCAAACATACCTAATTGTTGTATATATATATAAAGATTATCGGACTGTCTGATAGTTGTTGATTGAGTCGAGACCTTGAGACCTTGTCTCAAACCCAGCTTCTTACTTACCAAACCCTTCTTACTTACCAAACCCAGTATCAGGCATATCAAGACTGAACAACCACTTGTGGAATCTGACCTAGTCTGAATCTGACCGAAACAGACTCAATTTCTTACCAAAACTAGTAAAAGACATATCAAACAACCCTTATTTCTCTTTTTGGAAAGAAGTAAATGACTATTTTACCCTTTGATTTTTGTATAATTATATATTTACCTATCAGGTCGATAAGTTGGGGAAGACGCCATCTCATAAAGGCGATGTCCCATAACCAAGCTCGAAAAATCCGGCCACCCAGTCCCATCATTATTAAACCCGGGAAAAAAACCATCTGCCTCAACCGACACAACATAATCAATCGCATCCCACAGCAACCTCCGAGCTTTCTCCCTCAAATCAATCGCCGAAAGATCCGGCTCTGAATCCTTCTCTGCAATCCAACCATACCACCCTTCTTTTTCATGCTGGTAAATCGGCCGCCCTGGTGGCGGCGGCAGAGGGCGGGGACGAGGGCCGGCGTGGTCCCACTCGTTGGTAGTTCTGGTGGGAGTGTAATTGAAGGGGGATAAAGGAAGAGGTGTTTCGGTGCCTAGTAATTTGTTTAGTTCGTATTTATTGCATAGATTTGATCGGTCTACTAAGTTTGTGTACATAGCACGTAGTGGGATCATTACACGTTGACCACCGAATCTTTCCGAACCTGCTAAGTAGATCCGTGTCATTGGTGGGTACCCCATAGCCCGCAGAAGAAGTCCCACCTGAATAAAAAGACATTAATACCCTCGTTTATCCATTTACTTTGAATAAGAAGAATCCATGTCACCTCTTCCGGCATGAGTGGACACAACCCCTTTGCTTTCTGAATATATGAATCAACACTTGTTTCTCCATGAACAAGTTTTTGTTTAATCATTTGCGCCCTTCGGTACTGAATGAGTTCTGTATGAACATCCTATAAAAAGATAGGTGAAACTCATACATACATATACATACATACATACATACATATGTATATATCTAATGTAATTCAGTAATTCACTAACCTGGAAAAGCTCAGAACAACCTTGATAAGCTAAAGTGTCTCTTACAAGGCCAGGATGATATGCAAGATAAGGTTGCCCTGAAGCTCGTAACCTGTGTAATTAAGAAATTGAAAAGTTTAGGGGGGAAAAGGGAAATAAGTAAAAATGTTAAGACGACTTTAACCTTTTCACCATCTGATGTGCCAATGACAAAATTTCTGGGCGAAAATTAAGCGCGTGAAATGCTACTCTGCATCTAAGTCTCTGATATTCAGCCAATTTAGGTGGGAGGATAGCCTGATAAGAACACAGATACTACAACTTTAATGATTGTTTAATATTAAATCAAACATCAAACACATTGAGATATTTATATTACTAGGTGTGAGACTCGTATATTATACGGGTTGATTTAAAAAAAATAAACATTAAATTAAAGTGTAAACATAAAATATTTTTTAATGTACAATTTTAAAATAAGAAAGGAAAAATGTATTTATTGTAATTTAATATCATATATATGATATTTAATACTTTACATATATAAGTATATAACTTTAATTTTAGAAATTGAAAAAAATAAAAAATTGACAAGTGGATAATATTTATTTCAAAAATATCATAAAATGACAAGTGTCAAAACTCATGAGAGATTGACACGTGGCAAAAAAACCATCATTTATTAAGGAGGATGATGATAGTAAGGAATTAAAGTGTTCATGCTATTATTAGTACCTGTAGACAGCTACCATCTATGATCACTAATCCAATAACTTTCCCCTTTTTTAACTTTGGCAACACTTGTTTGACATAATACTCGGGTGAAGCTGAGCTTTTGGGCTTAAAAATTGGGCATTCTTTACGTTTTCTTGCCTCCTTCAGCTTTGGTGGAAGGTCTTTTACAATGATTACATCATTTTTAAGAGAATTTATCAAGTGTTCTTCATTGTAAAGATATGAGAAGCTTTTAAATTCGGAGCTGAATGGAATAATAACATACAGAAAAAGGGTTACAAGATAAAATACAAAGATTGCTGCTTGATATTACTTTTGGTAAGTTACGCTTTTAGTCCCTGTTTTAGTTTCTTTTTTCGGATATGGTCCGGTTTTTTCATTTTTTTTTTTTTTATCTTTTTCACCCCTAAGTATTTTGTCACTCTTTTTGTCTCTCAAGTGGACGGATTTTTTAAAAGATGTCATCATGAGGGTATTTTAGTCTTTTCTATTCTCTCTCTTTGAGAGCTTGTTATCGTCACTTTCTCCTAATCGTGATATTGAAAGGCATTCAATTTTCATCCCCCTTCTATCACTGAAAAACGAAACCATTCCAAAGACATCGTGGATGCAACATGTTTCAAAGAGAGAATAGTAAAAAGACTTAAATACCCTCGTGTGCAACACACATGCCATGACTTGATAACACCTTTTAAAAGGCATCCAGTACATGAAAGAAATAGTGACAATAACACTTATCAGGGATGAAAAAGGTTAAAAATGGAAAAAACAACTAACCAAAAGGACAAAAATTGTAATTTACCCTTTTGGTTTGTTAGAGGACTAGTGAACATACCCAATGCCTTTGGAATTAACACTTTCTTGAAGCTCTGGGATGACAAGAGTAGCATTGAGAAGCCTGGATATGGTAACAAGATCACAAATCTAGCAAATTGGAAAACCCGTATGAATCTTCAGTATTACACAACATTTAATTACTGAAGAAAAGTTAACATGAAACTGAACACATTACATACCGATGATCTAATCTTCTCAAACCCACCAAAGATTTTCGCATGTATGAACCCATTGTTCTTGTGTACAGGAACTGAAACAAATTTCCAGACATGAGTAGAGTCAGAATTTGAATTAAGTGCAAAAAATAGCATCATACTTTCATTTCTTCTTATTACAGCAATGAAAGTAGGATGCTATAATACAAAAATAAATAAAAGTATGTTGCTATTTCTTGATAGAAGAGTTGTTACCAGGGTATTTCTTCCTAGGGTTTGCATAAGGCTGCAAAGCCTCTAAAGGCTTAACCTTCTTCCACAACTTTCTAGATGCACCACCCTGCAGCAACCAAATAGAACAAAAAGAATGACCAATGTACACATTACAAAAGACTAGAATGCCCTTCTCATCCTAATTGAATTATCCTACAGAAATTCATGTCAAGATTCAAGTACAAGTATTATTACCTGTTTTCCCATGACATTTACATTTAGATCCTCAAGAAACCCTGTCATCACATGGTATTGCACTAGCTCTGCACTTGTGTTTGCAAGAAACATATGTACAAGCAATGACAGAAAAGATAGAACCAGACCTCCAAGTGCTACCCATTTTATCTTGGATTTGAACATCATAAGAACTTATCATGCAGTTTGGAAATGATTCGGTTGTTACTTACAATTGCAGTAGAAATGGATCCAGTTCTTCCAAATCATGACTGAAAAAGGATAAAAGAAGCATAATGTGTAAAAGTTTGATACTGTAGAAATGGTTGGGCTCAGTTTTTCAGACTAGGGTTAATGAATTGTTTATGGAATGAACATGTTTTTACCAAATCAAGCAAATGAAGTGAATTTCTTACCAATTTATGCAGACAGGTTGCAATTTGTTAGTGAATAAGGATCGATTTATACATGTATAAATTGGTTAAAGATGGTAAAAACAGTTGCATAAATTGGTAAGAAATACATTTTGTTCATAAATTTGGTATTAACATGTAAATGCATTGCATAAATTGGCCATTATCCCTTTAAACTAATGTAAATGTCTATGAATGTAATTGTCTTTCTTCAAACATATTACATGAACGTATTTACAAGGATTTATTTTCAAACATATTACAACTTCATACTACAAACATACTAACTTCAATACTTCCTAACAAATTACAAGAATTGCATAACAATCAATGCAACATAATACAATTCACTTTGTGTAATAAATTGTTAGAACATAACACAATGTACTTTGTCCATGTAATGGTGCATATTTACCATAGTTCCTTGAATTCTATACATTAAACCCCCTTTCTAGAATAACTTTGTTAGGAGTAATGCAATGAACACATATCTATATTAGAAGTTACAAAAACTCAAACTGGAAAATGCCAAACGTTTTGCAGATTACAGAAAGTCAGCGACATAAACTTACAATGTCACTCAAGTTTTGTAGTAGAAGAATAAAACAGACAACATCAAATTCTATATCAGCACAAAATATAAACTACTTATTAAAGAAGATCGAGAAACATACAGGGAGGCGTGCGGCTGAGGGCGGAGGGAGGAGGCAGGCGTGCGGCTGAGAGGCTGTCGGCTGTCGCAGAATAAAATAGGCGTGAACGCGTAGCAGAAGGAGAAACGCGTTTTTACCTCTGAAGACTACAAAGTGATGTGTTAATCACTTGTTCGTTAAGTGATAATTTAAGCATTGATGAATTTGAAGAGTAACAACTGTATATATCTTTCGATGATCATACTTATTTCAAAAACATAAGAACTAATTCTATCCTGTTTTAATTGTTGTTTCGTGAATGTTTGAAATTAGAAGTATAGGATCAAGAAGGAGATCTCAAATCGAAATTATGGTAGCAACACATATGGAATGCGATTCTGCGGATATACCTGTGATATGGCGAGACGCATGGACTGTGACTGAAATTTTCGGTGGCAAAGACGACGGAGGATTTATATAGTGCTTCGGGACTGTGCCGACGTATAGAGAAGACTGTGATAGTTTCGAAATATGGAGAAGACGTGTGTTTTAGGGTGTAGTTTGTTAAGAAAGATAAAACAGAGGGGGCTAACTTGACGAAATTGAAAAGGATGTAAAACAAACAAACCTTTTTTATATCACAAGGGGACAAAATTTTCAAATGACATATATAACTAAAAATGAACAAACAATTTTGAATAGTTAGAAATGAACCCATGAACCAAAGGAGCCAAAAGATAAATTGTACAAATAAATAAATTGTACAAATAAACTCATTAAAACTAAAATAGCATTTTATTTTATTTTATTTTTTGAAAGGCAATAAAACACATTAAATGATCATCATTTTTAAAACTTGGTGGAATTTCGAATTCTAAAAATCAAAATGAGTGGCTCCCAATATTTAAGGCCTTTAATCAAAATTTTCACATGCTTTTTCAAACTTTGTTCTGAACTAGCTCAAACGTTCCCAGCCCTCATTAGTTCAACTATGAAACTATACATACAATTGGAGAACATGATACCTTTTACTTCTCTTTTATATTTGTCATATTATTTGTTCCCCAACTTGTTTTTTTTTTTCAAAAGAAAAATCTTCAGGATTTCAAACACAAAAAATAAGTTTAAAACTAAATGAACATATTGGATATTATTCAACCAAGTTCAAACTCTTAATTTATTAGTTTTATTTTGTGGATTTGTGTATTAACATCCCTCTTAGGGTTATTAGTAGTTAACCATATTTATAAGGTATAAATCGTACTTATGTGGTTCATTTAGACTAACATTTAACTTGACTGCTTCCAGAATCCATTTGCATGTTCTCATTGTACTTATTATCATATGTTGGAACTCGGAAGAGCTCAAAATGCTACATTGTTGCTATTATAAGTACTCATATGTTATATCATATGTTATAAGTGTATTTTGTGGTTAATGCACGTAGTATACTTTTTTTGGAAAGGGAACTTCCCTAACGAGGGTTTCCGGGCCAGCTTACGCGCACCGACTAATCCCCCGCTGCAAACATGAGACTTTGTCTCATACCCTGGAGTCACTGCAGGCGAACCTCCATGGCCACAAGGGCTGAGTAGTGCCAGGATTTGAACATGGCATTATGATATATCCATTTGGACGTAGTATACTTATGCATTTCTCTAATGATGAAACCTTGTTAGGCGGGTGTCACAAAAAAAGATAATTTAAAAAAGATTAAAAAAAGATTAAAAAAACTTACATTTAATTATAGATACTTTAAATTCAACAATTATGTTATCAATTGAAGCATATAATTTTATTTATATATTAGATATCAGTTTCTCTAGTTAATATTGTTTGTAATTTAACTTCCTTATTTATAGTTTTTGGCTTCAAAATTCAAACTTGTTTGGCTATTTTTTTGAAAAAAAAAACTCATTAATAAGCATATTAATAATTTAGTTATTATCCTATAAAATCTAATTTTGAGAGTCAAAATTAATATTTATCTTTCAGTATATCTCACATAAAATGAATCAATTTAAGGATAATAGTATGAATTTTAAAATTCATTAAATAAGCAAGTCAATTAATTTGAAATTTTGAATCAATATACTGATATCTTTCTTTTTTCCAGATGAATAGCCGAAAACCTCCAAGATGATATCTTAGGATCCCAATTTTTTTTAGAAGATAATGATTTCCTTATTTAAAAACACCTTATATATACGATCCCAATTTATTTGTATATTATTATTGTTTTACTCCTATTTTAAAGCAACAAAAATAATATCTTCTTTATTGTTAAGATTACTTACCAGAAAACACTTATGTTAATTGTAGCAACGTTTCGTCCTCCATCCTCTACTTGTAAAATGACGATTTTCTTCATAAGTTTGATTTTCCTATTATTTTTGATCTCCAACAAGTAATTGAGGTTTGTATACTTAACTTTCATTTATGAAATATACATTATGTCAAATAATTTTTGGATTATTTTTTCCCTCGTATTTCGTTTTACTTTTTTTATTATATAATTTAAACTTATATCAATATTTCTCAGAAAAAAAGACATTGATTGTTATCGGTACAATTAAGCATATGTATACTTATATGGAATGGTACTATTTGGCTTATACTAAATGTTAAGAGAAAATCATAAAAGTCATTTTAATCCATTATGGCAAAAGTGGTGGAACGGACCAAAAGCAAGATAAAAAAAATTTTATTGTTACACTTCAAGTTGCATGAACAAAGACATATCTATTGTTCCAAGATTTTCAATAACTTTTTTATACATATTATTATAATTTATGGTTAAATTTTCTAATTTTATATTACATAATTTGTTTATATCAATGGTTTTAATTTCAAAATCACCATTAGAGTACATGACTTTACCGGTGTTGTGTCTCGTACGTTATTTGATCGTGACGCAAAGAAACTTCTAGAAAATACCACACAAAAGTTGCTTCAAAATTTTAATGAGATTATCAATATTAACTTTATTTACATAAAACTAATTTTTACTTTTTATCTATCTATTTTTATAACCGTTCATTTTTTAGGAGGGTAATATGAAGATTTATCTATCTGCTTTTGAATGTACTTTTGGATAAAAAGTTGGCGTTCAAATTTCAAATTTCACATTATAATTTGAAAAACAAAGTTGATGGTTATGCAATCTCAAACTTCACTGCTGATAATACACTAATTGCTAAATTGGAAAAAAAATTAACATCGAACATGTAACATTCTTTTATGAAGCATACCGCAAACACTACACTTATCAAATTTCATTTTTTATATTTCAGTTGATCAACTAACATATTTTTATGTACTACAAATATAGGCGCTAATATCCGATTTGTTTAACGTTTTTTCAGCAGAATTCGGATCTCAAAACACATTAAATTTGAAGATTTTAAATATGATATAACTAAATCTAATATTCTAAATACTTTAAAATATTATTAACTTTTAGATTGACATATGAATTTATTTTCTACATTTAGGATGTTGTTTCATTTACTGGTTATAACATCACACCCGCTTCGAATCTTGATAAAAATATTGCAACAAGTCCACTAACTAAGTGGGCATCTTTTAAAAAAATATGGACATGAAGAATTAAAATGCAACCTGGAAGATATTTACGATGTTGATAATTTGGCAACAGTGTCCTCAACCAAACGACGATCAACATCAATGGCAGATCATACTTTCTGGAGAAGGTAAGCCAAAACTATTAATTCCAAAACAAGAAAAATAATATATGATTTTCATCATTTTGTTTGAGTAGTTGGGTGATTTCAGTACTATTGATTTCATATTATGTTTACATACTATTTGGTTTTTGGGTTTGGTTTTTGATGACTTTGTTTCATACTAATCGTTTTTGGGTTATATTTTTGTTCATTTGAATACATTTTGGGTTTTATAAAATATTAAATTATTCGTCTATTTGTCTTTTGGGTTTAAACTCGTATGAATTTAGAATTTTAATCATTTTTTACTCTATTATTTCGTTTGAATGTGAATTTGTCAATATTGTTACAATGTTATTCATTACAACTTCAATATAAACATTAGAAAACTACTAATTTTTATGAAATTGTAAAGTTGTATAAATCTTTTAACCCTTCTAAAACAATTATTTATAATTCATTGTGAATTTATTGATAAATTTACCAGTAAACATTTACCATTAAAATATTATTATATTTTAGATATTAATGATATCATACAATTTTACAGATTTAAATAATAAAACTCATTGCAATGATGCTAAAGAGAGGCGAAGACTAAGGCTCCGTTTGATACGCATCTTTCCAGGTCCAAACATATCTTTCTTTCTAACTGAATAGACCGGAAAGACTGTTTGATTTGCATAAAAAGTGGGTCTTTCTCGTTAAGATATGTCTTTCCCAGAAAGTCCCAAAATCATATCTTTCTAGCTGAATGGGCTGGAAAGACAATTATGCCCCAAACTCGGCCTCTTTTTTTCTTTCTCGGATTATTAATTTTTTTAAATAACTTTTTTTTTAAATTGATTTTTTATTGAGTTATTACTTTTTTAATATATTATTTTATATTAAGAAATATTATTTTAATATATAATATTTATGTATTAATAAATATTATTTTATTGGATTATTAATTTCTTTTAAATAATTCTTTTTTGTAATTTCCTTTTTATTGATTAATTCTTTTTATCGGATTATTATATATTCACAAATACTATTTATAATATATAATATTTATATATTAATAAATATTACTTTATTAGATTATCAATTTCTTTTAGTTAATTTTTTTAATTCATTTTATTGGATTAGTTCTTTTTTTTTTTGGATAACACCACCACCATCCTAATTTATTTTAAAGAATCTCATCCATCCCACCACTACCGGACATAAACCAGGTCATTTTTCATCATTTAGTACAGTCAGTTAGATGTACAATCAAACAACATGGTTTCTTTCTCAGTCAGAAAACTTTCCCAGACAGCACTTTACCAGACAGCACTTTATCAGACAGAAATTATCAAACGGGACTTAAGACATTTGCATTTATAATATAGAATATTGAACTTTATGTCTAGAAGAGAAACTTTATTTCATCATCTAAAGGAATAAAGACTTTTGATTGTGTTTAACTTATACCTTTTCCCAGGGTTGGTCCATTGTTTTTTCTTGCCCCGGACGAAAGACATTGTGACAACCCAAGTTTATTCTGTTACATTACCCCGTTTCCGTTAACGGAATATTCTATGTTATAAAAGTTCCGTTAATTTGAGGTCGTAAAATAAATAAGTGTTTTATTTATTTATATTCTATGTCGTTATTCGTCGTAATAAAATAAAGTAAAAGCATGTAAATTACATTTCCATATTAATTTGGAAAAAGTTAAATTTTATTGCGACCACTAAATCGGGTGCAACCAAAAGCCCCGTTTAATGGCAGTATTGGATAGATTTCCACTGAGCTTCAACTCCAACCCCTATATAAGGGAGAGTAAACTCCATTTCCATATTTTTACTCTCCCTCTAAACTCTCTCTCTACAACTTTTTCCCGAGCCAAAAATCGTCCGTTTCGCGCCCCAAACGAGTCACTAAGTGTGTCCAAGTCTTTACTTGACACCGAACACCCAACCGGCGCCTTCGTCGGATCCACTTACACCAGGTGAGTTCATACCCCTGAATGAACCTTTTAAATGTTTTTACATGTTTTATAGGGGGGGAATACAAGTTAAACATGTCAGTTATCATATCAATCACATGTGATTGATAACCCGCATGCACAAGGATTTACCACACTGTAAACTGTTTTACCAAGTAGGACACTATAAATGGTTTTCTAAAATGTTTACAATTTTTCAAAACTCTTACTTATACTGTTTTATCAAAGTTCATTTTAAACTGGTTTATGAAAGGTTTCCAAAGAATTTCTAGAGGTTTTCAAACTTATTTTACCAAAGAATACCAAGTTGTGATTTTCTTAAGTACAAAGGTTTTTCCAAGGTTTTCATCAAAGTTCTCTTTCATGTCGTATACTCTTACTTGTTAGATACCGCTGCTTCGCTTTTACTTAGTTTAAACTCCTACTTGATAACGTTTCCACTTCGTGATACACTTATACTTGTTAACGCTTATACTTCACGATCCGGTTATTCCACGCTGTACGTTTATACATCACGATTCGGTTATTCCACACTGTACGTTTATACATCACGATTCGGTTATTCCACACTGTACGTTTATATGTCACGATTTGGTTATTCCACACGACTCAGTTATACATCACGATTTGGTTATACTTCACGATACGTTTTCACTTGTTACACACTCAAGCGTAGTTAGATGTATGTCTGTGCTTGTATAGATGCATATAAATAATGATTGAAGGACTTAGGAAGGCTTGTCCGCCGTGTTTCCTTTTCTTCGTTGATATGTGGTCTGGTGGGATCGGATGGCGGTCCGAAGGTCGTTTGATTCATTAGTTATATATTATGTATACAAGCATAGACATATAGGTTTACATTAGTCAGTTCAGTTATGAGGTTCTACCACTAGTTCAACACTTATATTGGAAACCCACTACCCACTATTTGGGATGCATCTTCGGGACACGACCTTTTCCGTTGTCTAGTTGGTAACCAGAGTCTCCTGTAGGGAGAGCGGACATTGTGTGTATAGATCTATACGGGATTGACACCCCCGCACCCTGACTGCTAGCTACAGTCCACGGCCTACCAAGCCAAGGGGTGACAAATGTCACATTTTATAGACGCTTGCAGGGCGTCAGGTACTCTAGTTTCGGTTAGTATGGTTACGAGTATCCCAGGTTACCTTATAATTCATGGCCTTAAGGTAAAGGTATTTCACCAGCAATTTACACTGTATGCTGGAAACCCACTCTCAGAGTCACACTGTTTTTAGACCTTGCTAGCCGTATCTTTCATTTGATACTGTCTGGGATCTGTATCCTCTATTTTAGACCTTACTAGCTGTATCTTTCATTTGATACTGTCTGGGGTCTGTATCCTCTGTTTTTAGACCTTGCTAGCCGTACCTTTCATTTGGTACCGTCTGGGGTCTATGTCTCTTTTGTTAGACTGAGTCAGGCGTGTCGTTCGTTCGATACTCTCCTGGAGTCTATGATTCCTCTTGCCTTAGACAGCAGTCTTCACTGCTAAGGCATATGTTATTTTCCCTGATTTTCTCCTGCTTTCTTTAATAATCAAATTTTGTATTTTGATAATGATAGCGATTAAGGGAAAACTACTTTTTACCACATAACTCCGTCCAGTCTTGGTAGAAGACTGCTTTTATTAGAGAAAATATAGGATTTTCTGGAAAAGACACTAATGTAATGGATACCCTAAAACTACTACTTTTATTAAAGTTAGTTGAATAAAATGACACTAAATGCTTATGAACTCACCACCATTTCGCTTTTCAAATAACTTGTATTCTCAGGTCAGCTTTAGACAGGTACATCCCCGGAGCTTCTGACGAAGATAGCTTAGTACCATGTTGTACTTATTATATTTACTTGTATTACTTTGGTGTATTGTAATGTAAACCATGTAGAACTATTACTAATAATGCAATGCTTTGTTGTACTTTGATTACTATAATGCATGTGTTGTGATACTTGACATGACGTCATCCACCCCAGAACGTTTCCGCCGTTCCGGTTTTGGGGTGTGACAGACATAAACATGCCCCCACGTATGTACCAAAAATATACAAAACCCATATGAATGTCCAAAATTAAGTATTACATTTGCCCTTCCATAAACAACTATATAGTTTAATGCTTTTTTAAAAGAAACTATAGGAATTATGAGAAAAATGGATATTTAAGTATATCATTCGACGTGTATTTTCAAAGTTTTTTTTATGAAAAAAAACAGCAACTGAACACAACTACAATAGAGTTATAACTAAAAGCAATGCTTCAAGCAAAATACAGATGTAGTGATGCAACAGATAACATAAGCAATCCAACAACCACCCAAGCAATCAGAAAACTATAGCCCACTTGTCACCAACAAATAACAACATCAAAACAACATATCCCTGTTACACAACAATGATACAGCACAACCAAACAATAGTTTTGGATTTTCAGTGACTAATCTTTAAAGGCATAACATCTAGAATCTCTTAGTCGTTATGAAAATATTGATATTTAGAGAGAGTTTCAAACAAAATTGGAGCGAAAAACTTCAGAAAAAATCATAAAAAGACTACAAACTTTTCATGCTTTAGTTTAAATACATCAACTGAAAAAGGCATTTTCTCAGGCATTCTCCCCTAAAAATCCGAAAATATCGGCCAGCCCTAGTGTACCATATACAACAGGCTCCTACACCAACCTATAGTAATAAACAAATACATAAAATAAGTTTCGAATTTTTCAATACTTTAGTTGAATGTCTGAAATTTTCCTTTCAAAACGTTAAAAAAAATACCTTGCCAAACCAATATATGTAATGTTAGACAACATAGTGAATTAGTGATCCAATATCTACATAAAGTGATTGTAATATATACCCTTTTGATAGTAGAAGTGGTTCTTAGAGAAGCAACAAGAACAAGTCAATAATTTAAATTCCCTTTTGTACAAATTTCTTGATCAATACATATCTTGAGTGAATAAACATATACCACCAATAAGCAAAGACCCAAAATCCAATTGAAATGATCTTTGAAATTTCTCCAACTCCTGAATCAAAAAACAAAATCAGATTAAGAGGTGATGATTGATGTCAGTAGGTTTTGAGAGAAATGAGAATCTGAATAAGAAAAATCAAACTCACCCAAATCAGAATAAGAGCACTCAGAAATCGGAAACCTCAAAACCTTTTGATTTTCGGTGCCCTCGGAGGTTTGCTTCATAATAAATGAAATCGAACTCACAATACTATGATTGGTGATCGAAAATTAAAATACACCTTAATGAGGCACACAAATCAGAAATTGAACTCCAGCCTCATGTGATCGACTAAGTGTAATAGGTTAGACAATTAGAGGATTTAGAGGGATGTAATCAGTCGATTTACAACATTAGAGGCTCCTCGATCCCTACAGAGTAGGTTTACCAATGGTTAGATTGAATTTACCTATTTTTCGATTATAGTTCTCAAAGTACTTCCATTATTTGGCGTCCCACACCTTCGTCGTGGCTTCCAAAAACCGGTGTCAAAACTTATTGGGCTATGAATACTTGGACTAAATAGATGCCCCTCGTTTTTGTGTTGCCCTGGGCCTTAGCCCAACTCTCCCAGGTATTGGACAACACTGTCTTTTCCACCCTTAAATCAAATTGTTTATGTCATCTTGACCAATGTTTGGTCAAACATTTTGTCCATCAATGTTTCCGCTCAAACCTTAACCAATTTCCTCTATCCTTAAAATAAAATTCAAAATTCAAAATTCTAATCATTGCCAAATTTAAATTTGTAATTTATGCACTGACCATCCTATATGTTTGCAAATCAACATGATATATATTCTTAATTAGTCTATATCTTTCTCAGTGTACATCGATGGTACCAAAATTCATCAAGGGCAAAACAGTCACGTTGCATTTAAATCTTATTAATATAGTAAATACTTCAAGATTTTAAAAGTAATAATCGGTCTTATACATGTTAAATTATAATTATTCGATTTCCAACTATCTAACTCAATAACTGTGTAGCACCTGGTTCCTGGTATGTAAAATTTATCTAAGTATTTTGCATTTTTAGCCGTGGACTCGGCGAGTTGCAGGCCCGACTCGCCGAGTAGAGACGGGATATGGAACACATTTAAGTTGGCGACTCGGCGAGTCCATATTCTGGACTTGGCGAGTCCCCGATGTCGGATGAAACCCTAATTTCAAGGGTTTGCACCCTATTTAAACCATCATGTGCGCCCCGAAGTTCGCCCCCTTCACCCTCAGAGCCCCCTATATCGTTCTAACATCGTTCCTTGTGAAATTGAAGTACCTTGGTGTGTTTTCTTGAAGACTTTGAGAGATAAAGGAGAGTAGATCAAGAGGAGAAGAAGGAGGCCAGTCATCTTGGTGTTATTTTAGAGATTTCCTTGAGGAATAACTCAGTTTCCCCCTGTTTTCATGCTTATAGTCCCTTAGAGCTCCATTAAAGTCCTTCTTGAGCCATTTCCAAGCTTGAGTATGAATTAGGGTTTGTGATAAGTTGATTAACCTTTAGATCTAGGCATGATTGAGCTCTTGGAGCTCGGATCTACTGCCTTTATGGAGCCATATTGCATGAAAGCCCTAGATCTACTCCTTTAGTGCATTTTGAGCCCTAAAACCTTCATTAGTGTTTATTTACACGTAAAGTTGGAAACTTTACGTGTTAATCAAGCCATAAGAACTCAGATCTATGTATGACATGAGCTGGATTCAAGCAAAATCGAGTATATAGTATTTGCATGTGAAAGACTCAGCGAGTCGTTCATCGGACTCGGCGAGTCGAGTCACGAGTCCCCGAGTTTTCCCCCTTTCGTGTTTGCTGAGTGGAGTAGTGAGTCATGGGGTGTGACTTAGTGAGTCGGAACCCGGACTCACCCATGAAGGAACTCGGCGAGTCAATGCCCTGACTCGGCGAGTCCAAGGCAATCTTCTTGCCTCAAGAACAGACTCGGCGAGTTGTTCATACAACTCAACGAGTCTCAGCATAGAATGTTCTTCGGATGAAGATGAACTTGAAGAGTTGTTCATACAAATCGACGAGTAGGATGAAGGACTATTGGACTTCGGTTTATAAGGAAAACTCGTCGAGTCAATGCCTAACTCGATGAGTAGAGACATGATTATGGTCAATCGAATGGATAGGGACTCGACTAGTTGGCGAGCCAACTCGGCGAGTCGGGTCAACTGGAAGTTGACTTTGACTTTGACTCTTAGTTTGGTTAGGGGTAAATGGTCATTTTACCCTGAGGTCGGTTAGCAGTATTTGACTGAGTGTTTTGTGGGAATTATAGCCGGAGGATTTCCAGGGCAGCAGTAGTAGCCAGTCAGTTCCCACGCAAATCAGCAGCTACTTTGAGGTGAGTTACCTTCCAGTAACGATGGGTCTACGGCCACAATGCCGGCCCACCAGTAGGATTTGTATGTTGGATGATTGTCTTTGTGATATCATCTAGGTTTGCTACTACCTGATATGTTATATGCTGGCATGATATGTATATGTGATAGTAGAAGAGTTCGGTTGTTAGGACCGAAGGGTAGGTCAGACACCCCAGATATGTCTAACAGTATGTGATTATATGTTTATATGCTGACATGATATGTTATATGCGATAGTGGTAGTAGGAGGGGAATAGTCCCCAAGTTCGGTCGTTAGGACCGAAGGGTAGATCGGACACCCTAGATATGTCTGATAATATGTTATGTTATGATATATGTGATAGTAGCAGTAGGGGGTGAAATAGTTCTCGAGGATCGGTTGTTAGGACCGATGGGTAGTCAGCACCCCAGAATGGCTTGACATGGGTAGTCAGCACCCCAGAACGGCTTGACACGGGTAGGTCGGCACCCCAGAATGGTCGTACCGGGTAGGTTGGGCACCCCAGAATTGCCCGACAGTATGTATGATATGTGATTGTATGGTATGTGGTATGATGGGGGAACTCACTAAGCTTCGTGCTTACAGTTTTCAACTTTGGTTTCAGGTACCTCTTCTTCGAAGGGGAAGGAGCTGGCGCGGTAGCGACACATCACATACATGCTTTGTATTCCGCACTATGAGATTCTCCTGGGGATTTGTACTCTGAAATTATTATATTTTATAAAATGGTTTCCAGACACGCGACATCTTTTATGAAATGATATGATCATTGAATGTTTCATTTCTAATGTTTTGCTAAGTATATGTTTTAAAAATGAAATTTTTGGCTCGTATTTTTGGGACGTTACAAACTGTATGTATTTATTCTTAACTTTACCCTTTTTTTCATAATGCTATTGATTAGATTTACTATAATTAAGTTTAAATTGCATAGAATTTTACTTGAAAGTGATAAGCATTAGTTGATGTCTGTGTTGAAGCTCGAAGATGATGCAAAACTTTAAATCTCTTAGTGGTTACAAATTTGTTGAATTAAGTATATTTTTATGATTACAAATTTGTTTTCTCTACTTAATTGTACTTATCATTTTGAAAATGAGAAAAGATTAACCATGGGTATATTGAAAAGTGGCAAAAAGATCTTATTGGTCATATGTTTCTGACATGATCTTCAAATGTTCTTTGTTCTGTTCTTGCTTTTTATTTATATCGTTTTTGTGTATTTGGTTTATTTCTTCAAGAAGCTCAGTTTTTCATTAATTTTGATAACAAATTTGTTAAATTAAGCATACTTTTATGATTATAAATTTGTCCATTTCTATTGTTAAATCAAGTGTAAATGAATTTGAACAATTGTTAAATTTCATATTCTATAATGTAATTTATACACTAATTAATCAAATAATAGTACATGTCCAAGTGGTCAGGTACCTCCAGGACAATAAACAAACATGTAAATTATAAGCAATTTCACAATATTGTATTTTTTTTATTGGCTTTAAATGAACAATTACTTCTTTCACTTACTTTAGATTCTTGATTACTCATCTAGGGTTGTAATAAAATAAAATTTTGATAAATTGAAAAAAATGTTCAACGAAACCTTAAATTTTTGGAATTTATTGGAAATTTGGTTATATGTCAATTTAGGCTTCTTTTTGTGTTGTTGTGTTTGTTGATTTGGCTATATAGGGTTCATTTGAAGTTCCATTTCTCTACAAGAATGTTGATGTTCACATCCAAGGGGAAACAATCACAACTGGTAAGCATTCTAAATGACTTTTCACTTACATTAATCAAAATTGTTACTTCAAATGGTGCGTTCTCATAGATGTCACACCGATTGTCACTATAGAGACCTTCTAGCGGTCTATAGAAGAACCCTAGCAACCCTATGATGAATTTTGTTGCATTTTCAATGAAGGATCACTCTGTCAACATTCATTCTCTATAGTTCTTTCTCTTATTCGATATAGATATGTGTCACAAAAATAAGATAGAAAGAAGTGTTAGTGGCCATTAAAGATGAAAATGCGAAATATAATTTAAGAATATTATATAAAGTGTAAATTATAGATTTGTGATATTTATTTATGTGAAAAATATGTTGTTTGATTGATATGTTACATATTTAGGTTTTTTTGTAGTTTGATTTTGACAAGTTTGATCTAAAGTTGATAATTGAAGCAAGTAGGAAAGATATGTGCTAATTGGCAATTGCCCTCCAGAAACCAACCATAGCCTCACAGACCGTTCCCTCATATCTTCGTAGGTCTTAGCAATTCTCCAAATTCAGCTACAAGAAGTCATGGATGCACTTCTTGAATCAATCCTCTAAACTAAATTTCATTTGCTAGTTGGATGTAGTGACCAAAATGCAAGATTTATGAAAGTTCATTATTATTTATTAGTGTTAACCTTTGGCAAATTATAAAACTAATATTATATTTTTGTTCATAACATGCTTTTTTGTAATAATTTCTTTGATCGGAAGATAGGTATATATGATTAGGTGTAGCCTGAAAAATCATATTTTAATTTTTATAAGGAAAAAATACTTTAGAAATTGACCAAATTACAATGTCTGAATTTGATGTTTATGGTTATAACAATGCACTTTAATTGTAATGTTTATCAAATTTCTTTGCAGAATTTAACATTGTCGGTACATATAACAAATTATTGTTGCTTTTGGTTTATATGACCAATATGAAAAGAGCAATATGAGCATCTATGGGAGTTGGTACACCGAATAAAGTCAATTCATAAAGCTACTACACATGTTTTAATCAAGAAGTCGCATCATGTTGTGATAAAACAAAGATCACGTTGATCATTTATGTTAAAAATTACTGTATTAAAAAACCAAAATTGTTTTAATATAAATATTAAATATTTTTATTTAATAAGTATGGTTTAAAAACCTTAAAAATGAATTTAAGTAACATCTTTTATTAAAATTGCATCTAAGACAATGTCATCTATTAATGTATTAAACATGAATGATAATCTAGTTTAATAATGTATCTAGAATATGAATATAAATATTATTATCTAAAGAGGGTTCGCTTGTAAGTATTTGCGAATAAATGATCTATATCTTGATACAACCGGAACGAGTTTTGTAATATGATTTGTTCTCTACCATAAAGAGTTGTTTTAGTGGATCGGTGCAATGGTAAACTGCAAAATATAACAACCAAGTTAAAGTGAACAACTCTAAATACCGCCACCGGTGTTTGCTTTATTGTTTACGAACATACTTGTGTGGTTGATTTGACTGTAAACATTGTCTTGAGCAAATAATTATAGTTTGGGGATTATTTTGTATCGACTTTATATCCTGTGACTCCCCAGGTGCCCTTATGAAAGGTGCCCTTATGAAGTAGTTATGGTTCATCCAAATTAATAGTACTAAACTTTTCATTTTACATGTTGGAGTGATCCATTAGAAAGATATTTGGATATCACACACAATATTATAACTATTAATAAATTAACAAGTTGGAGTCGAAACGAAACGTGACCCTAGCACAATCCTTCTTAATCCTTTTTAATATATGAATGTTTTTTTACCACATGTCAATCTCTGATGAGTTTTGACACTTGTCATTTTTTGGTATTTTTGAAATAAATATTATTCATTTGTCAATTTTTGGTTTGTTTCAATTTTAAAATTAAAGTCATATACTTATATATGTAAAAGTATTAAATATCATATATATGATATTAAATTGCAATAAATACGTTTATTATTTTCTTATTTTAAAGTAGTACATTAAAAAATATTTTTTTTTTACATTTTAATGTTTAATCTTTTTTTTTCTTAAATCAATCCGTGTAATACACGAGTATCACACCTAGTCAACTATAATAAATGAAGATTTATTTTGACACGTGTCAACCTCTCATGAGTTTTGATACTTGTCATTTTATTATATTTTTAAAATAAATAATATCTGCATGTCAATAGTTGGTTTTTTCAATTTTTATACTATTAAAAAGCCACATGATACTTCAATATTTGTATATGTAAAATATTAAATGTAATAAATGTGATAATAATTATACTTAATAGGTTTCTTCATTCATTATTCCAAAATTTTATTTAAAAAATATTTAACGTTTACATTTTAATATTTAATCTTTGTTTAATTAATCCGTATAATTTTAACACCTAGTGTAAGTAAAAAAAAAGTTAGAGTGGATTTCAAGATCGAATCCCACAAGCTTTCGATCTTAGAATAACATTCAATTAAAAAAAAAAAAAAGGGATTTGTGACATGGTTCTCGTCTTCTCGATAACTTATCTCTTTGAGCTTTTCTTAAAAATCAATATCTTACGGAATAGATTCCCTACAAAATACAAAATTGTTAGTAATAGATGTAAGCCAAATTTTCAATTTGTCATTATCAAAACTAGATGAGAGCAATCGACACTAATTTATAACTGGATGTTGATTCCAAACTTGCACCAATTAAGGGCATCACATTATCGTTAAAAAAAATGTTATTATAGAATAGTACGTATAAAAGCAAATATTTTTAATTAAATAATTAAAAAAAGTTATCTTGGTTCTAAGCAAAAAAATATTTAAAACACCGACATACCCACCAAAATTATGTCGACAAAAACAAATTTTTGGTCCGACCTACTCCATCAACATGTAAAATTTCTTGATTATGATCAAAAGGTGTGCACAAGATGTAAACAAATTGGACCACGTAACCAAATTGTAAATTGTATATCTATTTAATTATAATTTATTGAATATAAGCTTAAAATTGCCTTGAGTTAAATTTAAACTACAAAAAGCCAATATCTTACAAACAAATGACTTGAAGATCAAACCAAATTGATGCTTCAAAAAGTATGAACAAAGAACCAAATGTATATAACTGATTTTCACAAGCTTAAATCTTTTATTTTAAATAGAGTTTTTAATATAAAAGATTTAAAGTTTTATTTTAAATAAAAAGTTTTTAATTTAAAAAAATGATCGAAACTATATGTGTTAGAAACTTTCAACCTTTTATGTTTGATCTTATTTATAATCTATAATTTTAAAAATCTTACAACTACAAATATTTCTATATAAATGATAACCAGAGCCTTCAGATTTAAGCTTTCACCTTAGCATCATTGTTTGTTCATTAAAAAAAAAAAAAAAAAATCTTTTGCACGTCATAAATGCATCAAACAGGTTCGTCTACCAGATACGTGTCATTATCGTAGCGGCCGACCGTACCATTGAAAATTGTTAACAGCTTATCCGGTCGGTTCTTTTTTTCCTCTATTACTCTCATATTTTTTTGACACGTGTTCATCATGTCTGCCGACTTGTGGCTCATATTCCCTTCCTTTTCTCTCTCGAGGCATCGCCTGATTTCGATAACTTACATGGTACTTCAAATAAAAGCAATTGTTGTAATATGACAATTGACTTATATTATAGGTTGAAGTTGATATAACGAAAACGATTTGTTGCTAAGGGTATATGAAATTTATTTTAGCTTGTAGTTGAATCAGTAAAGAGTAATGTTCAATAGTAATATTTAGATGTCTTAAATAACATGTCAACATAAAAACTGACGTGACATTATATTTGCTCAAGACAATATATTGTGATTCACCTGTCGTTAGGGGTGTTCGTTTGGATGGATCGGTTCGGTTTGATCCGATCCAATTAAGTAAATCCAAATTGATTTCGGTTTTCAAAATATGGATTCGAATAATCCAACCTAAATTCAAATCCGATCCGATCCGATCCAATTACAATTCGGTTTGATCGGTTTTTATAATTCGGTTTTCAAAAACTAAAATATTTTAAAATAACATATAATTATAATATTATCCAATTTTTATAGAAGAAGCAAAAAAAAAATTTAATTGTGATTTAAAATTTATAAACTACTAAGAATGTATATTATAGTTTAATATTTAATAGGTAAAGAACTTTTAAGAGAAAAAGAGAAAATGTGTATTAATGTTTTTTATTAGATGAAACTTTTTGAACTTATTTGAAAAAATAAATTAAAAAATTAATAAATAGTTATAGTTATATAAAAATAAATAAATAATAAATTGTTATTCGGTTTTTTTGGATTATCCGGTTCATATTTTATAAACCAAAACCAATCCGAAATCCAAAATAGTAATTTGGTTTTGTTGAAAACCAATTCAAAAATCCTAATATCCGAACCAAATAGTCTAATCCAATTTGTCCAATTGGACAATTCAGTTTTATTCAAATAATGAACAATCATATTTGTGGTTTTAAAAAAGTAGCACTTTTCAGGATATATTTGGAAAATGCTACACCGATAGTCCTTGTGGTTTCTAAACATTACGCAGTTGGTCCTTTTGTTGTTAAATCTAACTTTAAACTTGTTAAATTTTTTTAAATGACTTATTTATCCTTGGACTAAATATGAAAATATAATATACCCTAAGGATTTTTGACTTTATGTAATGTTATTATATATTATACAAAATATGCAACTATGTTTTAATATTGAGTAAATTACACGAATGGTCCCTATGGTTTGGGGTAATTTGCACGTTTGGTCTCTAACTTAATTTTTTAACTCGAAAGGTCCCTACTATTTATTTTGTTACACGCTTGGTCCCTACTATTTGTTTTTGTTACGCATTTGGTTCCTGTTACCTAAAAATACTATTAGTTAAATAGGGAAAAATAATGGAATATGCAAGGTAAGGTGAGAGGGTGGGGTTGGTAGTGTGTTTGATTAAATAAATTAATAAATCAAGGGTATAATAGTCTTTTTAAGTAAGACAGGGATCAAACGCGTAACAAAAACAAATACTAAGGACCATCCGAGTTAAAAATATAAGTTAGGGACCTAACGCGCAAATTACCCTAAACCATAGGAATCATTCGTGTAATTTACTCTTTAATATTCAACCAAATAATTATGTCATTTAACATAAAATCGTTAATTGAACACATAACATATACAATTATTTACATATAAGTAAATGGATAAGAAATTGTAATTTCATACCATTTTCAGTAAATTATCATGATGATATACTTATATACATGTTCTGAATTTTTGGGTTCTAAAGTCTAATTTGATTCCTATCTAAACTCCCTAGATATACACATAAAATTTTTATTTTTGAACAACCAAAGATCTATTAAGATAAAAAAAAACTACAACTGACAAAGATACAACAAGTTACACAAAAAAAAACATTAAATGTTAGGGTTAACATGTAAACTAAAGCCTTTATATTGAGAGACCATGCCATATTTAAGGAGCTTTTATAGTTGAACACTATAATATTGACGGATTTAGGCATCTATATACTTGTGTGCATGTAATGTTTATGGACTTAGTGCAACATCGTTTGACATAATTACCATGTAATCCATATGAAGAAGCAACACATTTTGAGAAGAAAAACTAAACAACACCGAATTACCATTTAATCTTTCTCCCATGGAGCTTTCTTTAAGTGTAATTGATGGACAATGAAAAGCTTTGCTTGAGTTGAATCACTTAGACATGCATCTTTATATAAATCATCAATTATGGTGTTTGAGTGTATATTAGGCCGTAGTGGCCACTATCACACCATCGAGCCACCAATGAGCCTTAAATCGACCTTTATTATTCCAGCCTCCATTCTTGATCAAACACCACTATATCCAACATCACCAAGCTAGAACCACCATTATAATCAAACATGATAAATAAATAAATAAAACAAAAAAAGGGGAACCTACTCTTAGGTATTTTTTTGGAACTACAACTAATTCATCAAAAAGAATGAGGTGTGGGTTCTATCAACCTCTTTGAAGCTAAATTGAAAGACACACACATCAGAAAAGGGTGAGACTTAAGAGACACAACCCTAAGCCACTGATATCTTCACTTATGTACACTATCATCTTTACAAAACTATCTCGACAAGCTATTGCAATCTTACATCGATTTAGAATAGAATTAAAGAAGCTTTGGTACCTTGTCGCCCCTACGATTTCCACTTTTGTTTGTTAATACTCCTTAGGTATCATCGATATATAATTTACCCACTTGAGAAAATGGATGTGGGATATATACATACACACACACACACACACACATATATATATATATATATATATATATATATATATATATATATATATATATATATATATATATATAGAGAGAGAGAGAGAGAGAGAGAGAGAGAGAGAAAGAGATAGAGAGAGAAAAATAGGGAACAACCTAAGAACTAGAACAAGAATCGAAGCTCTCATTGTTTCTGATTTCATAGGAGAGCTACGGTGAGGGTAGCCACATACCGAACAGTGAGAGTGAGATGGATGAGGTGGCACTGGAGGTTAAGGGAGGAACGTTAGCAGTGATGTGGTAATGGAGGAGAAAGAGAGGGTGACAATGGAAGTAGAGAATGTGGTCGACGATTAACTTGGAGGTGGTGGCCGGTAACACAGGGGACGACTAGGGAGGCGGAGGAGTATCGACTAGAGAATTTCAAATGCGGTGCATTCACGATGAATTAGATATGAGAAGTGATTCGTACACAACAATTTTTCCATACACAACAATTCATGGTTTATAGAGTTGTACAATATAATACTTAAATACATAAATTGTTGTGTATGGAAAAAATTTGTTGTATACGAATCAGTTCTCATTAGATTTAAGGCTTTTTCTCACTTATGACTTATAGAAATGAACCCTCAAATATATATGTTTATCAACTTTGGTATGAGGGCAAAAAGGTCTTTTTACTATCGAGTTAATAGAAGTTCTAACAAAGTTAGGCAAAATGACCGATCGTTTTTTATTTTGATACCACAAGGACGATCTATGTAATATTTTCTAAAGATATCCTTAATTTGCTATTTTTTAAAAACCACATAGACCATTTATGAAATTTGTCTAAATTATTTATCTTTTAGCCTGTTTTTTATTACAAACTACAAAGTATATCCGTTAGAAGCCGAGTAGCCTGTGTGTATGCTGGCTTGCATTTATAGCCACCGAACCTAGAAAATCTCCTTCAAAGACTTCCTGCCGCTACAACTCCTACTAATTCAGACACAGTAACACTCACACAGTCGCTTTCTCAACCTTCTCACAAGCATCACGCATCTGAAGCTTAAAAGCTTTCCCACTTTTTCTGAAAATGGAGGAAGGTCCACAAATTGTAACCAAAAGTGGAGAGGTTGTTGAGGTGATGGACGGTTCAGATATAATGGAGTTAGTTGAGAACGATAAGGTTTTTAGTAACTTCGTCGATCACAAGTTTCGTGACCTCGATCGCGATTGTGACGGACATCTCTCTGTTAAAGAACTTCAACCTGCCGTTGCAGACATCGGCGCCGCCCTCGGTCTGCCTCCTCAAGGAACTTCCGCCGATTCCGATCATATTTACGCTGAGGTAATTTGCTTCATTCTGTTTCTATTTCTCCGATCCATAATCAATTAATCACGCTTTCATTACTCAAGCTCTGTGTGTGAAATCGACATAGGTTTTTTGTAGAAATTGCAGCGTTTCTTACGAATTCATGTTACGGAGTTGTAATCCTAATCTGTTGAACTCAAAATTCGAATTCTGTCTGTCGATTAAATAATTTCTTCTTTTTGTGCTTGATTCAAAACACTACAAAAGAGTATAAATGAAGAATTTATGGAAAAAAATTGTGTGCTTCGAATGAACTTGAGTGGTCGGTGATTTCTGTTCTTAGTGTTCGTATCTTCATCCAAACTAATGGAATAGTTTTGTTAGTTTAACAAAAGTTCACATTCAGATCTTCGAGTTATCGAGTTCTAAGATAAGAGAAATTATCTAAGTTGAAAAAAAAAGTAAACTGTCACATCATAAATTTTGAGCTGTTGGAATCAAATGAATATGCATGATTAAGTTTCCACAAATATATGGACGGTGAACTACTCATTATTATTTCAAAACATAGTAATAAATTGCATTGATTAAATAAATAAATAAATATATATAAAACACCATGTGCAAACGCACTTGTTCTTTATTGAATTTTGGTTAAATTGATGGCATAAATCACATGCTACTCTGATATTCAACATAACCTGGGCAAGAAATAACAATTTACTTTCATTTATTTGTTTATTGTCACATCTTACTTTAATTATCTTTTTCCTATTACAGCATATTTCATTTTTTTTTTCTTATTAAATCAATGTATTTCAACCTTTTTCTTATTAGGACACCATACTTGGAAAATCCATCCAGTTATAAAAAATATCCAATTCAACCAGTCCAAAAAGCCCATTTTTTTGCCCAAAAAAAAAAGCCAACGGAGCTACTAACCATAATTTAGTAATTTCTTCCTTAACTATAAAGCCCAATGGGCCTATTATATGGATCTTGATGATAGCCTGTTATATAAGCCCAATAATTTAGGAAAAGTTAAACTAAAAAGCTTGTTTAGATAAAGTTTAATGCCAAGATTGTCTTGATGTTTCTAAGTACTACTAGTGTTTTCGTATTTAGATTTCTTTAGTAAAAACTTTATCATATCTTCGTGAGTGGGTTTTATCTTTATCTTTTGTCCAAACATCATATTGTTGACTATGTAATTAAAAGTTAAAACCCACACATTGACTAGTGGGTGGTATGCACTTTGGGGCCCACCTCTACACTTGTTCGGATCCAAACCCATGTAGAGTTGGATAATTGATACCTAAACATGAAAAATAAAGTACATTATATTTTAAATTAGTAAATTGTCAAGCACTTTATACAATAAAGCATGCCTAAAAGTTAGGTGCTTTAAGACAAGTGAGGAATGTTTTGGGCCTACCAAGATGTGATGTTATGTGTTTTAATAATGTGAAAGAACAAGCAACTTTCTGTTATTGCTGACAAGATCCATCAATGGAAGACAGTAGAATGATGTACAAGAAAAAAACAACAAAAAGACACCTTTTTTTTTATTCATTTTTTTAGGTTAATTGACTGGTATATCAAACTACATCATTTTCACTAATTTAGATAAACCATAACCTTTTACAAATGGTCATTAAACCTAGAAAGCATGATACTTCAATTATTTTTTCTTATGAAGTCAATTGTACTTTGATAAATCCTTTAGTTATAGTATTTTACTTTGAAATTAAGATGCTACAAAAAACAATCAATAAAAGTATGTTGCTATTTCTAGTATTTTTTTTTAAAACTTTTTATTGAGAATATCCTTTGCAAGTATTAATACATTAACAACTCTTGAATCTAATTTTCTCTTTAACTTTTATATTTCTATTTGTCAGGTTCTTAGTGAATTCACTCATGGTAAAGATTCCAGAGTAAGCAAAACCGAATTCAAGAAAGTTCTTTCAGATTTTCTCATAGGAATGGCTGCAGGTTTAAAGAGAGATCCCATTGTTATCCTTCGCATAGATGGGGAGGATCTATTTGAATTCATTGAAAGCCCGAGTTTTGAACCAGAAATGATGTCCATATTTTCAGAGATTGACATTCCAAACGGGTCTCTTACTGACTACATTAACAAGGCTTTTGAGAAACTTACTGTAGATAAAGGGATGCCTCCAGTTTTAGATTCATGGGTAATTTTTTTTTTCATCAAAGTTATTAATTTCTTTTGTTGTTTGTGTATTTTCATGTTGTAATAGACACAAATGAAAGTATGTTGCTGTTTTCTGTAACAATCTTTTTCTTAGGTTACAAGTAATATTATAACACCCGCACTACAGTCATGCGGTGTCGCTCAAGAGCAACCTGTTTCTCAAGATGCGTTTTTACTAGAGTTTAAAAAGGTTTTGGAGACTGTCGCCCAACGCCTCAAGGATCAACCTGTTATCGTTGCTCACAGTGAGAACACTTTTGATGGAACCGGGGTTAGGAGACTGCTATCTAACAAGTTTGAACTCGAAAAGGTATAACATGTTGTACTGTGTTTTTGTTTGGTGGTACTCAAACTAGTAACTACTGTCATTTAGACAAAATTACGACTTTCAGTCATGTCATGCGTAACATGACATGCCATGAAATGTCTTGTCATGGAATTCATGACAAGACATGACATGCCATGACTTGTCTAGTCATGGCATGTCATGACAAGACACGACGTGTCTTGTCATATCTAATAAATGCAACCTAAAGGTTGTAGTATTAGTTCCCTATTTTCTAGTAAGGTTTATTGACTGATATAGCAACCAAGAAGTTCACTTATCGTATAATTTCTTGCAATTTTATGTTATTTGAAGCGTCTTCTTACCACATAACTCTGTAATTTAGACTCTAGATACGACAGTGAAGACAATGCCAAAAGATCAAAATGGGAAAATCTCCAAGGACTGTGTACGCCTGGCACTTGATTTCTTGGCTTCTGCAGCCGGGTTGCCACCTTTGGGTGCTGTGTATCAGATAGATGAGGTTATAGCCGAATCATGCAAGATGTTAGACATGGATGATGGAAAGCTTGTGAAAGAAGAAGAGTTCAAAAAAATACTGACTGAATTACTTGGAAGCATTATGCTGCAATTAGAAGGAAACCCGATTGCAGTTTCCACAAACTCAGTGGTTCATGAACCTCTAGCTTCAGCTTCCACTCTCTTGCAACCGTTGTCTATGTAATGGTACAACTTACAATGCTTTATGTACTATTAATAATACTACTACTACTTTCATATGAACTTATAGAAATAACAAGTAAAAGTCAATGTACAATCATGAATGCCTCTGGTGCAATCTTGTTTAGCATTTGGTTGTACTGGGAGAGCCATGAGTAAGGTTTAAGTAAGTATATTATATGGTTTTATGTGTAACTTGTAATGACCCCAACAGTCATGTAATTCAAAAAGGGATACGGACTTGTTCCATGTTCATGATGGTGCATCTTTTCTTAATAAATAGTCTTCATAAATTTTAGTCTGAATGATTTAAAAAAAAATATTAAAAAAAACAATTGGGGAATGGATACAGTTAATGAATGTCCTTTTGTAAAAAGTTTGGATGCAATGGGAAGATTTGTGTGGCACATAAGAGTATATGATGCATCATGATTTCTATCTATACGCGGTGTGTGTACTACGACTTGGATCCATATCTTCTCTTTGGTCATTATCTGTTCCATTTGGCTTTCTTTTTGCTCATCTATAGATTTATCTACAAAATATCAATTTGAAGCATTATAATTATTATTTATATTCAAATATATTAGACAACAGTAATGTCTCCTGTACATCTTCTATTTTGTGTGTATGTAATTGTATGTTTTCTAATTGTTTGAGGATGTATCTTGTAAATTCCTTTTGTATAAATCTATTGTCTCTCCACCTTATTTGGTGTGACGAGTTATATTCTCATGGTATCAGAGCTCGGCTCACTTTCTTCCCTAATCAATACATCCGTATCTCTTCTTCTTCCCTCTGTTACTTTCTGTCTCCTCTTTCTTCTTCATCTATGGCTTCCTCTTCTCATGATTCTACCCTCCCAATGAACACCATCCTTCATCTTATCACCAATCGATTATCCTCTTCTAATTATCTCCTCTGGAAAAACCAAATGATCCCTCTTCTCACATATCAAAATCTTATGGGACATCTGGATGGAACTCTCTCAAAACTAGCCCCTGAAATTCTTGTTGATGGCAAATCTGTACCAAATCCGGCTTGTTCTTCTTGGGTCTTGGCTGATCAGCGAACAATTATTCTCCTTCAAGCCTCTCTAACAGAGGAAGCATTCTCAGAAATTGTTGGCTTATTTACTGCCTATCAGATTTGGACAACACTTGAACGTGCTTACAGCAATTCCTCAATTGAGCGTGTTCAAGCCTTGCGTGATCAGCTTCGCCAAAACTCCAAAGGTTCGTCTACTGTTGCTGATTTTGGTTGTAAGTTTAAATCTATTTGTGATCAGTTATTTGCTGTTGGTCACCCGGTTGATGAATCGGATAAAATTCATTGGTTTTTATGTGGTCTCGAGTCTGTTTTTGAGACTTTTTCTACTGCTGTTCGTGCTTCTCGATCTCCTACTACACTTCGAGATCTTCTTGCCCAGGCAGAAGCACATGAATTATTTTTACAATCCTTGCACGGAACTACCTCTTCTGCTGTTGCATTCACTGCTGACACCAGACCACCAATTTCCTACCGTGGTCGTGGTGGTCGTGTTAATAAGGGTGGTCACGGTCGCGGTCGCCGTCCTCCACATTGCTAGTTGTGTCGTAAGGATGGTCACTACGCCAATACATGTCCACATCTTTCTTCCTATGCCACTCATAAACCCGGTACAGATACGGAATTAGCAAAAGCTTTCCATGCTCAGTGTCATGTTACTACAAATGCTCCAGACTGGTTTGTTGATTCCGGAGCTACAAATCATATGACGGCTTCCACAAATTCTGTTACACAACCTGCTCCCTATGATGGTCATGCAAATGTTATTTTTGGAGATGGTAATACTCTTCGCATCTCCCATGTTGGTCAATATGTCCTTCATAATAATGTTCGACTACGGGATGTGTTGGTAGTCCTAAATATTACAAAGAATTTATTGTTTATTAGCAAGTTGACAACTGATAACAATGTGGATGTTTTGTTTTCCCAACCCAATTTTTTTATTCAGGATCGAGCAACGAAGCGGGTTCTAGCAAAGGGACGATGTGAACAAGGACTATATGTTCTCTCTCATGAATCTCACGCACTTACAACTGTTGCACGTTCAAGACTGAGGGCATCATTTGAACTTTGGCATTCCCGTTTGGGTCATGTCTCTTTTGATACTATTTCTCTATTAAATAAATTGGGACACTTATCGGTGACATCTTTATTACCGTCACCCGTTGTATGTTCTCCTTGTCAACTTGCTAAAACACATCGCTTACCTTTTAAAGTTAACGATAAACGCGCTTTACATGTGTTAGATTTAGTTCATTGTGATCTATGGGGACCCTCACCCGTGGATTCTACTGATGGTTATCGCTATTACGCTCTCTTTGTGGATGATTATTCGAGATTTATGTGGTTCTATCCTCTCAAAACCAAATCAAGTTTTCATATGGTATTTAGGGCTTTTATTAATTTTGTTCAAACACAATTTTCTTCAAAAATCAAGGTTTTTCAAAGTGATGGGGGCACGGAATTCATAAATCATCATGTTCGCAATTTGCTTGAAAAAAATGGCACATTTCATCGCATTTCTTGCCCGTACACTCCACAACAAAACGGGAGGGTGGAACGAAAGCACCGTCACATCGTTGAAACCGGACTTGCTATGTTATTCAATGGGTACGCTCCTTCCTCTTATTGGGTTCATGCATTTCGTACTGCAGTCTACATTATTAATCGTCTCCCTACTCGGGTGTTGCAAAATAAGTCACCTTTTGAAGCATTGTTTACTCGAGCTCCATCTTATGATCATTTTCGACCGTTTGGGTGTCGAGTATATCCGTACTTACGTAACTATGCGGATCATAAATTTTCTCCGCGAAGCCTTCCTTGTATCTTTCTTGGGTATTCCGTACAATATAAAGGCTATCTATGTCTCGAGCCTGCTTCATCTCGTACTTATGTTACCCGACATGCCAAGTTCGATGAATTCTCATTTCCCTTTTGTGGCTTTTCCTCTCCCACTTCACTTAATGACCTTATTTTGGTCACTTTTCACGATGATACCCTATGTTCACAACCTTCATCTCCCATTACCTCTTCCCCTTCACCCACCAACTTCAATAATTGTGGCTTGTGTGATGAAAACCCACAACATGTGGGTTGTCTTGATGACTTAAACCAATCATCTTCAACCCCAACTGATCATGTTTCGTCATCTCCATTACCTGAGGCAACTCAAACACCTCCAACCCCCTCGACACACTCACCAGCCCCCTCGGCCCAATCGCCAATTGAATCCATTCAGATCAACACCTCCACCTCACCTGCCCCTGCCTTTAGCCTACCACACACAACCACACAACCATCAGCTCCTGTTGTTCCTCCAATTGCTTCAACGCATCCTATGGTTACACGGGCTAAAGCCGGGATTTTTAAACCAAAGTATCGAGCTGATCTGTCATACACTACTCTTCATTCGACATTATTTACTGCTAGTGATCCCACCACCTATGAGTCTGCCGCCTCAGAATTACATTGGGTAGATGCCATGAATACTGAAATGTCTGCCCTTCATCTTAATAAAACTTGGACCTTGGTGCCTAGGCCTGATGATCGTAATGTGGTCGGTTGCAAATGGATTTTTCGAACCAAATATCTGGCTGATGGCACGATTGATCGCCATAAAGCACGTCTTGTTGCCCAAGGTTATAGTCAACTACCGGGTGTTGATTATTCTCTTACCATTAGTCCGGTTGTCAAGGCATCTATAGTTCGTATTGTTTTGTCATTGGCGGTGATTAATGATTGGCCTCTTCATCAACTTGATGTAAATAATGCATTCCTTCATGGTACTTTAAGCGATCTTGTTTTCATGGAGCAACCTCCGGGGTTTTCTGATCCTTACTATCCTAATCACGTGTGTCACCTAAAAAAAGCTCTCTACGGTCTAAAGCAGGCTCCTCGTGCTTGGTTTCATCGCCTTAGTACCTTTTTGACGAGCAATGGTTTTGTGTGCAGTCGTGCTGACCCCTCACTCTTTGTCTTCAAATGAGATTCATGTGTGCTTTACCTATTGGTCTATGTTGATGACCTCATTCTTACCGGTAATGATCCCACCATTTTTTGCTCTGTCATCACTCGTTTGGATAAAGAGTTTGCCATTAAAGATCTTGGCCGACTAAATTATTTTTTGGGTCTCGAAGCATCGTACACATCGACTGGTATATTTCTTAGTCAGTCTAAATATGCTCATGACATCCTTACACGAGCTGGTCTCCTTGATGCTAAACCTGTCCCCACTCCGCTTGCCTCCAACACACCGTTTATTTCCAGTGGTGATCCTTACTGCAATCCTTCACATTATCGATCTCTTGTTGGTGCCTTGCAATATCTTACAATCACTCGACCGGATATTTCGTATGCTGTTAACCAACTCAGTCAGTTTCTTCAAGCTCCCACTACTTTTCATTATCAGGCAGTTAAACGGTTACTTCGTTACATCAAGGGAACTATCCCCTTTGGTCTTTCTTTTTCCAAACCAAAGTTTACAATAATTGTGGGTTATTCAGATGCTGATTGGGCTAGATGTTTGGAGACCCGTCGCTCCACTTATGGCTACTCAATATTCCTGGGGGGCAATCTTGTATCCTGGAGTGCCAAGAAACAACCAACTGTCTCTCGATCCAGTTGTGAATCTGAATATCGAGCTATGGCCAACACTACTGCAGAAATTATTTGGATCACTCATCTACTACGAGAGCTTCATGCTCTTCCACCCTCTAGACCAACGTTGCTATGTGACAATCAAAGTGCTCTTTTTCTGACTCAAAATCCGGGCTCTCACAAACGTGCCAAGCACATTGATCTTGACTACCACTTCATCCGTGAACTCGTATTGTCTGGGAAACTTCATACTGAGTTTGTTCCTACCAAGCTTCAAGTGGCTGACATTTTCACCAAGAGTTTGCCGCGTCATCAATTTGAGTTCTTTCGAGAAATGTTACGTATTGGTCCACCACCGTTTCACTTGAAGGGGGATATTAGACAACATTAATGTCTCCTGTACATATTCTATTTTGTGTGTATGTAATTGTATGTTTTCTAATTGTTTGAGGATGTATCTTGTAAATTCATTTTGTATAAATCTATTGTCTCTCCACCTTATTTGGTGTGACGAGTTATATGATGGGTTTTAGCCATATGAACATTCCTATGTGCACATACAAACCCTAATGCTTGGATCTAGGTTTCTCTAATTGAACATGTATTGAATCCAAGACTTCTAATGACTATTAGAGTATAATAACATAAGAAATCAGATTTGAAAGATTACCTTGAATCACTTGCTTGAATCTTCTTGTCCTTGGAGCTTTAGAGTCACAATTGTCACTCCTCTAATGGCTTACAAACACCAACTAGCAAGAGGATGATTATAGAGAGAGGAGAGAGGAGCTAGAAATCGGCCAGGGTTCTTCCAAAGCAAGAGTGCCGATTTCATCAACCCCTTGGTCTATTTATACTTGTAAGGCTCCTAGGGTTTCACCCTTAAAACCCTAATTGGATAACTTAGGCCCTAAGCAATCCAATACCCTAATGATAAGCCTTGGACGATTTTAAGGTCTATCCAAAGCCCTCAAAACCGTCCCCCTTTATCCTTAAGGGATTATAGCCCAAAATACAACTATCATTCAATTGACAGTTTATGCCCCTTTATTCAATTAATCTCTTTAAGTCACCAAATTAATTCCTAATTAATTTATGACTTATATTAATAAAATAATAATATTATTATTCCTTATATTATTCTCATAATATATTAATAATATTTCTTCTCTCATTATAAATCATCCTGTCAAGTTGCTATGGTGAAGGCAACCCAAAAAGAACCATGCTCAACCGGGTCAAATACTTGCCTAATATAGTTGCAGCCTTAGACACTATTCCAACAGTCTCACACTTGGATAAGTCTAGTAACTATATATACAAGTATAATCCGATTAGCAATCATAGCTCTCAAAGACGCTGTCAAACTCTGATCTAATCAATCTTGTCCTTTAGATAAGGGATCGCACAGTCCTCTGTTTAGATATCATGCATACATTTACATGGAACCAATTGTCTAGCATTTGGTTTCTCTATCTCAGATTTATTTGACATAGAACTTAATCGAACACATCAATTCAGTTCTGACCGGGCCCGGCACATAAGTCAAATCAAATCATCGAGCGGTCGAGATATCGCTTTTACCCTCTTAGGATAAAAGTAACAGATAAACTTCGACTTATATGCATTTACTTATTCATTAATCAACTATACACAACAATGCGTTTTTGTGACAACCCGAAATTTCCATTATGTACAAACTATATCACTTCAATAGAAGTTATAGCAGTCACAGTTAATTCTCAGACTTTTTCACGTAAGTTTGAGTAATTCAGGGTCTACACTTCAGGAGATATCAGGAGAGTGGATGCACTAGGGTTTAGTGCAACATTGTTATTCCAACACTCTGTTATATGAGAAATCATTTCAGGAATAAAAATATTTTCTGCCAAAAATATCTCAGGACTATAAATAGAATTCTGAACCAAATTCATTCATTATTCGCATTTCCAACTAGAGAAAAGCCATTTTCTCTCTCACGGATCTTCGGTTTTTTATACCAAAATGTGAGTAACTCTTTCTAGTAGTGTTAGAAAGCTTATTATGTGTTTATAACATGATTTAGATGGCTAAATCACTAGATTTAGGAGTTTACTCCCCAAGGTGTTCTTGGGCGGTAAACTCCCGAAACAATGCCTATGCCTTCCCTAATGATATGATACTACCTTGGACTTATATAGAAGTGTATTAGGGACAAGAAAACATCAAAGAATCACCCAAGTTTAGGTGTTCACGGCCCAAGATGATCTTGGACCGTGAACTCCAAAATCATGGACAAAAGGGTGCTTTTAAGGCACCTAAAGCCTTGGACATTTACTAGGAATTGTTCCCACTTAAATCAAGGACCAAAACACATCAAAAACACCCCTCAAAGTGAGTTCATGACCCTATTAAGGTTCTTGGGCCGTGAACATCAAATAAGGGCACCAAAGTGTGCCTAATGCCTTCATATGCTTTAGGTAAAAGTCTAGAACCTATCCTACATACGCAAGAGACTTGAAAGCATCAAAAACACCTTTCCTTAAGAGTTTACGGCCGCAAAATCTAAAGGAAATGGCCTTAGGGCCGTAAACTCCTCAAAGGAGTGTTTCTATGCCTTAAACCCTTCCAAGGATTTAACCACCAAGTTGGAATAATTCTAGGAATCATTTAGAACTTCAAAACATAAAATACCACCAAGGTTGGGAGTTTACGGCCGTAAACTCAAGAGTTTACAACCGTAAACTCCATGTGTGAGGATATATGGAGAGTAAACTCATATATGGGATCCTTTGGAACCCTAAACCCAAGTACCTTGTCCTACAATAGCTTAGATGCAATCCTTAGGACTTAAAACACTTATATAAAGTGTTTATTATGTTCTAGGATGTCTTAACACTATCAATTAGTAATTTAAGACTAATTGAGTGCATATATGTGTGATTATATGTTCATTAGGATCGTAGTGTGTGTACAAGTCCTCACTTGACACCTAACAATCCTACGCCGTCCAGTTCATCCAAACCACCATCTACAGGTGAGTTCATACCCTAATCAATGTTTTAAATGATTTTAAATGCTTTAATGGTGGGGGGGGGATACAAGTAGAAAACAGCATGTTATTAAATCATCTAAATGTATATTATAACTGTGTTTTCATTCAACAGATTTCACATACTACAAAATGTGATGCATGAAATGGTTTTCTATCTTTAAAATACTTTGTTATCAAATGTATTACTTTTGAAATGTTTATCAAAATGACATCAAGTCACTTTTATAATTGTTCAAAACCCTTAGATGTCTTACAAAACCATTTTACATTCTTGAACTAAACTATGCATATACACTTATATTCTTATATATGTATTGATGTTATAGTTTACATCTTTCATTTAGTTTCCCACACCCTTGAGTAGTAAGAGTGTATAAACCTACTTGATCAACCAATTACATTTCAGTAAATTATCATAGGGATAATTTGAAGATATCAAACATTTTTCCTATTACAAGGAATCACACAAGAGTCAGTTCATTCATGAGTCTACACTAGTACATTACCTGATACATGAGTACATATACATATGCTTACCTGATACATGAACATGTTTACATATACTTACCTGATACATGAACACACTTACATGAATACCATACATGAACACTATTACATAGGTGCATTATCCTGTATTCACTTACCTGGATACTTGTACTTAGAACTACGAGGATCATTTATTAGTACTTTCTATGTAAATTATCTTTCCTATCCCGGTTCAATGGGATATCTCGGCGGGACTAACCATTCCGAACCCCGCTGATTAGCACCAGTGGTCGATGACCATCTACGGAGGTCTAAGGTTACCATTTATATTAGGTAGATCGATATCGGGGCTAACCCCTCCACCCACCTGCTACTGCTATAGATGACAAGTGGACAATCTTCGGATGTTCATCAGGTTATACCTTTCGCTTATTGCAATGTTGTGTTACTCCTAGTACCCAGTGATAACACTTACATTAATACTTTTTCTGGACAATCTTTGGATGTTCATTAGGTTATCTATTTCGCTTATTGCGATGTTGTGTTAGTCCTAGTACCCAGTGACAACACTTACACGCGTATATTTTTCCTGTTTATGAAGAGGCCTTTAGATCAATCGAAATATCAAACAATGACTACAAATAAGAACAAGAGAAATTCACGAAGAAAAAACTTTCACTAAGAAAGATAATCTCACAAAGAGATTATCGTGTGCACAAAGCGATGATTAGGGTTTGTGAAAGGCGTGTGCATTCACAAACCTATACAAAATAATATATACTACTATTCTAGACAATCCCTACAATTCAGGGATACGCTAGCTAATAAATCAAGATAACTAAGGAAACATGATAAGTACAAGATTTGTTACAACGTACTGAATAGACTAAACTATTACAAACTGAGCTGCTGACACGCTGGTACTGACGCTGAGACATATGTTGACGCTGAGTCTGTTTTAAACATTATCATATTTCAAGGCTTGACCTTTCAATCTCCCCCAATATGATGATGTTCAAAACAAACTAAATTAAGACACCCTGGAAAGGAATTCTTTATACTCAGCTTCAGCTTCAATTTTAACTGGCCAGTAAGGACTGTCCAGCAACTTCTGTCTTCTGTTCAGCAGCTCCATGGCGATAAGAATGTGAAATTCTCCGGATAGATCTTGATGACTCATGCATATTTGCCTTAAGCCAACAAGGTGAGTGGTTGGAACTTTTGGGATCTCAGTAGTGCGCTGAAAGCACATCCTCTTGTTTTTATCAAGGTAGAACATCCCGTGTTCAGGAGCTGAGATGAATTGATGCTGAACCGGATCAACACCGAGAGGAAGAGAATTATTAATCACACCAGCACCGAAGTCTAGAACCAATACATCTTCACCATCAACATGAAACTTGGTCCTTCGAGATCTAGGAACTGACGACCTTTGGCCTTGATGCTGAGGTCGTTCTTTAGGAACAAGATCCAAACGCTGAACCTTCTTGATCAGTAGATGAAGAACACAAGTCAGTTCGGAAGAGTGAGCTGAGGTTTGCTTGGATGCTAGATCGAGCAGTTCCATCCATTCCGAATAACCATATCTGATCAGCTCATCTCTTTTGACAACTTCGGAATATGAATGCTGAGGACCTTGACGAGTAATCAGCAATGTAAGGATTTTCTCGTTTCGAGGTTTGGAAGCTTTGACCTTGATGATCTTGTCACCACAGATTCGCCGATTGAAAACATCTTCAAATCTCTTTCGATCAATCCGATCAAGAACACTATCAGTCTTAGGCTTGCTAGAGCAAGGAGGAGGTTGAGAAGACTGAGCCTTGGACTGAAATTCCAGGAACTTCTGCATCTGAGCTTCAAACGATCCCTTGGCCTGAAGTTTGTGCTGAATAAGAGATTCATCAGCTTGAGCAATGTTCTTTAGAAGCTGAGCTCGATTGGCTTCATCAAGAATTTGCTTGACTTGGTCAGGGGACATGTTCCATTCAGTGGCAAGGTTTGAAATACTGACAATGGACTTGGGTTTCTTCACAGACGAAGAATTATCAGTTTGAGAATGACCCAAGTCAGTATCTGCTGCCTTCCGCTTTCGAGACAACGGATGAGATTCTTCACTTGCAACGTCCGAATCCTCTCCTTGGACCGGAATGATTGGATCAGCAACAGGATCGGCTAATATCGGATGAGATTCTTCAAGGTCATCTGAGCTTTCTTGCTGAACTGGAATGAGAGGATCAATGAAGTTCATGTCAAGAATTTGACATTCATCATCAGGTTCATCATGCTCTTCATCATGCTCACTGTCTTCAAACAATTTTTCAGTAGCTGCTGGACTATTAGGCCCCGCAGAATCAGATTCGTGAATGGGGTTGGGTGATTCATGTTGAATGATAGTGTTGTCAGCAGGTTCTGTGTCCTTCTCATTTGGTTCATCATCAGCATGAGCATTTGGTTCACTATCAGCATGATCATCAACGTCAGCATCATCATCAGTATCTCCCCCTTTTTTAGCATCATCAGATTTGGGACTAGTGGGAGGAGTAAGTAAGAGAACCTCCTTGATTTGTTGAACATCAGCTTCAATTTGAAGCAGACGCTGACTCATGTCCCGAGTCAGTGACATCAGTTCAGAAAATGCTGAAGCGGGAATTTGAACCATTGAGGTACCTGGGGCAACTGGAGAGCTAGGAGGCATCCTTGGAGAGAAGTGGTGAGCTGCTGGTGACGGATGCTCCCCCTGAGACTGATGCTCCCCCTGTGAGGGATGCTCCCCCTGAGATTGTTGCTCCCCCAGAGGCATGGAATCCTGTGGTGCTGAGGAGGCTTTGCCAGTGTCTGAGATGATGTGATGAGAAAGTTGAGGGAAGAAACGTCCGCCATCATGATGGTCCACCTCTTGATCAGCATGATCCATATGATTACCATCAGCACCTCCTTCATCAGTGTCAATGGTGAGAGAGGGCATAGTGTATGGATTAGCAATCCATTCTCTCATCCTATCCGAGATTCCAATGTCATTATCCAAAGGATCATCCTGATACATACGAACGGACATTCGAGGGCATTGAATTGGATTCCCAGAGTGAGAAAAGTATTCAGGAGCGAAGAATTTGTCGAACACCAGGGCAATCCAGCGTGGAAAGGGAACATGATCAGCACGCACATTTGTACGTAGAAGCTGAACAAGCTAATCAAAGAATAGTGCCCCATAATCCAGCCTTTTGTTGAGAAGAAGGGAGCAGACAACTTGTTGCTCATAATTGCTCAGTTGGTCACCACTGCGAGACTTGTGACCCACACACTTGCATAAGGCACTAGTGAAAAACTTCCAGCCTGGGGTCATGCACTGACACAAAATAAGAGCTGAGCGAGTTCCAGCCTTTGAATGATCATAGCCCAGTTGATCAAACATGCGTTTACATCTTTCAATAGTTGGAGGTTCAGAGAAGGGTTCGAAAATGGGTAACCTTAAAGCAGCACTGAGAAGTTCTGCGGTGATGAAGACAGAGTGTCGTCCATGGCCAATGGTTCCGGTGATGGCATTGTTTTCTTCATTAACGGTTGCAGTGTAGTAGAACTCACATACTTGCTCAGGGAAGAACTCGGACGGGACATACTGATAGCATATCGTAGGCGGCAGGAAGCCAAGAAATTGACGAAATCATCGAGTCCAAGACCTCGATGAACCTCAGGAATGTCAGAGTTGAAGACGACATTGGTGGCCTTGATGTGAATGGGAAGTGGAGGAGAGTTTGGGGCAGGAACAACCCTTCGAGAGGTTGAGGAGTATGTGAACAGAGATGCCGCCATTGGAGAGTATTTTAGAATTCTAGGGTTTTTGAGAAAAGTTCAAGGTTTTGGAAGGAAAAATTAAACCAAGGGAGAAAGAGGTTTAAATATGGAATGAAAAGGGGGTTTTAAAAAGGTAATGATTATCTTCATTAAAAAGGTGATGATTATCTTCATTAAGGAAAATGGCGCATCGTAACAACCTGTCAGAGTAGAAAATAGCCGTTGGATAAAAGAGCCGTTGACTGAAGGTGAAACGTCAATCAGTGTTTGCGGAAGCGCTAAGCTCAGTGTCACAAAAGTTACATGCTGAAAATATTTCTCCGTTAATTCAAGGTACAACTTGCTTATTCAGGGCTAGCAAGGAGATTGGTGCGTGTGATAGATACTAGTTACATTATCTAACCATCGGCACAGAGTGTTGTGACTTCATCAGTGAGTGGTTTATCTTACTGAATCATTAGACACTGAATAAGAGAAGGGTAAAGAATGGATTGTTGCATGTGATAAACCTTGGTGTTTTGGTCTAACCATCGGCAAAGATTTTTAGACTCTCATCAGTGTGTGTTTTGGCACACTGAATCACAGAATCAGTGTAAAATTGGTAAGAAGGGGTAGTTGCGTGTGATAGATCTTGGTGTTTTGATCTAACCATCAGCAAAGATTTTAGATTCTCATCAGCGTGTGTTTTGGCACACTAAATCACAGAGTCAGTGTAAGATTGGTAAGAAGGGGTAGTTGCGTGTGATAGATCTTGGTGTTTTGATCTAACCATCGGCAAAGAGTTTCAAGTTGTTATCAGTGTATGGTTTAATACAGTGAATCATTCAACTTTTATTTAGAAGACTTGAAGAAGAGATAAAGATAAGAAATCAAACCAAAGTGCTCAGTAGCAAATATCTTCAGTATGTAATCATCAACACAATGTACATCAGCTTATAAGACAAAATCAAACATTAGCACAATTAAACATCAAAATTAATTACAAGGAAATCATTCCCAGTTCTCCGATAATGTAAGCAGTTGATTGAGAATCCAGTGCCTTTGTGAAGATATCAGCAAGTTGCTCCGAAGTCTTGACATGTTCAAGAACAACTTTTCCCTTTTCAACATTATCTTTGATGAAGTGATGTCTGATCTCGATATGCTTTGTCTTTGAGTGCTGAACAGGATTTTGTGTGATCTGAATGGCACTGGTGTTGTCATAATAGATGGGAGTCTTCGAGAACTTGAACCCATAGTCGAGAAGCTGATTTTGAATCCATAAGAGCTGAGCACAACATCTCCCAGCGGCAACATACTCAGCTTCTGCAGTTGAGATGACAACTGATGTTTGCTTCTTGCTAGACCAACTGATGAGACGGTTGCCAAGGAAGTGACATCCACCAGATGTACTCTTTTTGTCTAAATTGCATCCTGCATAATCTGAGTCAGTGTATCCATAAAGTTCAAATGCTGAGTCGCGAGGATACCACAGTGCAAGGTTTTGAGTTCCCTTTAAGTATCGAAAAATACGTTTGACAGCCATGAGGTGAGATTCTTTGGGATTAGCTTGGAATCGAGCACAGAGAATGGTTCCAAACATGATATCAGGACGACTTGTTGTGAGATATAAGAGGGATCCAATCATTCCTCGATACAGAGAGTGATTGACATCAGTTCCAGTTGGATCAGCGTGTATCTTATCAGTCTTAGATACCGGGGTAGATGCTAGTTTGTAGTAACTGAGAGAATACTTAACAAGCAGGTCAGAAATATATTTACTTTGGAAAATGGAAATACCTGTCTTTTGTTGCTGAACCTCAAGACCTAAGAAAAAGGTCATCTTTCCCATCATGCTCATTTCGAACCTTTGAGACATGATCTCTGCAAATTCCTTGCTCAGTGTCTCATTTGGAGAGCCAAAAATAATGTCATCGACATAAATTTGAACAAGAACCATATCTGAGCCTTTGTTTTTGATGAAGAGAGTGTTGTCGATTGCTCCTCGTCTGTATCCATTTTCAAGTAGATACGATGTCAGCGTCTCATACCAAGCCCTGGGAGCTTGCTTCAGTCCATAAACAACTTTGTCTAACCGGTACACGTAATCAGGATGATCTTTGTCCACAAAGCCTGGAGGCTGATTTAGGAATACTTCTTCTTCTAACACACCATGAAGGAATGCTGTTTTCACATCCATCTGATAGACAATGAAGTTCATGTAGGATGCGTATGCGAGAAACAGTCTGATAGCTTCAATGCGAGCAACTGGAGCAAAAGTTTCCCCGTAGTCGATGGATTCAATTTGAGTAAACCCTTGAGCCACAAGCCTTGCCTTGTTTTGAGTAATGATTCCATCTTTATCAACCTTGTTACGATAGACCCAGCGAGTTCCAGTGATAGTCTTTCCGGATGGTCTTGGGACAAGAGTCCAAACTTTTTGCCTTTCAAACTCATTCAGTTCTTCTTGCATGGCCTTGATCCAATCAACATCTCGAAGAGCTGTGTGTCCCTTATCAGGTAAGATCATTGAAACAAAGTTAACATACATGCAAAAGTTATTAAGTAAACTAGATCTGGTTCGGACACCATCATGAATATTCCCTATAATTCGATCAACAGGATGATCTCGATGTACAATGACTGATGCTGATTTCGGAGGGATAGACACTGACACATTATCAGCTTTAGGAGAGTCTTCGGCTTCAAGGGTTTCATCAGCACCTAATGAATCATCTGCTGATGTGGCTGCAGTATCTTGATTCAAGGAACATGGAACTGGAATAATAGGATCAGAGGAATCAGTCTTATCTTCAGCAGAAGGAGCTTCATCTAATGGACAAGAGATAAGCTCTTGAAAGATAGAAGGAGAATGAGTGACTTTTTCATCAGTGTATGATTCCTCATCAAACTTCACATGAATGGATTCTTCAACACATTGCCTGTTCACATGAAAAACATGAAAAGCCTTTGAAATAGATGAGTACCCAACAAAAATGCCTTTATCAGCTTTAGGTTCAAACTTGGATCTTGGGTCACGCTGATTTAGAATATAACAAATGCATCCGAACACATGAAAAAAGGATACATCTAGTTTTCGATCTTTCAGCATTTCATATGGAGTCTTCTTGTGAATCCTGTGAATTAGAGATCGATTCTGAGTAAAACATGCTGTATTGACAGCTTCAGCCCAAAACGACATAGGAAGACCAACATGAATCATCGAGGTTCTTCCTGCCTCAATCACTGTTCTATTTCTTCGTTCAGCAACACCATTTTGCTGAGGAGTACGAGGAGCTGAGAAGTTTTGTCCAATTCCTTTATGATCACAAAATTCTTCAAGAGTTGAGTTTCGGAACTCAGTACCATGATCACTTCTTAGTTGCTTGACTTTAAGACCTGTCAGTGTCTCATTTTTACAAATCAGTGAGATAATTTCCTGTGCAGCATGACTTTTCTTCTTCAAGAAAACTACCCATGTAAATCGAGTGAACTCATCAACGACCACTAGAGTATACTTATTTCCACCTAGTGAACGAACAGGAATAGATCCAAACAAGTCCATGTGGAGTAGATGAAGAGGGACTGATATACTGGAACATGACTTGGGTTTGAAAGAGGACTTGGTTTGTTTTCCTTGTTCACAAGCTGAACACATCTTGTCTTTCACAACGCTGAATTTTGGGAGCCCTCTAACTAGGTCTTGATTGGATATCTTGGATAGATTCTTGAAGTTCAGATGAGAAAACCTTTTGTGCCAAATCCAGCTAAGATTCGTCTGAGACTTTGTAAAGAAACATTGCATCAGTGCCTTGTCACTTGAGAACATGTCAAGAACATATATATCATCTTTTCTACTTGCTGAGAGTACGATGTTCTTGTCAGTGTTTACAACTCTTCCTTCCTTCTTTGTAAAGTGAACTTCATAGTCAGCATCACACAATTGACTGATAGAAATAAGGTTGTGTTTGAGACCCTTAACATATGAAACGTTTTGAAAAACCACGTTGTTGCATTTGATGTTTCCATATCCCTTAGTGAACCCCTTTCCATTGTCTCCATAAGTAACTGCAGGACCAGTTTTCTTAACATAATCTTCCAGGAGAGACTTTGATCCTGTCATATGCCTTGAGCAACCACTATCTAAGTACCAAAGATGCTCCTGACCCTGTAGTGCTGACAAACTAGTTAGAACACGCTGACCCATTCGAAGATGGGTCATTCACAAAGTTATTTGATAATAAATTATAACACTCTTTAGGAAGACAGTTTAAAGAGTTTGACTTAAGAGTCCATTTTTCATTCCTAACTTTAATATTTTCAGCTCTTGAGGATGATTTATCAAAAGAACATTCACTGATCTTGTGAGAGGAATCACCACATCTGTAGCAACTCTAGTTCCAAAGTTCTTCTTGGTGAGCAAATTTTTTGATTTAACACATTTTGACATGTAAGATTCACCAATAGAGCTTTCAGTCCTTTTGTTTATCACTGAGTCACGACTGAGTTCAGTGTCAGAAGGAGTTTGATCAGTGTTGGGAGATGAACTATCAGTATCTGATTTTGACTCATTCACAGATGGATTACAATCAGGGAAGTGCTTGAGTTGTTCATGAACAGCATGAAATACTCCATTAGAGATAGGAAAAGCAATAATATTCTCAGTTAGAGGGGTTGGTCTAACAAGATGCGCAGGATAAGAGGTAGGATCAATTCCGGTAATTTCAACATTACACTCAGTAATACCATCAGAATTAATAGTACAATATTCATCAATTAAGCTTTGATTAATAAAAGAGTTACTGACAAACTTATTTTTGAAATTGTTTTTCATCTCATTCATGGAATAGATCTCAGATTCCTTTTCTTGTGATTTAAAAACTTTTTCAGCTTCTGCAAAATTACCCCCAAGAATTTTCTCACAAGAATGTGGAATTTGAGCTGAAATAATATAATTGGCATTCTTATGAGATTTTGCCCAAGTGTGAAGCACAGTTTGTTCTTTGATCAAAAGATTTTTTACATCGTCAATTTCAGCAGACAAGGATGAATTTGACAAACTAGTAATTCTAAGATTTTCCTGAGTGGACTCAATAATTCTATTTTTCATGGATATATCAGTTTCAAGAGGATCAATTTGATTTTGCAAATTTCTTATGGTTTGATTCTTCTTAGAATTAATGACACCCAAATACTCAAACATTTTGATTTTTTCATTCATTGAATAGGAAACAAAGTTTTTAACCTGGTACATTAAAGAAGAGTCAATGTTGTGCTTCCTGGAATTTTCGCATCAGACATATCAGTGTCAAAAGTACTTTTGTCTTTATCAGGAATATCCGGGTCCTCTATTTTGACCATGAGACACTTGACTTCATCATCTGATGACTCTTCATCAGTTTTCCATTTTTCTTCTTCAGCTACAAGCACTTTATGTTCCAAGTTTTCAGCTTTCAACTTCTCAATCAGCTTGTTGTACTTCTGCTTCCAGTATTCATCTGAGCCTTGTTTCTTTTGTTTACAATCCTTTGCTAAATGATCAGTGCTCCCACATTTAAAGCACTAAGCCTTCTCTTTCTTATCAGCACCATGCCTTTTATCAGCTCCTGACCCTTTTGAGAACTTTCCACCAATCTTCTTTTGAAACTTTGAGAAGTTTCGACCAGATTTTTCATAGGTCTTCATAATCAAAGTTGCACTAGCCACAACTTTTTCAAGATCATCAGTGTCAGTTTTAGATGAATCAGTGTCTGAATCACTTTCAGTGTCTGAATCTGACACCAGCTTTTTGTTGGAGAACAAGGCCACAGAAGATTCACGCTGAGAATCTTTCATCAGTTCCTTTCTTTGAAGCTTGGATTCTTCATAGTATCGAAGATTTCCATAGAGACTTTGTAAGTCCATAGAGTTGATCTTCTCACTGTTTTTCAGCACATCAACATGGTTCTCCCAACCTGCACCCAGAGAATCCAAAAACTTTTGCACTAGAATAGTTCTATGCTTCAACTGGTCTAGTCTCCGAAGATCATTAACAAGAGTATTGAATCTGTTAAAAGTTTGAGTCAAGGTTTCACCTTTCTTAGCAAAAAAATGTTCATACCTTCGGTTAAGATCATTTATTTGAGTAGCCTTGACTTCTTCAGTTCCTTCAAAGGATACAGTCAGCGTATCCATCATCTCTTTTGCTGAGATGCAATTTTGAACTAGCCCAAAGATGTTGTATGGCAGAGAGTAACTGATTGCGGCACGAGCACGAACATCTAGACCATGTTTTCTCTTGTCATCTGCTGTCCAGTTTTCTTTTGGAGTTTTCTTCATAGTACCATCAGGAACATTATTTTTAAGAGGCTGATACATCGGAACATAAGGACCTTTTTCAACGATGTCCAACATATCTTCATCAACAGACTCTAAGGCATATAGAGCCTTTATTTTCCACATAGCAAAGTTTGTTTCATCGAAAGGAGGGATTTTAGCAGAAGGATGATTTGATGAGTTTGATGAACAAGAGGATGAAGCCATTTGTTTGATAAAAGAAACCTGCTCTGATACCAATTGAAGAGACCTTTAGATCAATCGAAATATCAAACAATGACTACAAATAAGAACAAGAGAAATTCACGAAGAAAAAACTTTCACTAAGAAAGATAATCTCACAAAGAGATTATCGTGTGCACAAAGCGACGATTAGGGTTTGTGAAAGGCGTGTGCATTCACAAACCTATACAAAATAATATATACTACTATTCTAGACAATCCCTACAATTCAGGGATACGCTAGCTAATAAATCAAGATAACTAAGGAAACAGGATAAGTACAAGATTTGTTACAACGTACTGAATAGACTAAACTATTACAAACTGAGCTGCTGACACGCTGGTACTGACGCTGAGACATATGCTGACGCTGAGTCTGTTTTGAACATTATCATATTTCAAGGCTTGACCTTTCAGTTTACTTTATTTCGTGATATGGTCACTTAAACGATGAGTTAGACTAAGTACTTTAGTACTAGTCAATAGAAGGAAAAACTATCATTTTACTTACAAAACATTCGGGTCTTGTTTGAAGACTACATTTCATAATAATAGAAAATAAGGGATTTTCTAGGGCTTTTCATACTTACATCAATATTTTCATTTAAAGGTTTACATGACTTTCAAAACAGCTTTTAAAAGCAAGACAATGACACTTAAATACTTATGAATTCACCAGCTTTAAAGCTGATACTCTCTTTGAAAATAACTTGTATTCTCAGGTCATCAGTAGTCAGGTACGGTGGCCAGGTTTTGAGAAGACGGAGCAGACAAGTCTCGTCTTTTATTTTGATTATATATATATTTTTGGTGTCTTATTACAATGAAAGAACACACATGTATTAAAACTTTACTTATAATGCAATGGATGATGTTGTTGCTTGTTTACTATTTTACACTGTTGTGATACTGTACATGACGTCCTCCACCCCTGAACGTTTCCGCCATTCGTGGTTTTGGGGTGTGACATATTGGTATCAGAGCATTGTTTATAGTGAATATAGTATATCAACCCATAAAAGATATACTAACTATAAATACATGGGGATTAAAACACTCTGTCTAAGAGTTATACTTTTAAATAATAAAATATTTAAGTAAGTATACGTGCCTGCATTCATACTAAAATCAGTGTCACAATGACAAGAACAAAAGTATTACGATTGTTGAATATCACAAGTAAGCCTGGGGATATATGGTCAGTCTTGGGAATGGCATAGCCTGATCAAATATGCTGGTCCAAGGAGTGATTAGCATATGCCCAAGAATGGTTGTAATGTGGCAACAAGTCGAAAAACTTACCAACACAACCATAAAGAAATACCATAGGGGTATTTGGTCTTACTGTAATTATCTTAGTCAGTTTGTCTATTTAGCTATTTCTTATATCCCTTTTCTCGCATAGATTAAAATGGTTGGATTTCACCATGGCGATCCGTACTTCCCGAACCAAGGCAATGCTGATTGGCTAGAGGCAGAACCAGAAGATGATCACCCAATCCCTTTGGATGATCACCATGTTGAGGGTTTTTCCGATAGTTCCGACTCGGAGCCTGAAGTCAACAACCTACCCCCAACTGCTCAAAACCCAAACCTGAACCCCCGTCCCGCGTTTCACGGACCCACACCTCTGTGGGCCACTAACTTGACTAGATGGAGTCAGGAACAAGGTCAGCCCATTCCCTACAATGGGGACCGAAGTTTCTACAACCTCATTGAGGAAGGTTCTGCTGACAGGGTCCTACCCATCATGGTTCGCAAAATTTCTAGAAACACAATACTGGGTCAAGCAACTATTGACCGGGTCGTGGAGATTGAAGCCAACTCTGGCGTTAACACTGTCCATATTCGCCAACTGGAGTCTGCTCATGAAAGGACTCTGGTCCGCAATGCAAATCTGTAGAGGGAACTTGCTGAAACTCAAGCTGAAGTTAGGGAACTTCGAGCTCAGTAAGTGAAAACTCAAGTTCTCGTCGCCGATAGAATCTCGTCAACTCATCTTTTGGATATAACCTAGTTTATGTAAAACTTTGGTCTAATTTCCTGTCTTTATAAATCTTAGACCTGTTAGGTCTTGATCTAGTCTTATTTCTGTCAAAATTTTCCATCTTGGTTGATGTAAGGCCTACTTCTAGGCCATTTTCCCGAACTTGTTACATCTGTAATTCCAGTATTATTGACAGATATCTAATCTTATGGAAATTATTATCCAAATGCTGTCATCTTCATTTAGTCATACTATTCCTTCTGTTGTTGGACTATGGGGAGTTAGTCCATGAGACACACTCATTATTCGTTTATTCTTATTCATGTCTTCATCTTTTAAATGTATAGTTAAAGATGCCGCCATGCAGAAATCCCAGACGTAACCCAAACAACGAAGCACCGATACCACCACCTCTACCACCACCTGAACCTCTTCAACCCCCTAATCCTTTCGATGCCAATATGTTCCAGGCAGCTTTCACAGCAGCAATTGCAGCTGTTGTGTCAGCAATCAACGTTCCTGCCCCTAGTGGATCAGGAACAGGTGCACCTCCCTCGAACCACGGTGAAAGCCATGTAAACCCTCGGGAATGTACCTACAAGGACTTCACGAACGCCAAACCCCGCAGCTTCAATGGAACTGGGGGTGTATTGAGACAATGGATTGAAAAGATGGAATCCATCTTTGAAATCTGTGCTTGCCAGGAAGGCAACAAGGTCAAGTTTGCAGTTTGTACCTTCTCTGACAGAGCACTAACATGGTGGAACGGCCATGTTAACTATCTGACTTTGGTGGTGGCGTATTCCATCAGCTGGGAAAAGTTAAAGGACATGCTGATGAAAGAGTACTGCCCGCGAGGTGAAGTACAGAAACTCGAACAGGAATTCTAGGGTCTACAAATGGTTGGATCCGACATCACAACCTACACAAACAGGTTCTGTGATCTGGCAAACTTATGCCCTGATATGGTTGCTCTCGAGAGCAAGAAGATAGAGAGGTATATCTGGGGACTGTTGCCCCAGATCCAGTCAAGTGTGTTAGCCTCCAGGCCTATCACTTTTGATAGTGCCAAGGAACTGGCACAATCTCTCATACATCACAGGAAACCTCAGAACCCAACAATCCCTACACCCGTACCACAAAAGTCCAACCCCGACCACAACAGGAAGGGGTGGAATAAGAGGAAAAGAGGGGCTTCGCAAGGATCCTCCAAGAAACAACAACTTGTGGCGATCAATGTTGCCACAGTGACTCCCGTTGTCCCTGCAAACCCCTTACCAACAAAAACTTATGCTGGAACTCTTTCGAAGTGCAAAAAATGCAGCTTCCACCACCACGGACCTTGCAAGGAGATGCAGTGCTCTAACTGCAACAGGATGGGGCATACAACCCGTTACTGCAAGGCTCCAACAACTCAGGCCGCCCAGGTTCCTAATGCCGGTATGGGCCAAGCTTGCTACGGTTGCGGCGAAGTGGGTCACTACAAGAGGAACTGCCCTAAAGCAGGGATGGCTGGAGGAGTAGGAAGAGTTATGGCCCTAGGCCACGAGGAAGCGGTAGCTGATCCTACGATAGTTGCTGGTACATTTCTCCTCGATAACTCATATGCTTGCATACTTTTCGACAGTGGAGCAGAGAGAAGTTTCGTAAGTCACAAATTTACACACCTGCTTAAACAAAAACCATGCGCATTAGATAATTCATTCACGGTAGAAATGGCTAACGGGAAAACAGAGAGTACAAACTGCATATACGTAGGTTGTACCTTAACTTTAGGTAGCCATACTTTCAAGATAGATCTCATGCCGGTCCCAATTAAATGTTTCGACGTTATCATCGGTATGGATTGGTTGAGTCTTCTTCGCGCCGACATCATGTGCTTTGAAAAAGAAGTTCTTCTTAACCTTCCTAACAACGAAACCTTAGTTATCTATGGCGACAAACCTAGTACGAGCCTTCGCATCATTTCGTGCATTCAAGCCCAGAAGTGCTTGCAAAAGGAGTATCATGCATTCCTCGCACACGTCGTCGATACAAGTCAAGAAACGAAAAACATTCAGAACATCCCCGAAGTGCGCGACTTTCCCGACATCTTCCCAAAAGAACTTCCCGGTTTACCACCGCAACGCCAAGTTGAGTTCAGAATCGACTTAGTGCCAGGAGCTACCCCCGTAGCCAAATCTCCTTATTGTCTGGCACTGGACGAAATGCAGGAACTTTCCAGCCAGCTTAACGAACTTCTCAGGAAAGGATTCATTCGACCAAACTTCTCACCATGGGGAGCACCGGTCTTGTTCGTCAAGAAGAAGGATGGATCGTTTCGCATGTGCATCGACTATAGAGAACTCAACAAACTTACCATTAAAAATCGTTATCCTTTGCCCCGCATTGACGATTTATTTGATCAACTTCAAGGATCCAACTACTTCTAGAAGATAGATCTACGATCCGGATATCACCAAATACGAGTGTTAGAGGAGGATGTTCCCAAGACAGCCTTCTAAACTCGTTATGGGCACTACGAGTTTGTAGTGATGCCGTTCGGATTAACTAACGCGCCCGCAGTATTCATGGATCTGATGAATAGGGTGTGTCGTCCTTACTTGGATCAGTTCATCATAGTCTTCATTGATGACATACTCATCTACTCTCGAAGTAAGGAGGAACATAACCAACATCTCCGTAAAATCTTAGAAACATTGCAGTCGGAGAAGCTCTACGCGAAGTTCTCCAAGTGCGAATTTTGGAATCGACGAGTCGAATTTTTGGGCCATGTTGTTAGCGAAGAGGGAATACACATGGACCCTTCCAAAATTAAGGCCATCGAGAACTGGTCAGCACCGAAGACACCTACAAAAATTCGTCAATTTCTAGGTCTGGCTGGCTACTATTGCAGGTTCATTCAGAACTTCTCCTGCATAGCAAAACCTCTTACAACTCTAACCCAGAAGGGCGTAGCCTTTGATTGGGAAGAGAAACAAGAAAGAGCGTTCCAAACGCTCAAGCGAGCGTTGTGCACCGCACCAATACTGTCCCTCCCCGAAGGGATAGAAGACTTCGTAGTCTATTGCGACGCATCAAATCAAGGCCTCGGATGTGTTCTGATGCAGCGAGGTAAAGTCATAGTCTATGCCTCGAGACAGCTGAAGACACATGAGGTTAACTACACCACCCACGATCTTGAGCTAGGAGCGGTTGTGTTTGCTCTGAAGATCTGGCGACATTACCTATATGGTACAAAAAGCACGATCTTTACAGACCATAAGAGTCTACAACACATTTTCGACCAGAAGGAGCTCAAAATGAGACAACGACGGTGGGTCGAGCTACTCAGTGATTACGAGTGCGATATTCGTTATCATCCGGGTAAAGCTAATGTAGTAGCCGACGCCCTAAGTCGGAAAGAATATTCTGGTCGTAGGGTCAAATCTTTGACTCTAACTATCCATTCACACTTGTCCACACAAATAAAGGAGGCTCAGCTCGATGCTCTGAAACCTGAAAACGTGGCTGGTGAATCCCTTAGAGGGATGGATAAGAACTTAGAAGTCAAGGGTGGCGGAGCCTTATACCTCATGGATCGGATCTGGACACCGAAACATGGTGGCTTCAGAGACATGGTCATGACGGAAGCTCACAACACTCGTTATACCGTCCACCCGGGTTCAGATAAGATGTATCTGGATCTTAAAAAGTTATACTGGTGGCCTAACATGAAAGCAGATATTGCTACCTTCGTGAGTAAATGCCTTACTTACGCAAGGGTCAAGGTCGAATACCAGAAATCCTCCGGTCTCCTACAGCAACCGGAGATACCAGAATGGAAGCGGGAGCGGATCACTATGGACTTCATAACCAAGTTGCCCAAGACGACGGGTGGACTTGATTCCATTTGGGTCATCGTCAATAGATTGACCAAGTCTGCACACTTCCTGCCGATCAAAGAAACAGACAAGATGGAGAAACTTACAAGAACTTACATTAGGGAAATTGTAAGGCTGCACGGTGTTCCTTTATCAATTATCTCGGACAGAGATAGTAGATTCACTTCGAGGTTCTGGCAGTCATTACAAAATTCCCTAGGAACTAGGCTAGACATGAGTACAGCCTACTGTCCACAGACCGACGGGCAAAGTGAGAGAACTATCCAAACCTTAGAAGATATGTTGCATGCCTGTGTGATTGACTTTGGAAAAGCTTGGGATATCCATTTACCCTTCGTCGAATTTTCCTACAACAACAATTATCTCACGAGCATAAAGGCAGCTCCATTCGAGGCCCTCTATGGCCGAAAGTGCAGATCCCCTATGTGCTGGGCTGAAGTGGGTGATACCCAGTTAGCTAAGGGACGAGTTCCCGAAAGCACTCTCACGGGTCCGGAGATCATTCGGGAAACGACAGAGAAGATCGTTCAAATTCGTGAACGATTGAAAGCCTCTAGAGACCGACAGAAAAGCTACGCTGACAAGCGAAGGAAACCGTTGGAATTCCAGGTGGGTGACCGAGTCCTACTGAAGGTCTCACCCTGTAAGGGCTTGATACGCTTTGGAAAGCGTGGGAAGCTCAATCCAAGATACATAGGGCCTTTCGAGATTCTCGCGAGAATCGACCTTGTAGCTTACAAACTCAATCTACCGCCCGAACTCAGTAACGTACATCCTACCTTCCACGTCTCGAACTTGAAAAAGTGTCTGTCCGACGAGACTCTTGTTATTCCACTCGACGAGATCAAGATCAACGAGAGCCTCAACTTCGTGGAGGAACCAGTAGAGATCATGGACCGAGAGGTCAAGCAAACAAAGCAGAGCCGTATCCCGATAGTGAAGGTGCGCTGGAACGCAAAGCGTGGACCTGAATTCACTTCGGAACGAGAGAATCAGATGAAACTGAAATACCCTCATCTTTTCGCTTAGTTATGTGTAATTTCTTAATTGCTTAAATTCTAATTTCGGGACGAAATTCCTTCTAACGAGGGAATGATGTGACAACCCGAAATTTCCATTATGTACAAACTATATCACTTCAATAGAAGTTATAGCAGTCACAGTTAATTTTAAGACTTTTTCGCATAAGTTTGAGTAATTCAGGGTCTACACTTCAGGAGATATCAGGAGAGTGGATGCACTAGGGTTTAGTGCAACACTGTTATTCCAACACTCTGTTATATGAGAAATCATTTCAGGAATAAAAATATTTTTTGCCAAAAATATCTCAGGATTATAAATAGAATTCTGAACCAAATTCATTCATTATTCGCATTTCCAACTAGAGAAAAACCATTTTCTCTCTCACGGATCTTCGGGTTTTTATACCAAAATGTGAGTAACTCTTTCTAGTAGTGTTAGAAAGCTTATTATGTGTCTATAACATGATTTAGATGGCTAAATCACTAGATTTAGGAGTTTACTCCCCAAGGTGTTCTTGGGCGGTAAACTCCCGAAACAATGCCTATGCCTTCCCTAATGATATGATACTACCTTGGAATTATATAGAAGTGTATTAGGGACAAGAAAACATCAAAGAATCACCCAAGTTTAAGTGTTCACGGCCCAATATGATCTTGGACCGTGAACTCCAGAATCATGGACAAAAGGGTGCTTTTAAGGCACCTAAAGCCTTGGACATTTACTAGGAATTGTTCCCACTTAAATCAAGGACCAAAACACATCAAAAACACCCCTCAAAGTGAGTTCACGGCCCTATTAAGGTTCTTGGGCCGTGAACATCAAAGAAGGGCACCAAAGTGTGCCTAATGCCTTCATATGCTTTAGGTAAAAGTCTAGAACCTATCCTACATACGCAAGAGACTTGAAAGCATCAAAAACACCTTTCCTTAAGAGTTTACGGCCGCAAACTCTAAAGGAAATGGCCTTAGGGCCGTAAACTCCTCAAAGGAGTGTTTCTATGCCTTAAACCCTTCCAAGGATTTAACCACCAAGTTGGAATAATTCTAGGAATCATTTAGAACTTCAAAACATAAAATACCACCAAGGTTGGGAGTTTACGGCCGTAAACTCAAGAGTTTACAACCGTAAACTCCATGTGTGAGGATATATGGAGAGTAAACTCATATATGGGATCCTTTGGAACCCTAAACCCAAGTACCTTGTCCTACAATAGCTTAGATGCAATCCTTAGGGCTTAAAACACTTATATAAAGTGTTTATTATGTTCTAGGATGTCTTAACACTATCAATTAGTAATTTAAGACTAATTGAGTGCATATATGTGTGATTATATGTTCATTAGGATCGTAGTGTGTGTACAAGTCCTCACTTGACACCTAACAATCCTACGCCGTCCAGTTCATCCAAACCACCACCTACAGGTGAGTTCATACCCTAATCAATGTTTTAAATGATTTTAAATGCTTTAATGGGGGGGGGGGGAATACAAGTAGAAAACAGCATGTTATTAAATCATCTAAATGTATTTTATAACTGTGTTTTCATTCAACAGATTTCACATACTACAAAATGTGATGCATGAAATGGTTTTCTATCTTTAAAATACTTTGTTATCAAATGTATTACTTTTGAAATGTTTATCAAAATGACATCAAGTCACTTTTATAATTGTTCAAAACCCTTAGAGGTCTTACAAAACCATTTTACATTCTTGAACTAAACTATGCATATACACTTATATTCTTATATATGTATTGATGTTATAGTTTACATCTTTCATTTAGTTTCCCACACCCTTGAGTAGTAAGAGTGTATAAACCTACTTGATCAACCAATTACATTTTAGTAAATTATCATAGGGATAATTTGAAGATATCAAACATTTTTCCTATTACAAGGAATCACACAAGAGTCAGTTCATTCATGAGTCTACACTAGTACATTACCTGATACATGAGTACATATACATATGCTTACCTGATACATGAACATGTTTACATATACATACCTGATACATGAACACACTTACATGAATACCATACATGAACACTGTTACATAGGTGCATTATCCTGTATTCACTTACCTGGATACTTGTACTTAGAACTACGAGGATGATTTATTAGTACTTTCTGTGTAAATTATCTTTCCTATCCCGGTTCAATGGGATATCTTGGCGGGACTAACCATTCCGAACCCCGTTGATTAGCACCAGTGGTCGATGACCATCTACGGAGGTCTAAGGTTACCATTTATATTAGGTAGATCGATATCGGGGCTAACCCCTCCACCCACTTGCTGCTGCTACAGATGACAAGTGGACAATCTTCAGATGTTCATTAGGTTATACCTTTCGCTTATTGCGATGTTGTGTTACTCCTAGTACCCAGTGATAACACTTACATTAATACTTTTTCTGTACAATCTTCAGATGTTCATTAGGTTATCTATTTCGCTTATTGCGATGTTGTGTTAGTCCTAGTACCCAGTGACAACACTTACACGCGTATATTTTTCCTGTTTACTTTATTTCGTGATATGTTCACTTAAACGATGAGTTAGACTATGTACTTTAGTACTAGTCAATAGAAGGAAAAACTATCATTTTACTTACAAAACATTCGGGTCTTGTTTGAAGACTACATTTCATAATAATTGAAAATAAGGGATTTTCTAGGGCTTTTCATACTTACATCAACATTTTCATTTAAAGGTTTACATGACTTTTAAAACATCTTTTCAAAGCAAGACAATGACACTTAAATACTTATGAATTCACCAGCTTTAAAGCTGATACTCTCTTTGAAAATAACTTGTATTCTCAGGTCATCAGTAGACAGGTACAGTGGCCAGGTTTTGAGAAGACGGAGCAGTCAAGTCTCGTCTTTTATTTTGATTATATATATTTTTGGTGTCTTATTACAATGAAAGAACACACATGTATTAAAACTTTACTTATAATGCAATGGATGATGTTGTTGCTTGTTTACTATTTTACACTGTTGTGATATTGTACATGACGTCCTCCACCCCTGAACATTTCCGCCGTTCGTGGTTGTGGGGTGTGATAGTTTTATAACATCAAGTTACTGATGCGGTTTCGCATTATCAATGTACAACCAATTAACAAATAACAAACCATATATCTAGGTTTTAAGACCATATGATATTATCGTCTTGCGATCACCCTTTTTTATCATATTCCATATGGTGATTCCAGCAAGCACGGGTTTGTTCCAATGCTCAAAACTAGTTCATAAGCACTCATAAACGTTGCAGCAAACTTTTGCTATGTCTAATACCATTTAGACAATCTACACACCAATTCATGACCATCTTCATTCATACCTACTTCCAACATATGAACGATTGTGGACAATTTGAATAATTTGATTATTCTCAATAAACTCAATTATTCTGGAAGTCAAAACATGCAAAGTGAAACAATAGTTAAACAATTAACATAAGACAGTAACATTACTCATAAATAATACTCTTTTATTTAATCATCAAATTTAATTACATTTATCTATTACATGTTTCCAATACTATCTAATCTATTCTAATATCATCCTTCAGCCCAATACTCCTAGCATGCTGCAAGTGCTTAACCCTGCCCAGTCCCTTCGTAAGCGGATCTGTTGGGTTTTCTTTGGATGATATCCTCTTAACCACGAGTTGTCCTTCTTCTACACGGTGTCTAATAAAGTGATATTTTCTGTCGATATGTCTAGATCTACCATGATCCCTTGGTTCCTTGGTCAAGGCAACCGCTCCTTCATTATCACAGAAAATCTCCATGGGCTCCTTTATGGCAGGTACAACTCCAAGATCACCAATGAAGTTCTTCAACCATATTGCCTCTTTCGACGCTTCGCTCGCTGCAATGTACTCTGATTCGCACGTTGAATCAGCTACGGTTTCCTGCTTGGAAGTTTTCCAAGTCACTGCTCCTCCATTCAGGGTAAAGACCCAGCCCGAATGCGAACGGTAGTTGTCCCTGTTGGTCTGAAAACTGGCGTCACTATACCCTCGCACCTTCAAGTCATCACTCCTTCTGAGGACTAAAAACCATCTGCGAGATGCTTGCTTCGTACAAATCCAAACTCTTTGACTTTCTCATCGAAGCAAAGATTCCATCTGCGAGATGCTTGCTTAAGTCCATAAATGGACTTCTCAAGCTTACACACTCTATTCGGATGCTTCGGATCAACAAAACCCTCTGGCTGAGCCATGTAAACATCCTCAGCCAACTTCCCATTAAGGAAAGCGGTCTTGACATCCATTTGCCAAATCTCATAATCATGAAATGCGGAAATTGCTAGCATCACTCTAATAGATTTTATCTTCGCAACTGGTGAGAAGGTCTCATCATAGTCAACTCCGGGAGTTTGAGTAAAGCCCTTCGCAACCAATCGCGCCTTATATGTTTGTACGTTTCCATCCACATCGGTCTTCTTCTTGAAGATCCACTTGCACCCAACGGTCTTACGTCCTGGCACATTATCAACCAAATTCCAAACTTGGTTGTCATACATGGACTGGATCTCGCTGTCCATTGCCTCTTTCCATTTTGCAGACTCCGGGCCTGCCATGGCTTCCTTATAGCTATTAGGTTCATGTAGATTTATTAGTGTACCGTCACTAATATACGTATCCCCTTCGGTAGTAATATGAAAACCATAAAACTGGGGTTGAACTCTAACTCTTTCGGAACGTCTAAGAGGTAAGAACTCGTCAATCGGTTCAACCGGAGTTTCCTCCTCGGGTTGAGCGCCAGCGGTAGAGGTTCCTTCATCAATCAACTCTTGAATCTCTTCAAGCTCGATTTGCCTCCCACTGTCTCCTTGGCTTATGAGTTCTCGCTCTCGGAAAACTCCTCTCCTCGCAACGAAGACAACATTGTCCTTCGGTCTATAGAAGAGATATCCAAAGGATTTCTACGGGTAGCCAATGAAAATACATCGCTCACTACGAGGTTCGAGCTTGTCGTGAGTATCTCATCTTACGAAAGCCTCACAACCCCAAACCTTGATATGTGCTAACGAGGGAGCTTTCCCTGTCCACATCTCGTGAGGTGTTTTGGCAACCTTCTTAGTAGGGACTTGGTTAAGGATATGGGCGGCAGTTTCTAAGGCATACCCCCAGAATGAGATAGGTAGTGAAGCACGACTCATCATAGAGCGGACCATGTCTAACAAGGTTCGATTATGCCTTTCTGCCACACCATTCAACTACGGTGTCCTAGGTGGCGTCAATTGTGAAACTATTCCACACTCCTTGAGATAGTCGTGGAATTCAAGACTTAGGTACTCTCCTCCTCGATCGGATCGAAGCATCTTGATTTTCCTGCCCAATTGATTCTCCACTTCATTCTTGAACTCTTTGAACTTTTCAAACGTTTCTGACTTTTGCTTGATTAAGTAGATATACCCATATCTACTATAGTCATCAGTAAAAGTTACATAGAAGCGGTTCCCATCCTTTGTGGTTGATCTAAACGGTCCACATACATCAGTATGTATGAGGTCCAATAAACCCTCACCCCTTTCACATGTACTAGTGAAGGGTGACTTGGTCATCTTTCCAAGTAAACAAGACTCGCATGTGTCATCTTCCCTAAGGTCGAATGACTCCGACACTCCATCCTTTTGGAGTTGGGCTATGCGCTTCTTGTTGACATGTCCAAGATGACAATGCCACAAGGATGCTCTATCCATACTATTGGAAGAATCCATACATAAAACATCATTTCCTAGGTTATCTACAATCATAACAGCTTCATAAATTCCATTACATGGTATTGCTTCAAAATATAAGACACCATTTAGATAAGCAGAAATAGAACCATTCTCATTATTAAAAGAAAATCTAAATCCTTGTCTAAACAAACCATGAAATGAAATGATGTTTCTTGCCATTTCTGGCGAATAGCAACAATTGTTCAAATCTAAACATAAACCATTCCTAAGCACTAGAGACTACAGTCCAATCTTGGTCACAGGCGACGATCTTCTGTTCCCCATGATTAGATTTATTCTTCCATGCTCCACATCCTTATTTCTTCTTAGTCCCTACATTTCAGAACAAATGTGGTAACCACACCCGGTATCTAGTAGCCAAGAAATAACATGAGATGAATTATTAGATTTAATTGTGTATATACCTGCGAAAGACGGCTTGATCTTTCCTTCCCTGATGGCTTGCAGGTAGTCTGGGCAGCTTCTCTTCCAATGCCCTATTTTATGGCAGTGGTGGCACTCTGCCTCCTTTGGGTTAGGGTTAGGCTTAGCGGGATCAACTTTGGTCCCACTAGAAGAGGAACCATCTCGGGACTTTCCCTTGCGGTGGCTCTTAGACGGAGCCTTCCTCTTCTTGCCTCTTCCTTGCCCAATGGCCAAAACAGGAGCAACAGGTGGATTGGGAGTGGGTGCAACAGACTTGTCCTTGACGTTGCTCTCAGCAACCCTAAGGAGACCTTGGACCTTAATTAGGGTGACCTCTTCCTTGTTCATGTGGTAGGTCATCCTAAATTGATTGTAACACGGAGGCAAGGAGTGAAGCACCATGTCGATTGCCAAGTCTTCCCCAAAGTCAACATTCAACTTGCGAAGACGATCGACATACCTTTGCATCTTTTGCAGGTGCACGGTTAGAGATTCTCCATGACCCATTTTAGCGGAGATCATGTTAGTGAAAATCTTGTAGCGTTCCTGCCTCGCGTTTTGGTGGTGTCTCTCCAACAAGTCTTGGTGCATTTCGTACGGATACATGTCCTCGTAGGACTTTTAGAATTCAGCGTTCATTGTGGCTATCATGATGCAATGAACCTTCGTCGCATAACGTTCATGAGTCTTAAAAGCAGTCATTTCAGCCGGAGTAGCGATTTCTGGGTTGATCTTCTTGAGCTTCTCATCGAGGACATACTCCTTGTCCTCATAGCGAGCAATCATGCGAATGTATCTTATCCATTCGCTAAAGTTCTTCCCATCGAAAGTCACCTTTTGGCAAAGGCTCATCAATGTGAACGAGCTAGCAGCAGCGTTGTTCGCGTTCGACATCTACAAATAGAAAGGACAAAGATAGATTAGAATTTGAATCCCTAATTATTACCCAATAAGAAAAATTAGGGCTAGGATCCAACAACAATATTTACATATTAGAAAAGGGATGCCGTAATCTAACATGCAAACAATTTGAAGGTAAGTGAATGACGATTCACTAATTCTCCACCATGAAAACATAACTTTAAGTTCTAAATGTATTGAGAATTCCTAGGTTTTTGTTGAGATTCATTGAACTTTTCAATAGCATGTTTAAATCTCGATATGCCCGTCTCGTTTGTGACTGGGATACCGAGGATCACAAAGTGGGTGTGAATTACCATGCAAATTCACACGGTGCCTTCATTGTAACAATCACCTATTCGATGTGCCGGTAAACCACACACGCTCCATCGAACTATGATAAACAATGAATCACCCTTTGACACCTTTGCTTAGAACCAATTAGTGTGCCGGTAAACCACACACGCTCCACCAACTTCTTAGCGAGGATGCAAAGTGTAATTTCATGGGATTGCATCAATTCACTTTTCCTAAAGTAACTAGGATTGGGAATTTTTGAAAAACATGTAGTTACTTTGTATTTCATATTATACTTTTAATGAGGAGATGAGGTTGCCCTATCCTACCCGTTCGGCTAACGACCCTCCACCGATCAAGTAAACGGTGGGTGTGAGTGTACACCCATTAAGCGCCATTTTATAGGCAGCAACCTTATACCCACCTTATAGACTGGCTTCGTGAATGAGGACTACTAACGGTAAGACTAGCATTTTTAATCATACATACATACATACATACATACACATATATATATATATATATATATATATATATATATATATATATATATATATTAATCTTGTAATATTATATTAGTATGGGGTTGATTTTTAAACTTGTAAAATTCTAGGGTTTGAAATTTAAATTGTCTAAATTAAACTTTTAATCACAAAACATAAATTTCAAAACTTGAGGGAAAGTTTTAAACTTTTCAAAACATAGGGGATCAAATAACAAATAATCTAAATTAACATTTAATCACATAATTATCCATATTTGATTTATTTAATTATTTCTTGCAAAACAATTTACCAATTTAATTAAAATAATTAATCAATTATCATATAAGGAAATTAATATTTAATTAATTGATAAATATCTTCAATTAGGTCAAGAATATACTCAAATATATCATAAAATCGGATTTATATTGACCTATTAAGATTATGGTAAGTATCCAAAAGATAAACAACAAGAAATCCCGAAATTAGCTCTTTCTGACGCTCGAACTCGCCGAGTACCACAATGGACTCGCCGAGTTGAGCCTACTCGCTGAGTCCACTATGGGACTCGCCGAGTTCATCAGGCAGAAACACAAAATTCGAATTTTGCAAGCAACAAACAAGCAACCAATGCATCAATTCAATAGAAACCAATCTAGGCTCTGATACCACTGATGGGTTTTTGCCATATGAACATTCCTATGTGCACATACAAACCCTAATGCTTGGATCTAGGTTTCTCTAATTGAACATGCATTGAATCCAAGACTTCTAATGACTATTAGAGTATAATAACATAAGAAATCAGATATGAAAGATTACCTTGAATCACTTGCTTGAATCTTCTTGTCCTTGGAGCTTTAGAGTCATAATTGTCACTCCTCTAATGGATTACAAACACCAACTAGCAAGAGGATGATTATAGAGAGAGGAGAGAGGAGCTAGAAATCGGCCAGGGTTCTTCCAAAGCAAGAGTGCCGATTTCATCAACCCCTTGGGTCTATTTATACTTGTAAGGCTCCTAGGGTTTCACCCTTAAAACCCTAATTGGATAACTTTGGCCCTAAGTAATCCCATACCCTAATGATAAGCCTTGGACGATTTTAAGGTCTATCCAAAGCCCTCAAAACCGTCCCCCTTTATCCTTAAGGGATTAAAGCCCAAAATACAACTATCATTCAATTGACAGTTTATGCCCCTTTATTCAATTAATCTCTTTAAGTCACCAAATTAATTCCTAATTAATTTATGACTTATATTAATCAAATAATAATATTATTATTCCTTATATTATTCTCATAATATATTAATAATATTTCTTCTCTCATTATAAATCATCCTTTCAAGTTGCTATGGTGAAGGCAACCCAAAAAGAACCCTGCTCAACCGGGTCAAATACTTGCCTAATATAGTTGCAGCCTTAGACACTATTCCAACATTATATTCTCAAAATATATCAAAACATATCTTATAATATTAATATATTACACGAAATATTTGTAGAATTATAGCAATATCATTAGACAAAAGTTGATAATGTACTTCAAGAATTGGTAGCGCATCCTCAAGTAAGAACCTACAGTGAGGAACTATGCTTCCCTATATGATGATAAGGTATCTAGATATGTTATTATTTTTGTGTTGTGTGAAAGATATCATTGTTGATAAGGTATCTAGATATCTTATTATTTTTTGTGTTGTGTGAAAGATATAATTGTTGACAAATAGTTGATGATTATTGTTAAATGACGTAATAAGCTTTTGTAGCTACGCACCATAGCTAATTATTCTTGAATGATTTCTATAACTGAAAACTATAATTGACTATTGTTGTATGACATAGCAAGTCTGTATACCTGAAACCTAAAGTGGGATATTATTGAATGACATGATAATATTTCGTAATTGAAAACTATATTTGATTATTGTTGAAATTTTTATGTCCATTTCACAATTTGGTCTCATTTAATATATCTCTAAATATTATTAAAAGAGAAACCTTATGACATCATCTTAAATAATTTGGACCATTGATTGTATTTCAATCTTATTTTTTCCAACCTTAGATCAAATTGCTGACATCATCTTTCCCATATGGAATGTATTTAATTCAGATAAATGTTTTCCAATCGTCAAACAATAACCTGCATTCGTTGAAATGGAATGTATTTAATTCCAATAAAAACTTTCCATATTTTAAATCTTGAATTTCCGGTTAAGAAGATTTCAATATGGTCAATTTTAAAAGCATATTACAACCTTGGTCCTTAGTTTTTCTCCATGCATGGTCTTGGATGTCTTAATGGGTTAAGAAGTTAGGGTTTTTGGATGATGAAGATTCAATAGCCATGCAAGACTATAAAGTTTGAAACTTTATGGTTACATATATCATTTGAGGGTTAGATATGGATTTTGGATGAAAGAGCTTAAAGGTTTAAGCTCTTGATGGATTGGTAGGATGGCAGCCGTGTACGTTGGGTGTACCAAAGGGTATGCTGCACGTACGTGGTTAGCCCCTCGACTTATGGTCAACGCGTAGTATGCCCCGCGTACATATTGAGTGCGTCGAACATACTCAACTGAGCTGAGCTGGTCGACTCGGTTGACTTTTGACTTTGTCCAGGATTTTGACCAAGTTTGAACTAAGGGCATTTTGGGTATTTGACTTCTAAATTGATATTTGGGTTCCTTTTAATTGTATAGGTGACCAGTAGAGATAACTTTTAGATCAATGATCGGTGCAACTATTCTTTCAGACTGTGAGGTGAGTTTTCTCACTATATCCATGGGTCGAGGGCACTAATGTCCGCCCATTACTTGTTATGTGGAATGCTAGTTGTCTCTGTGATGCTTGCATAAAAGACTAGGATCTAACCCCTGGCAATTGTATGAATGACCAGGATCTGGCCCCTAACAATTGTATGAAAGACCAGGATCTGGCCCCTGACACTTGTATGTAAGACCGGAATTTGTCCCTTGACATTGCAAGGGAAGACCATGGGGGTAGCCCATGACACTTTTATGTAAGATCGAGATTTGGCCCTCGAAATTGCAAGAAAAGACCATGGGGGTAGCCCATGACACTTGTATATTATGGTATGTGGTATTTTAGGGAACTCACTAAGCTTTGTGCTTATGGTTTAATATTTATGATTTCAAGTACTTTTGGTTCGAAAGGGAAGTGCCAATGTGACCCGACCTAGGACTTTTCTCTTTCTACCCTTCGGCCCAAAACACAATTCAAGGGTAAAATCTGTTAACTATCATCACCTCCTTCCACAAGAACTAAACTTTGCCTCTTTAAGGCCCAAAACCTTACACAATCGACTTCCGGTCCATGGCTCAGAAATGGTAAGAAACAGGACGTTACACACCAAATTTTCTTTCGTTTTCCCATTTGTCAAGTTTCTCCGTAAAGTGCTCGCTTGTGGTTGCCAAATGATTAACAACGCCCATTAACTTGTCTATTTTACTGTCTTGTGAGGTGATTTGGTCTGCTTCCAGAACATGAAAGGGTGAGATGATGTAATCTGCTTGCTGAAACTGATAGGGCTGAGGTGATGGGGACCGATGTTTAGGGGGACTCTATTGCATTGGTGGAGACTCCACTCCATGCAAAGTCTAAGTCAAATAACATGTATAGAATGACAATTAGATCTCAAAATTCGTTGCTTCAACAACATGTGAAATGTTGTTTTCCTACAAAATAAAATCATTAACTTTAACTGCATATAACTTTTGTGATTTTTAACTATATATAACTTTATAAGGAATGTATAACTATACCAGTGACAAGTCTAATATACGTAAACATTGCTTGGCAATTAATTATGTTTTTATTCTCCATGCCCTCATTCTTGGAAATTCATTTGCGGTGTGATGCGCATACCTCAAAGCTTCTGGAAATGTCTCCAAAATCCATACCTAGTATAACTTTAAAATGTTATGATTTGTCGATAATTATAAACACTTTAAAATGTAAATGCATAATATTAACTGTACTTAAAACTCACCTTAAATGGAAGCTGAAAACCGATCATTGTATACTTAAATGTCTTCGGGGAACCCACATTGTCCTGATCTCATAAATATCTGTGGATTTTTCCAAACACGAGTCATAATTGTGTTTGACTATACATTCATAAAAACTTACAACATTCAAACCTATCGTATTCATTTTAATTAATATAAATCATTTTGTGTTTGACTTCAACAACACGTGTAATGTTGTTTTCCTACAAACCACCCACCCATTTCTATTGGTCATTTGATGAATTTTCTTATTTAAGTTTTGGTCATTTTAAATAATATCCTTAAAACAATGGCTTAAAGCGATCATCACTATACCTTATAATGCGACAAATAATTATTTAATAAATTATATAAATTTATTTTTTCATTTTTTTAAGCAACAAATGTATTCCTAAATTACTTATATCTAATTCCGACATAGGAGTATAGGACCTCAAGGAGAGAGAGGGTAACAATGATACACTTATAATTTCTTTTCATTAATAATTATATTTATCACATATTGTCGCTATATTTAAGGGTCTCTTTGCAATAAACTTTTTGGGGGCAAAGATCCAGGAGTAGGTTTACCATCATAATGATTGAAATTTAATTTTAATATAATACATTAGTTATTGATGTCATTTCTTATAGCGCTAATGGTCGTTGACGCTCGTCAAAATGACTTGATTTGTTTTCATGCATGTAGCCATCTCTCGTAAAAATTAGTGGAATAGGAATGAGCGACAAAGACCACTAACCAGTAGTACCATAGTAAAGTTGGACGTACTTTTTATCAATCGATTACTTTGACACAAATAATTGAGCTCTTTCATCTGTGCATACACACCTCACAGTCCTCACTATGGCATCATTATCCATTCATCAAACAGTCCGTACAAATTAAACATTCAGAAACTATCATGATATCTTCAGTCACGAATACAGAAATCATCTCCTTGTATACATTAATTCTGGTGTGTTGTTGTTGCTACTGTATTTCAGCTAAAGACAACATAACGACCGGGGAATTTATCAATGATGGTCCTAGTTACTTAGAATCTTCTGGGAAGAAGTTTCAAATGGGCTTCTTTCCACATAGAAAAACAGCAGAAGTAAGAAGATATGTGGGGATATGGTATACGATGGATCCAAAGACTGTTGTGTGGGTTGCTAACCGTGATAACCCATTGATGGATTCCACTGGAATTCTTACTGTTGCGGAAGATGGTAGTGCTAAGCTGTTAAATGGAAAACAAGTTGAATACTTCTCTACAGACATTTCAGGTAAATTTAATTGGACCAATTAATTAGTTTTGTAAAAGTTTATACGATGAGTTAGGGAGTTAGGAGTCCTTTGATAGTTGCTATTGAGATACAAGGTCTTAGTCAAAAGGCATATCACAAAAACCAAGTCAAAGGACACTGTAAGAAGTACATTTGTTGTGGAATTTAGCCTGGAATATCATATTAATTAATCACTTGCACCTAATTGTTAACGCATTTCACATACACTATTTGGTCTCCAAAATCCTTAGTGGTTCATGATAATTGAACATTCTCGTGTATTTAGAACCAAACAATTCCAAAAAAGTTATAAGTTCGCTGGATAAAAAGTAATCCATCAAAACCAACACATATTCTATTTCTATGATATATTGTGTGTGCTTGTTGTGTCATCCCTTATTCGAGTTATGTCGTATATAGTGTCAATCGAGTTATACTTTATACAAATGGTCACTATCTAATACATTAATTTCCATGATATTATGCCTTCAATTTTGACCAACTTTCACCATGGGGTTGCCAGATGGAGCTTCTTCAACGGCACTGAAGTTGTTGGATGACGGAAATGCCATATTAATAAATGTTATATCAGGAAACATATTATGGCAGAGCTTTCAAACTCCAACAGATACTCTTCTTCCTGGAATGAAGATGGTCGATAATAACTTAAAGTTGACATCATGGAAAAGTCGAGAAGACCCAGGGTCTGGAAGCTTCGAGTTTCAGCAAGACCCTGGTACAAACCGATACTTCATTTTGGAGGAATCAACCAAGCTTCGATGGAAAAGTGGGAACATGTCGACGAAAAGTTTTGATGAGAATCAAATTTTCTCTCAGGCCTTCCAGTTGCTGTCAAACACTACCACAGACACACGAACGATCTTTAAAAGTGGTGATAAGAAAAGATGTTCGGTGAGGTCGTCTAACTGCACAGGGAGTACTGACAAAATTGTATATAACGAAAGTTATTGGGTGATCGAGCCTTACTCAAGGTTGGTAATGAACCATACAGGGCATATACAGTATTTTAGTTGGCATCAAGAGGAAAATGAAAGTCATTGGATTTTGGATTGGCAAGAGCCCAAAGATAACTGTAGCGTGTATAAGGTGTGTGGCTCATTTGGGATTTGCAACCAAAATAATTCGGTCATGTGTAGTTGCTTACCTGAATTTGAACCTAATTCACCCGATGAGTATAGAGCTGGATGCAAGAGAACGTCTGAAATCTGTCTCCCAGGAACTAATGACACATTCCTGACAAGAACTATGATTAGTATGGATGATACAACTTTGCCCTTCTATAAATCAGAGAATGAATCAGCATGCAAGAAGAAGTGCCTTAAAGACTGTCAGTGCCTAGCTTATTCTTATATTTCTCAAAACAAGCTGGGAGGCTTAGTGGATGAAAGTCGCAATGTGGAGTCTGGTTGCTGGATCTGGAACTCTGAACCAGATAATCTTAGAGAGAACGGTGCTCATAATATCTCCTTTCGTGTTTCTAAGTTATCAAAAGGTATTTCCTTCATTCTTGCACAGAAACTATTAATGTTTCTAACTAACTCTATCTATCATAGTATTTACAATTGCAGAAGAACGATGCAGACAAAAAAAAGAGTTCATTATATATCTCTGCATTTGAAATTATGTATGTATGTATGTATGTATGTATGTATGTATGTATGTATGCGTTCTATATAAACTCATATTGCGTCATTTCATATGCAGCACCTATAATTAGTCAACCACCCGAATCGGAGCCAAAGCCAACAGAAAAATCATCATTTGTGAAACGTGTTCTTGCTATTGTTATCATTGTTTCAACGCTGGTGCTTTTGTCATTGTGTGGCATTAGCTATATTTTATACAAAAGATTAATGAATAGAAGAGGTAAGTCATTATGCATACTCCAGATCGATGTAGACAATTACTTTTCTTTGAAACACTCTATGTATAATTATTTATCATGTGAAACTTAAAATCTGAATTTAAGGCTTACCCTTCACTTGTCCTATCATGAAAGCACAGAAAACAACGAATTGCATTCGAATGATACACGGAGACGTATGAAGGAGTTACTCGATCCAGATCACTCAAAAGAAGATGACAGAGAAGGCATTGATGTGCCATATTTTGAGCTGGAAAGCATAATAGCTGCTACTGATGACTTTTCAGAGAAAAATATGCTTGGACAAGGTGGTTTTGGGCCTGTTTACAAGGTAACAAATTAAGAAACTATATTTTCAAGTTAATTTTCTTCCAATTCAACCAATTATAATTAAGTACTTTATTATAGGGTAAGCTTCCTGGAGGCGAAGAAATTGCAGTGAAGAGGTTGTCAAGCCTCTCTGGACAAGGTTTGCAAGAGTTCAAAAATGAGGTTATGCTTATTGCTAAACTTCAGCATCGAAATCTTGTTAGACTATTGGGATATTGCATCAAGGGAGAAGAACAGATTCTTCTTTATGAGTACATGCCAAATAGAAGCCTAGATACATTTATATTTGGTTAGTTCATTTCTCCATTCATATGATTAATTATATCCGTAAATACATATATATAGACTGTTCAGTATAAATAGAATACAAAGAATTAATATGAAACTTTATTATTTCCTTTGCAAGATCGAACGCTGTGCGCATCACTGGACTGGAAAATGAGATTTGAAATCATTATGGGAATTGCTAGAGGACTTAACTATCTTCACCATGATTCTAGGTTAAGGGTTATTCACAGAGATTTGAAAACAAGTAACATTTTGTTAGATGAGGATATGAATCCAAAAATTTCGGATTTTGGCTTGGCCAAGATAGTTAAAGGTAAAGATATGGAAGCTATGACCAACAGAGTTATCGGAACCTTGTAAGTATTTTAATACTAGCACTCCTTTTTATTAAACAGGATTCCAACTTGATGTTGGAGATAGAAGTGGTTATCTTTCAAATTTAAAATTGCTATGGATTTTCCCCGTTTATGTCAATCCAGAACTTTACACATCGGGCTCTTCTAATTGGCAATATTCTTTCTTTGTTTCTCAGTGGCTATATGTCTCCAGAGTACGCACTAGATGGGCTGTTCTCAGTTAAATCGGATGTTTTTAGCTTTGGAGTAGTGATGCTTGAGATTGTAAGTGGAACAAAAAATACAGGATTCTATCAATCACAGAGAAGTCTAAGTCTTTTAGGACATGTAAGTTCTATAAGAACTTCGAAGTTGCTACCTACATTAATTAATTAGTAGTTATATATCTTTATGTCTACAAATATCTCAGGCATGGAATTTATGGAGAGAAGATAAGCCATTTGAGTTGATGGATAAAGTACTAATAGAATCATGCAATTCGAGTGAGGTATTGAAATGTATAAATATTGGACTCCTATGTGTACAAGGAGACCCTGATGATCGTCCTACCATGACCAAAGTTGTTTTGATGCTTGGAGGTGATATTGTCACACTCCCAACTCCAAAAGAACCAGCCTTCATTGCAAGAAAGGACAATGCTACTTCCTCTTCCTCTAGTTCTTATAAAACAGATACGCAATCCAAAAATATGTTGACAATCACTAAGTTGGATGGACGCTGAAAGGGTAATTAATTTGTCAATGGCCTGTGTTTTGGTTTATCGATTGATACTCACTTTTCTAGTATTCTACTGTGATCCTCAACTGTACAAAGGTATCTCTTGCATAAAGCATGTTGTTAAGTTGTTTTTCTGGGGTTAAATTTTTTAGGTCATTCCTTTTCTATCTAATGTACTTAATCACAATATGTACTTTAGTAAAAATGTTTAGTTTGTTGGAAGTTAATAGGATCAAATGTATATATGCTAATTATTAAAGGTAAATTAAATGCACAAATTATGAGCTATCTGATTGTGGAAAACTATATATAATTAAAGGGACAAAGTCTTGATATAACTTTCTACTCCTCACTAGGAGTGAAAACAAACTGTTACAATTGAGACCGCTTGGAGACTACTTCTATTTATAACCTACAATTCCTAATGTCAAATTGATATACCTACAATACATTATTTCATTGCAAAGTAACACAAGACATATCTCCTTATATCTTGGAAACATGAAAAATATTTAGAATAATATAAAAAGTACAAAGATATGTTAATTCTTTATTCAAAAAAAAAAGCTATCATTCCATAAAAGTATCATTCCTTATCCTTACTAAATTTATCATTCCTTAACTTATCCTTCCTAAAGCTATTCATTCCTAAGTTATCCTTCATTGAGCCATCATTACAAGGTTTAAACAAATGTTTTCGGTTTAATGTCACGTTCTCTCTCTCTTAAACTGGACCAAGCTCGATCCGTCACTTTGAGTACATTCACATGTGTATTCTTCACATGCATCAATGATAATGTGAAATATTCGTCTTTTGCTTTTTCAAAAAACTTTATAGTAATTTTATTCATTCCAATTGACATTTGATGATTAAATAAAAGTTATTGTTTATTTATAAGTAAAGTGTTGCTATCTTCTGTCAATTGTTTACTATTGTTTCAATTTTGCATGTTTGGACTTCCAGAATAATTACTTTATTCAAACTCTCCACAATCAGTCATATGTTGGAAGTAGGTATGAATCAAGACTGCCATGAATTGAGCTTGTAGATGTCTAAGATGTTAGACATAGAAAAAGTTGCTACAACATTCATGAGTGCTCATAAGTTCTAAGTATTGGATTCAACCCATGTTCACTTGTATCACTTCATGGAATTTATCTCGAGTGATCATGAGACGGTAATAACATATAACTCTTCAAACCTAGAGATATGAGTTGTGGATTATGAGTTGGTTGTGCATTGATTGTACGAAAACGCATCGGTAACTCGATGTTATAAAACGTGCTTTTGTGTATGATTCAACAAGTAGTTAGTACAAGCATATTAGTCGAAGTTTATATGTTCCTTTTAATCCTTGGAGGATTAAAAGCGGTATTTGGGCCCCTCGATGGTTTTGTTTTGACCTATGTACCGGGCCCGGTCAGAACCAAATTGATGTGTTCAGTTTAGTTCTATGTCAAACAAATCGGAAATCGGGAAACAAACTTCTGGACAATAAGTATGACATTGTTCATGTATTTGTCTGGATGGTATCTAGAATAGAGGATTATATGATCACTTATCTTAAATGGCAGGTCATCTTAGTTCCGCGAGACTTTGAAAGTGCTACGATTACTAGTCGGATCCTGAAGTCATACCTGTAACTATAGTTATTAGACTTATCCAAGTGGGAGACTATTGGATAAGGTGTCTAATTCCATAACTATATTTAGTATGTACTTGACCCGGCTTGGCATGGTTGGGTTGCAATGCATCTCAACAATTGGATAGATAAAATGAGAATAAGGACACTTGTGGTTTGTTAATATATTATAAGTTCTAACATATTAATATGAAATCATATTATTTAATTAGTATTGATCAAGAATTAATTTGGAATTAATGTTGTGATCAAAAGAGACTAATTAAATATGTCACGATTGACTATGTAAATCATTCATTCTTATATAGTAGGCTTAAGGTCCATGATTCACTAGATTGAGCTAGGACCCATTGGGTGCTCCATGGAGGTTGAAACCCATAGATCAGGGGGGGGGGGGGAATGAAAAGCTATGCACTTTAGGGTTTACATGGTGTAACCCTACATATGACACACTATATAAAGAACCTCATGGTAAGCAAAATCGGCCACTAAGACAAGAACAAGGAGGGCTAGCCGATTTTGAGTGAAAGTGTTCTTCTCTAAAGTTATTCTAAGAGTTGTGGTGTTGTTTGAACCATTTGAGGCATCACATTTGGGGTGCTAGGCTCACAAGGTCTTAAGGAATCCACACTACAAGAAAGGTATGTCATTCTACTAGCTTTTATATTACAAGTACCCATGCCATGCTAGTTAGGATGAGAACCTTGGAAAAATCAAATTTGCATGAATATTAGAGAAAACATAGATCCAAGGTTTCTAGGGTTGCACGTACACCATATGAGTGTTAGAATGCTCAAAACCCATCAGGGATATGGTTCTCCTGATGGTGTCACCTTGGAAAGGTGTCCTCCGATTCAGGAAGTGAGGCAAGTTGGGCCCCAGGTACGTTGGCCCTTTCAGAGTTGCAGCCCCAGTGGACAAGGTGGCGTATAGGCTGGATCTACCAGCCGAGCTTACCCAGATTCACAGTACTTTCCATGTCTCCCAGCTGCGGAAGTACCTGGTAGACGACTCGGCGGTGGTACCTCTCGAGGATATTCAGGTGGATGACAGTCTGAACTACATCGAGCGACTGATAACCATTCTAGATAGGAAGATGAAGGTGTTGAGGAACAAGGAGGTAGATCTGGTGAACGTGCAATTGCAGCACCGCAAGGGTTCGGAATGGACGTGGGAGTCGGAGGACGAGATGAGGGAGCATTACCTCAAGTTATTTTCAGCAGCAGCAACAAACTTCGAGGACGAAGTCTAATTCAAGTGAGGGAGATTTGTAACATCCAGGATTTGTAGGTATTAATATTATTTATTTTATTGATTAATGGGCTATTTTTGGTTTGGTCCAGGATTGTTGGGCCTTAAGTTTTAGGCTAAGAAAGGCAATACGCGCGGCGTACCATGCCTGGTACGCACAACGTACTCAAGAGGTTGGGGCAGGGAGGCCATGCACGTACGTCTAACATACCAAAGGATATGTGCAGCGTACATGCACAGGTTCTAAAACGCTAACTTTTAGGGTTGGACCCCTATAAAAGGATCTTATGCCTTTGGTCCAGCCTCCCTCTCATCTCTATACAGCCACCACGAAAACCATAACCCCTATTTGTGTATCTTTGTTATTTGAAAGCCATTTGATAGTACCTTGGTGTAGTTTTGGTGCTTTGGAAGAGAAATGAGCTTGAAGAAGAAGCAAGGATCGACCAAGAGCTTGTAGATCTAGGAGATTGGCATCATTTCTGACTCTTTTGAGGTATCAAGTTCCATAATTGGCCATTGTATGCTTAGATTTGTTTATGGGAGTGTTTAAGGTCACTTTTGGACTCCATTGTTGAGGCTTCTTGCATCTTTATGATTTCATACCATAATAGCTATCCTTTTGGGCGCTTAGAGGCACTATAAGTCATAACAATTAGACCTTGATGGTTAAGCCACAACCATGCAAGTGTTTGATGATCATAAAGCTTGTTAAAAAAACCAAAATCATGTTTTGGCCCCAACCATGCATGCAAGCACATAAAGTTTGTGACTTTATGGATTAAAAGGTCTTAAAGGACCTAGATCTACATTTTGCACGTAAAGACTTAATGGATTAAGTCACAAATGAAGTCCCAAGAAAGCTGGCCAGTACGCTAAGTGTACACCCTGGTACGCTACGCGTATTGGGTCAACTCTATGTTTTGGTCAAAGGCCAGCGTACGTTAGGCGTACGTGCCAGGTATGCCACACATACGCATGTAGAGTGGCTATATTGGACTTTTCGGCCTTAATGGACTGGGTTGGACTGTTGGGCCCCGTGGCCCACTATGGAGTATAGTTTTGGGCCTGGGAATTTGGAATTAGAAGCATTTGGCCTTTTGGGCCATATTGGGCCACTCAAGATTATTTCATTTTGGGCTAAGGACTTATGAGAATTATAAAAAGACCCATTTGAAGGGTTGGGCCAAATTTTGAAAATTGAGCCATTAGCGGACCCTTAGGGAGCCTTGATGGCCCATGGGTGGATTTGATTTAATAAGTTAGAATTAGGCCTTAAGAATATTTTAAGTTATGCCCAGGGGGTAAAATGGTCATTTTACCCTAAGTAATGTTATAAATTCTGATTGAGTGTTATTATGATTACGGTAGCCGGGAGTCATCGGAGCAGCTGTTAGAGATTACTTTCCATGAGATTTGACACTCAGCTTTACGAGGTGAGTTACCTTCCAGTAGAAGTGGGCCAAAGGCACCAATGCCCGCCCACTAGTAGTTGATTGTAGTTGAGATAATTGTCTTCGTGATAATTGTTTGGTTTGTCAATATCTGTTATGTTTTATTTGCTAGAATGATATAATGTATGTGATAATGGTAGTAGGGGGAATAGTCCCCTTATCCGGTCGATAAAAAGGGGGTAGGTTAGGCACCACGGTATGCCTGACAACAAGATTATGTTATGATTTTATGTGGTAGTAATAGGAGGTGAAATAGTCCCCATAACCGGTTGTGATAGACCAGAGGGGTAGGTTGGACACTCCGGTATGTCTGACATGGGTAAGTTAGGCACCCCGATATGCCTAGCAGGGGTAGCTTGAGCACCCCGGTATGCTCAGCAGTGGAGGTCGGGCACCTAAATATGCCTGGCAATATGTGTTATGCATGGTATGTGGTATGATGGGGGAACTCACTATGATTTGTGCTTACAGTTTTCAGTTTTGTTTAAGGTGCCTCTTCAACAAAGGGGAAGGAGTTGGCGCAGTAGCTGCACATCAGACGCACACCAGATTTCAACATTATGAGATTCTTGGGATTGTACCCTGACATTATTATTATTCCACGACATGTTTTATGACATTTTCCTTATGGGATTATGGATTGATATGATATTGATGATGTTTTTCAGTAAACTGTTTTACATGTAACATAATTAAAACAAAATTTTTGGCCTTGAAAATTGGGATGTTACAACTACCCATTCCCATGTGGAAGTGGGAAGAGATCACCATGGACTTCATCACGAAGTTACCGAGGACAGAAAGGGGTGTGGATGCCATATGGGTTATTGTGGATAGATTAACAAAGAGTGCCCACTTTATTCTGATCTTCGAGAGCATCTCCGCAGAGAAATTAGCAGATATTTACATGCGGGAGGTGGTGGTCAGGCACGGGGTGACAGTGTCAGTAGTCTTTGACCGGGATGTTCGATTCATATCTTGATTCTGGAAGAAGTTCCACAAGGAACTGGGCACTCAATTGCATTTCATGACGCATACCACCCCTAGACAAACTGCCAGAGTGAGAGGACGATCCAGACACTCGAGGATATGCTTCGGGCATGCGTGTTGGATTTTGGAGGAAGTTGGGATACTTAGCTCCCACTAGCAGAGTTTTCATATAACAATAGTTATCATGCTAGTATCGACGACCTCCGTTTGAGATTTTTTATGGTCGAAGATGTAGGACCCCGTTTGTTAGGGCGAGGTTGGACACAGATTCATGGGGAGCACCGAGGTAGTGCTCAAGACTACCAGGTTGATTCAGTAGGTATGCGACCGGTTGCGAGTCGTGCAGAGCCGTCAGAAAAGTTATGCTGACCGGCGTCAATCGGACCATGAGTTTCAGGCGGGAGACTTCGTGTTATTGAAGGTGACACCATGGAAGGGAGTCATCAGGTTCCGGAAGAGGGGCAAGTTAGGGCCCCGATATATTGGTCCGTTTAGGATTATCGCCTGAGTGGGCAAGGTGGCTTATTGTGACCTTTGTAACACTCGTTTCAGGTATCAAATTGCTTTTTGATTTTTAGGGTTTTAGTCTAGAACTCGGCAATTTGGGAAGCTCTAAGTCGTCGAGTAGAGTTCATTTATTAGACGCGAAATTTAGGACCTACTCGACGAGTTGGAAGGCCCAATTCGACGTGTAGGCGCTGTAAAGGGAAACCCTAATTTTAGGGTTTACATCCTATATAATCTCCTTAAAACCTTGAGGCTGACCTTCCATCAGCCTCCAAACCCTAAGAACGTCTATCCTAAACCCTAATCTCCATTTTCTCTCATATTGTGAGCTAAAGTGACTTTTAGAGCTTAAGAAGAAGAAGACAGTGAGAAGAAGGAGAAGATCCAACAAACAAAGGCCTCACTCTTGAGGTTGACCATCTTGTGGACTGTTGTAAGCATTCAAGATTCGATTTTTATCTTAGAGTACGGCTAGATCTTGAGTTTCCTCTTCATTCCTTATCATTCTTGTTGATTGCATGCATGAGGTTCATAAGGTTTGCAAATTTATGAATCTCCGGGGCAAAATGGTCCCATAGTGGGCTAGATCTAGCTTTTGGTCAAGCATGGATGCCATGCATGGGTTTTAGGGTACATTTGCCCTCTTTGGCCACTTTAACTTCAAGACATGCATTGGACATGCATGTCCATAAAGTCTCCATCTTTGCAACGTTTTGAGGATTAGAAACTCTTCTGGAAAGGAGGGATTCCAGATCCCTAAAGGCATTCAAAGTGGTTCTAGATGATAAAGTTGGAAACTTTATCCTTATAGACACCTTAAGATCTTAGATCTAAGCCCTAGCGTCCCTGCAATCGACGTATCATCCGAATGTGTAAACAGGGGAAAAAGTCGACGAGTTGCTCTGGTAACTCGACGAGTTGGATCAGGTTTTCCCGTCTACTGGATATTGAGTGAACTAGACAAGTTGATGAGACAACTCGGCGAGTTGGCTAGGGTTTGTCCCGGGTTTTTGGATACTGAAGGAACTCGACGAGTTGCTAGATGCACTAAACGAGTTGGGGTTAACATGGACTGTTGACCTTGACTGTTGACTTGGATATTGACCAGGGTTAACCAAGTTTAACCTTAATGGTATTTCTAGTATTTCGGGATTTTGACAAGTTGTCACATGATGATTGTAGACACTTGAGTTAGAGCTGCAAGTTGGGACTTATCTTATCAGCTTTGCATTTATTGAGAGGTGAGTCTTCTCACCATACCACACTACTAGAAAAACAGCCTTTTACGACGCGCAATCAATGACACGCGCTGATAGAGGACACGCATTTGTACGTGCCCTAAAAATTGTTGTTAGTTTTCCAAAATATGAAGCATAGAAGACATGCATTTATGTGTGCCCTACAATTAGTGTCCAACAAAAAAATTAAAAACACGGAGGGCACCTACAATAAAAAAGTGCGTCGTGTAGAATTGTCGCTTTATAATTTTTTTCATTAACGCGCGTTCTTCAATTCTTTAATTGCAAAGGGGGGAATGAAATACCAAAAAATTGAAAACCCCGCCTGATACTCTCCTCCTTCTTCTTTGTATGTTGTGAAATCCTCTTCGATCAATAGAAACCCTAAAAGCATTGTGTGGGTTCCTCATATGCGATTTTTAGTTGTGAAGTTCCTGAAATCATATTTTTGACTTCGATATGCGATTTTTCTGAATTGGTATTTGGTGTGTAGAAGATCGATATTCTCATATTTTTGAAGTTCTTAAAATAATCTTCCATCAAATGAAACCCTAAAACCCCGCCTAATACCCACCTCCACTGCCTCTAACCCACACCGAATCTTCAAACCTCGCATGATGACGATGTACAGGCGGTGGGGATTGTCATTCAATGCGGCGAATGAATCAGGAGCGAGGGGTCCTCGCTCTTAATGGCTGGTTTCCAGTTGCAATTGACTTGGCAAACGAGTTTGTTGTTGAAGAAACGAAAGAACGATCCTCCATTAGGGTTCAAGAATCTCGGTAATACCTGCTACCTCAACGCCGTTCTCCAGTGCTTAACCTATACTCCTTAATAGAGGGAAAAAGGAAATCCCCAAAAAATTAGAAAACCCCGCTCGTTTCTCCTCCACCTTTGTTTCCCTCTTTCATCTCACTCACAACGCCGCTGATTGAGGATTATGCGAATCCTCAATTTCCTCATTCGCTCCTCGCCGTTTCCATCTGCCGCCATCCCTTGCCGTCTCCTTCCATCTCCAGTCATGTCCTCACCAAATCGACAAAAGAATGCGTGCTTTGAACTGCACCTCAAAAAATTAGGTCATGTCCTCTCGCTCACAAAGCCGACGATTGAGGATTTTGCTACTCCTCAATCGCCTCCTTCTCTCCTCGCATTTTCCGTGTGTAAGCCTCCTTCAACGTCTCCTTCCATTTCCGACATTCTACTTCTCCCATGTACATTCTAATTCTCCCCTGTACATTTCTGTTACTTTGATAATAATTTGATCTCGTCCATCACTCTGTACAAATTCATGGCCAAATACAATTGTAAGAAGGTATGTACCCTGTCTTGTCTTTCACATTGATCTTGGATTCAAGATATATTCACCTAATTTTAAATGTTAGCAGTTGGTATTCTCTTCATCAACAACTGTGTATAGATAGCTGAAGAAAATTCCATGTGTTGAGGACTTTGAACTCAAGGCAATGAACCCATATGGGCGCACAAAGGTAGTAGCCAATGAAGAGTTTATATAATTGATACAAATGTTTGAAATTTTATTGTTTATATGTGTGTTGGTTAGCTGTTCCTTGAAGAGATTGCTCGAGATATTCATAATGCAGATTGGGAGTGGAAAATAATACTGCTGACTTCTCTTGTGGCTTCGTTTTTTGATTGATGGAAATCAAAGATTCCATTAAAGAAGAAAGGTTTTCCAGCAGCATATGAATCAACCTTTGAAGCTGAAAAAACACCAATGTATTTATTTGGAAGGAATGGAATTTGTGATTGGAGTTGAACTCTAGGGGAATTGGAATCTGAAGAAATTGTATTTTGTCATGTCTTTGGTTTGGCAAGAAATGGAATAGAATTCATAAAAGTCTCAATTTACTTTAAATGGAATGGAATTCAATAATTAAAACTGAATAATTTTTAGGAAATGGAATAAAATCCATCAAAGGTACTTAGACACTTAACTCTTTTTTTTTCTAGGGACAAAGTCGTCTTTTTATACTTTTCCTTTCCATGTAGGTAGTTGCAAGAGTCTGGAGAGACGGGCAGAAAAAGAGAGTATACATCTATAGGTTTTTGAGCACCGGAACTATTGAAGAAAAGGTAACAGAAAAATTACAAATATTTCTACTATTTTTGCATTTTCTATTATCAGTTTAGTTAAGAAAAGGGTAAAATTTATTCAACAAACACTAGCTAAGTAACATTCAGGTATTTCAGTATTTGTTACTTCTTTTTGAACATATGAAAATGCTTCTTGATGAATAATAATAAATATCACACCTCATGAATTCAGGGGACAAATCTCTCTACTGAGGATCTACGGGATCTATTTACATTTCATGAGAATGCAAGGCAAGTTTACTTTTTATAAACTGTATTCTTCATGCATTGGAGGTGTGTGTGGCATTTGATTCAAGTAAAGATATGTAAAAAATATATAGTCAACTTATATTTTAACAAGATATTAACAATAATGGTAATATTGGTTTTATAATGTTGTTATAGAATGATTTGGTGCACGGATGGGGTTTGGATTTTGCACTTCAACCATGAAAATTAAAAACTAATACTTGCAAAACTAGTAACTAGTAACAAAAGTAAAATCTATTTTTCAAATGTTGTTATAGAATGATTTGGTGCACGGATGAGTAGCTCCAAAGAAGGTGATGGACATTGTTAGACGCCTAGAAGAAGGCCTGCTCAAGACCGCAACCACAAAAGTAAAATCTATTTTTCTTTGCATTGAATTTTGAAAAAATCCATCTAGTTGATAACCGGAAACATATCCGACTAAAATATACAAATTATTATATGTTTTAGGAGGAATACATGAATTTAGATACATTGGAAAACCATTTACATATTCTAATCAGACGCCTCCCGTTGAGCAACCAAAATCAACATTATCAGCAACAAGGCAATACTCCTGTTCCCATGGGAACAATGATTCCAAATCCAGGCATGGCACAAAGTGGGAACTCAAATATAATGGCCACATGATGCCATCACCTGTGCACACAGGAAACCTTTTACCTAATACCACCCGAATTTCCAGTGGGATGCAAAATGGTTCCTTGGGGTCGTCTGATGGTAAAATTTGTCTCTTATTATTTTATATTATCGACTTTTCTTCTACTCTGTATCAAAACATTGGATCCACTTTGGCAGGAGGTTTGATGAATGATTATCAACAGTCAACATCAAATTTTTCGAGTGGAAACAGTTTCATTTCATCAATGGGGGCACAAAGAATGGACAGCCAGATGATACCTACTCCTAGATTTAATAATAGTAATACTAATCAGTCTTACATGAACAAAGATATGTCCAACAATGTTGTTGGGCTATCGACTATTGACTCAACAATGGTATCTCATTCTCAGCCACTGAACCAGAAGTAGCAAGTCGGTGGCCAAAACATTCGCATATTACATAGCCTTGGGAGCCATATGGGTGGGGGAATCAGGTCTAGTTTACAACAGAAAGCTTATGGCTTTTCAAATGGCTCAATAAACAACGGATTAGGAATGATGCCCAATAATTCACCTATGATGAATGCTTCAGGAACCTCAGAAAGCTATGTAACACCTTCTCATTATGGGAACATGAATGTCCATCAACAACAGATGTTACAGGGTACTCTCTCTTTCTATCTCTCTCTCTCTCTCTCTCTCTCTCTCTCTCTCTCTCTCTCTCTCTCTCTTTTCTTTTGGCATTGTAGTATCCTCTTTAATGTTGATGGGGTACTTAATATGTATACTTTGCAGGTGATGGTTATGGGAGTAGCACCACTGATTCTTCTCGAATAGGAAACTTTTATGTTCCCACAACCTCAAATACATCAATGATGAATAATCAAAACATGAATCCAGTAAGCTTGCATGCACTACATACACGAGTGCTCCTTTGATGGTCAATCAGTCAAATTTCGTCAATACTCAGCAGGCAGAAAAGATGAATTTCAGGTCTCAGCATTCACTACATGAGACTCCTATGCAATCTCAGCAGCATGTTCATTTTCAACAACTTGTTCAAAATCAAAGTCAACAGATGCAACAGAATCGACATTTGTCATATGGTTAGTCTCAGTTGTTGGCTTTCAATGGCATGTTTAAAATTTTAGTTTGTAAACAATTATTTTTTTCAGTAATTATAGTAAAATAATATACAAAGTAGAGCTACAGATATACATTGTTTTTATATTATAATCTTATTTCGGTTTTAATGAGCTTTCAGTGTCTTATTTGTATTTTTAACTAAATTACAATTTTATTTTCTAAAAATAACTAGAAAATACATTTTTTTTATTAATCTTATTTGGATTTTAGTGAGCTTTTAGTATGTTTAATTTTTTTAGTTTGTAAATAAAAGTTCCATTAATTATATTTACATAATTAATGAAATTACATCACTTGTTAGTCGCAAAAGGAAAAATGAAATTACATCACTTGTTGAGGTAATCTTTATCTGGATTCTTGTAAAATTAAGTCAACTCTAATTTAACTTTTGATTCTAAAGACTAAAACAAGTTTAAATTTTGATGTGAATATGTTAAGATACACTAACTCAATCAAACTTTGAGAATTATAGCTCAAAAGCTCGTGATTCTCTAAGTAAGTTACCTTTTTACCTTTTGATGCCTTGAAAAACACTCCTTGTTTGTTTCCTTCATGCATATCACAAGCATCTGCTCGCCAAGTAAGTTACCTTTTTACCCTTTGACTTTCTTGGTCAAGGTAGTTGACTAATTTCTGTGTTGCATGGAAAAGAGTATTGACTATTGAACCCTATTGATTTTAAATCAAATTATCAAATCATATATAAACTACCCAAACAATATTCAAATTTTATTTTATCGCCTCAATTTTGCAGACGAGCATTGTGTTTACATTAGAAGAAGGCCCTAGGGTCTTGTTCAATGCTTTAGCTGTGTTTGCTCTAAAGGAGATCAACTTATCAAAAGTAAGTTATTTTTTCACCCTTTTATTTAATATTTTTGTGATTGAATAAAAGTCTTAATGAAAGTAATTAACAATCCTTTTTCTGTAAATGATGTTGTGATTGTGGGAGAGGTGTTGTGTTTTTCTCTGTTGCTAGGTAACCTTCTCAACAACAACATTCTACTTAAGCAGGTGAGTAATCAAGATTAAGGGAGACTTGTAATCATGTTTGGCATTCCTTTCCAGCACACATTAAGCAGGTGGTACGCACACAAGGCATTGGCAGAAACAAATAACATGAAATGTTTCCAGTAAGAAACAGAGTTGTATGATTATTTGTTAGTTTTATAGGAATGTATAACCCATCTTAGCAATGTATTATTTTTGTTTAACATTTGAATGATTTTTTGTATGACATTATAATTTGTTCAATTTACTTTATTTTTTGAGTATGAAATTTTATTTTATATTATGCAAATTTATAAAAATTAACAAATATATAAATTTTTTTTAAACATTTAAATTTACGATACGCAAAAATATGTGTCATCTTCATTTATGACATGGCCTTTCTTGACAGGGGCTTTCTTGATACACACTGCGTGTCATTAACACGTGTGTCGTAAGGTTACGACACGCGAATGCGTGTCATCTTCCTTTATGACACGACCTTCCTTGATAGGCATTGCGTGTTGTAAACGTGCGTCGTAATTACGCGTCGTAAATGAGCGTCGTTAAGCGCGTCGTCTCTCTTTATGACAGGGCCTTCCTTGACGCGCTTTTACGCATCGTCTGAGCCTTTTACGACGCGCAATGAGCATCGTAAAAGGCTATTTTTCTAGTAGTGCCAATGGGTCCAAGGCACCAAGGCTGACCCATTTCATGATATATGGACTGATAGTTGATTATGTGATATGTCACTATGACATTTGTATGGAAGTCCCCAGGGGTTTCCCGTGGAAGTATATTAAGACCATGAGGAGGTTCCTATGGTATTTGGTATAAGTCCTTGGAGGGTTTCCACGAATTCCTAGTATGTTTACATGTTTAGCTCGTATTATATTTCTATGGTTGTTGTAGACCGTGTGGAGGTTCCCACGACAGTTAGCCAAGACCACTTGGAGGTTCCAATGGCGACTAGCAAAGACCATTTGGGGGTTCCCATGGTAGATAGTTAAGTCCACGTGGGGGTTTCCAGTGGCACTTGGTGTAAGACCTTGGATGGTTTCCATTACATCCTTATATGTTTGCATACATGGATTATATGTTGTATGTAGCTTATAAAGCTATTATGGATTATATGATTATGTGGTTGTGTGTGGTATGCTCTGAGGAACTCACTAAGCATTAGCTTACAGTTTGTTAATTTTTTTCAGATACATCTGAGCCTAAGGGAAAGCGCAAGGCTTGATGGCGCAACATGCACTCTCCGCCATTTGATTTGATGGGACACTATGATGTTTGAAATAAAATGTTAATGTTATGGATTTTTAAAACAATTGTCATTTTTACTTCATATTTTATGAGAATGTTTTGGTTAATTAAAAATCAAATTTTTATTTGACAATTTGGGCGTTACAATCCTGGTCCTTAGTTTTTCTCCATGCATGGTCTTAGATGTCTTAATGGGTTAAGAAGTTAGGGTTTTTGGATGATGAAGATTTAATAGCCATGCAAGATTATAAAGTTAGAAACTTTATGGTTACAGATATCATTTGAGGGTTAGATCTGGATTTTGGATGAAAGAGCTTAAAGGATTAAGCTCTTGATGGATTGGGAGGATGGCAGTCGTGTACGTTGGGTGTACCAAAGGGTATGCTGCGCATACGTGGTTAACCTCTCGACTTATGGTCAACACATAGTATGCCCCACGTACATGTTAAGTGCGTCGAACATACTCAACTGAGCTAAGTCGGTCAACTCGGTTGACTTTTGACTTTGTCCAGGATTTTGACCAAGTTTGAACTAAGGGCATTTCGGGTATTTTGACTTCTAATTTGATATTTGGGTTCCTTTTAATTGTATAAGTGACCAGTAGAGATAAATTTTAGATCAATGATCAGTGCAACTATTCTTTCAGACTGTGAGGTGAGTTTTCTCACTATATCCATGGGTCGAGGGCACTAATGTCCGCCCATTACTTGTTATGTGGAATGCTAGTTGTCTCTGTGATGCTTGCATAAAAGACTAGGATCTAGACCCTGGCAATTGTATGAATAACCAGGATCTGGCCCCTGAAACTTGTATGTAAGACCAGAATTTGTCCCTCAACATTGCAAGGAAAGACCATGGGGGTAGCCCATGGCACTTTTATGTAAGATCGAGATTTGGCCCTCGACATTGCAAGGAAAGACCATGGGGGTAGCCCATGACACTTGTATATTATGGTATGTGGTATTTTAGGGAACTCACTAAGCTTTGTGCTTATGGTTTAATATTTATGGTTTCAAGTACTTTCAGTTCGAAAGAGAAGGGCCCAACGTGACCCGACCTAGGACTTTTCTCTTTCTACCCTTCGGCCCAAAACACAATTCAAGGGTAAAATTTGTTAACTATCATTACCTCCTTCCACAAGAACTAAACTTTGCCTCCTTAAGGCCCAAAACCTTACACAATCGACTTGCGGTCCATGGCTCAGAAATGGTAAGAAATAGGATGTTACACACCAAATTTTCTTTCGTTTTCCCATTTGTCAAGTTTCTCCGTAAAGTGCTCGATTGTGGTTGCCAAATGATTAACAATGCCCATTAACTTGTCTATTTTACTGTCTTGTGAGGTGATGTGGTCTGCTTCCAGAACATGAGAGGGTGAGATGATGTAATCTGCTTGCTGAAACTGATACGGTTGAGGTGATGGGGACCGATGTTTAAGGGGACTCTATTGTATTGGTGGAGACTGCACTCTGTGCAAAGCCCAAGTCAGATAACATGTATAGAATGGCAATTAGATCTCAAAATTTGTTGCTTCAACAGCACGTGAAATGTTGTTTTCCTACAAAATAAAAACATTAACTTTAACTGCATATAACTTTTGTGATTTTTAACTATATATAACTTTATAAGGAATGTATAACTATACCAGTAACAAGTCTAATATATGTAAACATTGCTCGGCAATTAATTATGTTTTTATTCTCCATGCCCTCATTATTGGAAATTCATTTGCGGTGTGATGCGTATACCTTAAAGCTTCTGAAATGTCTCCAAAATCCATACCTAGTATAACTTTAAAATGTTATGATTTGTCGATAATTATAAACCTTTTAAAATGTAAATGCATAATATTAACTGCACTTAAAACTCACCTTAAACGGAAGTTGAAAACCGATCACTGTATACTTAAATGTCTTCGGGGAACCCACATTGTCCTGATCTCATAAATATCTGTGGATTTTTCCAAACACGAGTCATAATTGTGTTGACTATACATTCACAAAGACTTACTACATTCAAACCTATCATACTCATTTTAATTAATATAAATCATTTTGTGTTTGACTTCAACAACACGTGGAATGTTGTTTTCCTATGAACCACCCATAGAACATTTGATGACTTATTTAAGTTTTGGTCATTTTAAATAATATCCTTAAAAGATAATGGCTTAAAGCGATCATCATTATGGCTTACACTGCGACAAAAAATTATTTAATAAATTATATAAATTTATTTTTTCATTTTTTTTTAAACAACAAATGTATTCCTAAATTACTTATATCTAATTCCCACATAAGACCTCAAGGAAAGTCTTTTCATTTATAATTATATTTATCACACATTGTCGCTATATTTAAGGGTCTCTTTGCAATAAACTTTTTGGTGTAGGTTTGCCGTCATAATGATTGAAAATTAATTTTATTATAATAGATTAGTTATTAATGTCATTTCTTATAGCATATAGCCATCTCTCGTAAAAGTTAGTGGAATAAGAATGATAGTATCCAATCACAAGCCTGTAGCTTTAATAAGCGACAAAAACCACTAACCATCAGTGCAATAGTAAAGTTGGACGTACTTTTTATTAATCGATTACTTTGACACAAATAATTGAGCTCTTTCTTCTCTGCATACGCACCTCACAGTCCTCACTATCGCATCATTATCCATTTATCAAACAGTTGCTACAAACTAAATATTCAGAAACTACGATGATATCTTTAGTCACGAATACAGAATTCATCTCCTTGTATATATTAATTCTGGTGTGTTGTTGCTACTGTATTTCAGCTAAAGACAACATAACGACTGGGGAATTTATCAATGATGGTCCTGATTACTTAGAATCTTCTGGGAAGAAGTTTCAAATGGGCTTCTTTCCACATGGAAAAACAGAAATAAGAAGATATGTGGGGATATGGTATACGAGGGATCCAAAGACTGTTGTGTGGGTTGCTAACCGTGATAACCCATTGATGGATTCCACTGGAATTCTTACTGTTGCGGAAGATGGTAGTGCTAAGCTGTTAAATGGAAAACAAGTTGAATACTTCTCTACAGACATTTCAGGTAAATTTAATTGGACCAATTAATTAGTTTTGTAAAAGTGAAGTTAGGGGTTGTTTGATAGCACAAAAACCGAGTCAACCAACCCAGTAAGAAGTACATTTGTTGTGGAATTTACCCTGGAATATCATATTAATTAATCACTTGCACTTAATTGTTATCGCATTTCGCATACAATGTTTGGCCTCCAAAATCCTTAGTGGTTCATGATAATTGAACATTCTCGTGTATTTAGAACCAACCAATTCCAAAAAAGTTATAAGTTCGCTGGATAAAAAGTAATCCATCAAAACTGACGTATTCTATGATATAATTAAGTCTGCGCTTGTTATGTCATCCAATATTCGCATATTCTCCTACGTATCATGCTTATGGCATATATACTGTGATCGAGTTATACTTTATATATATGGTCATAAGAGCTCCTAAACCACATAAAAGTATAAGGATGGTTACTATTTGGATAAAGTTGAATCGTGCAAATGGACAATTTGGATTGGACTATTTGGTTTGGATATTTGGATTGATTTTCAACAAAACCGAATTATTATTTTTTTATTTCGGATTGGTTTTGGTTTATAAAATAATAACCGAATAAATATTTATTATTTATTTATTTATAATATATATCTATAGTTATTTATTAATTTTGTAATTTGTTTCTTCAAAATGGTTCAAAACGTTTCACCCGATAAAAAAAAACATTAATATGCATTTTCTCTCAAAAGTTTTCTATCTATAAAATATTTAACTATAATATATCTTCTTAGTAGTTGTTTATAAGTTTTAAATCACAATTAAATACTTTTTTTTCATTTCTTCTGTAAAGTTGGATAATATTATAATTATGTATTGTTTTAAAATGTTTTGGTTTTTGAAAACCGAATTGTAAAAAACAGATCCGACCGAATTGTAATCGGATGAGGTCAGATCGGATTTGAATTTAGTTTGAACTATTCGGATCTATGTTTTGAAAAAACCGAAATCAATTTGGATTCACCTGATTGAATTGGATCAAACTGATCCATCCAAATCAACACCCCTATAAAAGTAAGTAGATACATTCATTGATCACCTATATATCTAATACAATTTCCATGATATTATGCCTTCAATTTAATTTTATGGGAATTTGACGAACTTTCACCGTGGGGTTGCCAGTTGGAGCTTCTTCAACGGCACTGAAGTTGTTGGATGACGGAAATGCCATATTAATAAATGTTATATCAGGAAACATATTATGGCAGAGCTTTCAAACTCCAACAGATACTCTTCTTCCTGGAATGAAGATGGTCGATAATAACTTAAAGTTGACATCATGGAAAAGTCGAGAAGACCCAGGGTCTGGAAGCTTCGAGTTTCAGCAAGACCCTGGTACAAACCGATACTTCATTTTGGAGGAATCAACCAAGCTTCGATGGAAAAGTGGGAACAAGTCGACGAAAAGTTTTGATGAGAATCAAATTTTCACTCAGGCATTCTTGTTGCTGTCAAACAGTACTACCACAAAAACACGATCCATCATTGGGAAAAAATGTTACACGTATTCTTCCTGCATAAAGGATGAAAGTTATCTGGTGATCGAACCTTACTCAAGGTTGTTAATGAACCATACAGGGCATATACAATATCTTAGCTGGCCTCAAAATTCAACTCAATGGGTTTTGGATTGGCAAGAGCCCAAAGATAACTGTAGCGTGTATAAAGTGTGTGGCTCATTTGGGATTTGCAGCGAAAATAAGGACACATTCAAATGTAGTTGCTTACCTGGATTTGAACCAACTAATTATAATTCACCTGATGATTATAGTGCTGGATGCAAAAGATCGTCTGAAATCAGCTGTCTCCCAGGAAGTAATGACGCATTCCTGACAAGAACTATGATTAGTATGGATGATACAACTTTGCCCTTCTATAAATCAGAGAATGAATCAGCATGCAAGAAGAAGTGCCTTAAAGACTGTCAGTGCCTAGCTTATTCTTATATTTCTCAAAACGAGCTGGTAGGCTTAGTGGATAAAAGTCGCAATGTGGAGAGCTCTGGTTGCTGGTTCTGGAACTCTGAACCAGATAATCTTAGAGAGAACGGTGTACATACTATCTCCTTTCGTGTTTCTAAGTTATCAAAAGGTATTTCCTTCATTCTTGCACAGAAACTATTAATGTTTCTAACTAACTCTATCTATCATAGTATTTACAATTGCAGAAGAACGATGCAGACAAAAAAAAGAGTTCATTATATATCTCTGCATTTGAAATTATGTATGTATGTATGTATGTATGTATGTATGTATGTATGCGTTCTATATAAACTCATATTGCGTCATTTCATATGCAGCACCTATAATTAGTCAACCACCCGAATCGGAGCCAAAGCCAACAGAAAAATCATCATTTGTGAAACGTGTTCTTGCTATTGTTATCATTGTTTCAACGCTGGTGCTTTTGTCATTGTGTGGCATTAGCTATATTTTATACAAAAGATTAATGAATAGAAGAGGTAAGTCATTATGCATACTCCAGATCGATGTAGACAATTACTTTTCTTTGAAACACTCTATGTATAATTATTTATCATGTGAAACTTAAAATCTGAATTTAAGGCTTACCCTTCACTTGTCCTATCATGAAAGCACAGAAAACAACGAATTGCATTCGAATGATACACGGAGACGTATGAAGGAGTTACTCGATCCAGATCACTCAAAAGAAGATGACAGAGAAGGCATTGATGTGCCATATTTTGAGCTGGAAAGCATAATAGCTGCTACTGATGACTTTTCAGAGAAAAATATGCTTGGACAAGGTGGTTTTGGGCCTGTTTACAAGGTAACAAATTAAGAAACTATATTTTCAAGTTAATTTTCTTCCAATTCAACCAATTATAATTAAGTACTTTATTATAGGGTAAGCTTCCTGGAGGCGAAGAAATTGCAGTGAAGAGGTTGTCAAGCCTCTCTGGACAAGGTTTGCAAGAGTTCAAAAATGAGGTTATGCTTATTGCTAAACTTCAGCATCGAAATCTTGTTAGACTATTGGGATATTGCATCAAGGGAGAAGAACAGATTCTTCTTTATGAGTACATGCCAAATAGAAGCCTAGATACATTTATATTTGGTTAGTTCATTTCTCCATTCATATGATTAATTATATCCGTAAATACATATATATAGACTGTTCAGTATAAATAGAATACAACGAATTAATATGAAACTTTATTATTTCCTTTGCAAGATCGAACGCTGTGCGCATCACTGGACTGGAAAATGAGATTTGAAATCATTATGGGAATTGCTAGAGGACTTAACTATCTTCACCATGATTCTAGGTTAAGGGTTATTCACAGGGATTTGAAAACAAGTAACATTTTGTTAGATGAGGATATGAATCCAAAAATTTCGGATTTTGGCTTGGCCAAGATAGTTAAAGGTAAAGATATGGAAGCTATGACCAACAGAGTTATCGGAACCTTGTAAGTATTTTAATACTAGCACTCCTTTTTATTAAACAGGATTCCAACTTGATGTTGGAGATAGAAGTGGTTATCTTTCAAATTTAAAATTGCTATGGATTTTCCCCGTTTATGTCAATCCAGAACTTTACACATCGGGCTCTTCTAGTTGACAATTTATTTTTTTTTGTTTCTCAGTGGCTATATGTCTCCAGAGTACGCACTAGATGGGTTGTTCTCAGTTAAATCAGATGTTTTTAGCTTTGGAGTAGTGATGCTTGAGATTGTAAGTGGAACAAAAAATACAGGATTCTATCAATCACAGAGAAGTCTAAGTCTTTTAGGACATGTAAGTTCTATAAGAACTTCGAAGTTGCTACCTACATTAATTAATTAGTAGTTATATATCTTTATGTCTACAAATATCTCAGGCATGGAATTTATGGAGAGAAGATAAGCCATTTGAGTTGATGGATAAAGTACTAATAGAATCATGCAATTCGAGTGAGGTATTGAAATGTATAAATATTGGGCTCCTATGTGTACAAGGAGACCCTGATGATCGTCCTACCATGACCAAAGTTGTTTTGATGCTTGGAGGTGATATTGTCACACTCCCAACTCCAAAAGAACCAGCCTTCATTGCAAGAAAGGACAATGCTACTTCCTCTTCCTCTAGTTCTTATAAAACAGATACGCAATCCAAAAATATGTTGACAATCACTAAGTTGGATGGACGCTGAAAGGGTAATTAATTTGTCAATGGCCTGTGTTTTGGTTTATCGATTGATACTCACTTTTCTAGTATTCTACTGTGATCCTCAACTGTACAAAGGTGTCTCTTGCATAAAGCATGTTGTTAAGTGGTTTTTCCGGGGTTAAATTTTTTAGGTCATTCCTTTTCTATCTAATGTACTTAATCACAATATGTACTTTAGTAAAACTGTTTAGTTTGTTGGAAGTTAGTAGGATCAAATGTATATATGCTAATTATTAAAGGTAAATTAAATGCACAAATTATGAGCTATGTGATTGTGGAAAACTATATATAATTAAAGGGACAAAGTATTGATATAACTTTCTACTCCTCACTAGGAGTGAAAACAAACTGTTACAATTGAGACCGCTTGGAGACTACTTCTATTTATAACCTACAATTCCTAATGTCAAATTGATATAGCTACAATACATTATTTCATTGCAAAGTAACACAAGACATATCTCCTTATATCTTGGAAACATGAAAAATATTTAGAATAATATAAAAAGTACAAAGATATGTTAATTCTTTATTCAAAAAAAAAGTTATCATTCCATAAAAGTATCATTCCTTATCCTTAATAAAGTTATCATTCATTATCTTATCCTTCCTAATGCTATTCATTCCTAAGTTATCCTTCATTGATCCATCATTCCAAGGTTTAAACAAATGTTTTCGGTTTAATATCACGTTCTCTCTCTTAAACTGGACCAAACTCGATCTGTCACTTTGAGTACATTCACATGTGTATTCTTCACATGCATCAATGATAGTGTGAAATATTCGTCTTTTGCTTCTTCAAAAAACTTTATAGTAATTTTTCATTCGTCTATTCATTCCAATTGAAATGGAACTTTGTGGCGATGTACTTTCTTTTTCAACGGATTATCGAGTTCTTCATCAATGTAATTGCCAATTTGTTTTCAATAAAAGGTTTAACCGATCCTTTGTGTCACCATTATCCTTTTTGCTAGGAAATTTTGTACTTTGTAAACATCATTTATTGTGACACCTGTAACTCTAATTTGATACGACGCACTATGGTTATTCAATGACTACAAACTTAATCAAGATCCACATGTGAAGTCCAAAACTCTATACAAAACATTCCAATTAGTCAATCATGAGTTGAAAACCCTAGAAATCCCGGTTCAAGTTCACTATGGACTAGGATACTCTTACTATGCCTAATGGACCAATAAACTTTCAATTTGACTACTTTGGGCCTAGAAACCCTAATTAGGTTCTAATTGGACCCACATTCATAAAACTTAACATTTTGGGCCAAGTGAGCCTAAAATGATTCATTTTATTCCTAATGGGCCAAGTTGGGCCAAAATGATTACATTTGCCCTAATGGGCCGTAAACCCTCTTAATTGGGCTTCATTGGGCCGTGAACTCTCCTAAGGGCCCAATGCGCCAAAAAAAAATTTGGGCTTCATAAATTCGAGCAAGCCAAGAATGGGCCTAAAGTATTGATTCCCCATCCCTCTTAAGCCCAATTCTCAGCCCACTATGCTTATTAGACAAAAAAAAAAAGGAAAAGTGAGGAAATTTGTGCATTAGCCACCTCATGTTTGCATGGTGGTCTTCCATGCAAACATCACCTCAATCTCTTCTCCCCCCCCCCCCCTCTTCTACTACCCTCGGCCGAAACCCTCATCACACACTTCCCATTTTTCTTTCAAACACCTCCAAACACTCTCAAGAACCTCTCCATCTTTCTCTAAAATTTTCGAGCTTTGTGGGTGCTTTCAAGAGGATTCTTCATCAATATCACCATCTTTGGTAAGTTCTTTCTTAGATCTATGATTTAACTTCTTGATCTCCTCAAAAATCTCTTCTTAATTCATGTCATTTCGTGATCTTGCTTCTTAGAACCCATCTAAATCCAAAAACTTCTCAAGGAGCTTGCTAGGGTCGAGAATCACACCATCTCTTTCCATTTCTTCTTCAAACTGAGAACAACAAATCAAGGTGAGTTCATACCCCCTTGTTTTCGGTTTTATAAGGTTTTAGGGGAGAATACAAGTTGTTATGTGCTATATCTATGTATTTGTGCATGTCTATGTATGTTTTCTTGGTTTATGTTGTAAAAATGTGATGAAATGATATATATATCTCGAAATCTCTAACAAAATGGGTGAGATATGTGAACTAAAGACACTTCATACAACTTACTATAAAGATAAATGTGTTAAACATGTGAAGATTCATAAGAAACTAAATAAAATCTTGAAAAAGGGCCATTTTTGACAAATGACCATAAAGATGAGACTTTCTTGGCATTTACGATTTTACAAGGACTAAAGGAGTCATTTTCATAAAAGAAATGGGTTTTTACGATATTTTTGGTGATTAAGGGGCCAAGAACGTAAATTTGGTATAATGGGCCTTAAAAATGGGCTTTTCGGTTTTAGTGGGTCAAAGCTGTAAAAATTCCGATTTTCATGGATTAATTTGCTATTTTACACAATTTTGAGGCTAAAATGGAAAAAGTACGGTTTTATGGGCTAAAAATGACACTTTATTCAAATTTGGGCCAAAAATGTCATTTATACAAAATTTGGGCCGAAAATGTAATTTTTATCAAAAATGGGTCAAAGTTTTCATTTTATCTAAAAAGGGGTTGAAAATGTAAAAAAATTTATATTATTGGGCCAAAAACATGCATTTTTATTCACTTGGGCTAAAAATGTAAATTTTCATGCAATTAGACTAAAGGTGTAAATCCTCATGTTATTGGGCCTTATTGGTCCATGTACATGTTTATTGGGCCTTATTGGCCCATATACATGCTTTTGGGTCTAAACTATATATTACATATCTATTGGGCCTTAATGGCCCATATACATGTTAATTAGACCTAAAACTATACATTATTGGGCCTTGGTGGTCTTTCATCATGTCTATGAGATTTCATACATACTCATACATAATCATTGGATTTTTCAAACATAAAACGTACACATAAAACATTATATAGCGTAAGACAATATTCGTGTAATATACTACTCGTGAACAACTTGAGGATCTAGCGAGACTTGTCGGTTGACACCTTTGAGTGTATGATCGTAGCCTCTAGTTATAACCAGAGTCTCCTGGAGGGAGAGCGGGAGTTTGTATATAGATCTATACGGGGTGACACCCCACACCTAAGTTGTTCGCTACAGCTAGACTAGGCAAGTCTAGGGTGACAAACCTTACCAAATCAAAATCGGCGTCTGAAAACGCCAAGATAGGCGAATTAGTCATTATCAAGCATGGTTGTAACGGCTCACATAGAGACTAACTCCATCAAAGATTCGGTATACTTATACTAATCTTGACGATACTAAAAACATACATACATCCATACTCGGTCTTGGGATTTTATGACTGCAATACTTATATAAGCAGAAAATATTGGATTTTCTGTGATAAATACAATTATACATTACCTTCTACTCACATAGAAAACACAGGATTCTTATCTGGATTACATTTTTGTTATTTATATATTTTAACAGCAGCAAATACACATGCATTAATACTTGATTTGATACATCGTTTTAAAACTAATTTACAGAAAATAACGGATTTTCTGGTGTTTTACAAACCGTTACAAAACTTGTTATTCAAATATGCTTATAAACTCACCATCATTATAAATGTTGACGTTTTAAAATAAATTGTATTCTCAGGGAATCGGTAAGCGGAAGAATCAACAAGATTTTGAAATTTGTGTTGTGTACTGTTAAACACTATACCTTGAATGTTTTGGTCATGTAATTTGAAAATATTGTACTTGATGTAAACAAGGGCATTTGTATGATTATATGCGTGGTAATGATAATGTTATGTTTCATTTATATTCATTGTGATGATATTTCAAGATGAAGTCATGCATAAGCCCCCGAGCATTTCTGCCGTCTGGTTCGGGGTGTGACAGATTGGTATCAGAGCATTGTTTATAGTGAACTGGCACTATAAATACAATGGGAATAAAAAAACTCTGAATAAATACACACCTAGGTAAACATTAAAAACAATAACACTAAAAGCCTTTGGAGGAAATTGAACAATATGATTAAACCCGAACAATTATGTAGTCATATTGGGTATAAATGTAGCCTGATTAACTATATTTGTTCAAAATATGACCAACATGTGTTTGGGAGTAATCACAGCGGGAAATGGATCTTGAAACTTACCGCGTTTCCAAATAACTTTAAGGAACTCCAACTTAAAATACTATAGGATTAATTCTAGTGTAATTTATTCTTAGTATGTATCATTTTTTGGGCAGACGCTATGGCCAGATTCCATCACCCAGGAGATCCTTATTTCCCCAATCATGGAAATAATGGATGGTTGGAAGAGCTAGAGGAGGAACCTGGAGAGGACCCTGTAATGGGTCAGGAAGCAAGACCAGGAGTGGAGCCAGAAGAGTATATGGAGACATATTACGAGTTTGGGGAGTCCGATGAAATTATGGAGGAAGAGGGAAACACTGATGAAGTTTCTAGTGAGCCTCCCACTCCGGAGACAGTACAGGAGCACATTGCGATACCACAGAATCACATCGATAGGACACACGCCCTAGAGGAGGAGGTTGCCACTCTTCGGCAACAGTTGCTGGCAACAGAGGCACAAGTCGTACGAGCTGAACAAGAGAGGGACGAAATTACCAGGGAGATAACTGAGATGGCAAACTTTATGGCACAACATTTCGACATATGATTACGCCACCCGACACATCTTGTCACAATTAGGATAAGCCATGTCTCTTACTAGTATTATGTATCTGCTATGTATCACTCTATGTACTATCGACCTTATGTTTAAGTGAAAACACTACTGATAAGGTCGCCATGCTAACGGGTCATATGTTTCCTATGTACTGTATGCCTTTTGGCAAATTTTCATGTATTAAAAACGATTATTATTAATGGAAATGCTCTATGTTTTATCGTGACGTTGTTATCTACTATGTGTTTTACTTTCTTGTTTTATGTTAATACATGAAATCACTTAGATGCACAAATCGATACTCCGAGTCAGTGGAATTCTAATCTGGGAATGCAATATATACTCATCATTTCTCTGTTCCATGACAGAAAGATGCCTCAAAGACCAAACCGTGGGAATAACGCGACACCAATGCCACCAGAAATAAACTCAGTCGCATTTCAAGCAGCAGTTTCCGTTGCGGTCACTGCAGCGCTTGCACAGATTCGCAACGGGAACAACGGAGAAGGCAACGGGCAGGGAACCGGAAGCACAAATCAAGGGACAAACCAAGGAACCGTAAGAACCTGCACCTACAAGGATTTCACCAACGCCAAGCCTCGGACCTTCAACAGGATGGGAGGTGTAATAACCCTAAAACGATGGATTGAGAAGGTGGAATCAGTGTTTGAAATTTACGAATGTACGGATGAGTCTAAGGTCAAGTTTGCGGTCTGCACGTTCGTTGATCAAGCCCTCTCTTGTTGGAATGGTCACATAGAGGCCATGCCACTCCCGGTGGCGAACGCAATACCATGGGAGGAACTTAAGGAGATGTTGTTAGCTGAGTACTGTCCCAGGGGAGAAATTCAGAAATTGGAACAAGAACTGTGGAACATCACGGTTCAAAACTCTGACATTGATGTGTGCATAACAAGGTTTAGTGAGCTGTCTCTTTTGTGTCCCGGAATGATCACATCTGAAAAGAAGAAGATCGAGAGATTTATCTGGGGATTGACCGCACCAATCCAAGGAAATGTAATTGCAGCAAACCCGACCACGTATGATAGCGCAAAGAGGCTAGCCAAGAAATTGTATGATCATGGCAACAAAAGGGGCGCCACACCACATGCTCCAGCCTCATCCACACAAAATAACCCAAGACAATACTAAAAAATGGAGGTTCTATAATTGGGTTTCTTTTTATTAACGGAGTAGTTATTATTAATTGAAATTTAGTTTCACTAAAAATTCTATTATTAGTCATATTTGGTGATTCAAGTGATAATAAATGGATAAATAATTTATCGATATAAATTCTATCATCTGTTTTAAACGTAATACTATTATGAGAGTTTGTTAATGCATAATTTATTTGATATGTAATAGTAAATGGATGATTACCTTTTAACATACAATTTTGTCTTAATAATTTATATCGTATGGTAATACTATTATTTAGATTTTTATTTTTAAGACTTAATCCTAGTTGAATATTAATGTAAAGTTTTATTTTTCCTTCAATTAAATTACATTTTCCTTTTGCAATAATACTTTCTTGATTATTAATTATACGAGCATCTCTAATTTCTAATTCTAATGGTGTATCTAAATTACTAAAAGTACTTTTTAAAATTACTTGAATAGTTGATATATGAATATAAGTAATTTTTATTCTATCTACTCCTTTTAATATTATATAATCTATTTCTAATTTGTTGTTTATTTATTATAGGTATAACAACATTTCCTTGAGTTGATTCAATGGGTATCGGTTCTTCTCCTATAATTTTTCCATAATATATAATATTTTTCTAGAAAAGAAGTTTTTTAATGTGTTATTTCTAAACTTATGTTTTTCGGATAGTGTAAATTTTGATTTTCTTATAGCAACTTTATTGATATTATTTTTATTAATTAAAGCGTCAAAAGTATATCCAGATTCATTTTCTTCATTGTTAATAATTATTGGTGAATTTTCTATTTTTTGAGACATATTTAATAGTTTATAGCTTTAAAGATAATAGTGAAGTTTATTATATCTACTATTTTTTATGATGAGTATGACAAATGATAACATTTATAATGATGCTTGATGAATATTTTTTCTTATGAACGAGCGGATGAATACTTATATTTATAATAAAAATGATAAGAACGAAACTTAGCTCTGATACCAAAGTTTTCAACATAATATTATTGACGATTATAACAATAAAAGTGGATGATTATATACCTGAATGATGCGTCGGAATAATCTTGATGATGGATTATGTTGGTTAATTTTCAACATAATATTAACGACGATTATAACGATAAAAATGGATGATTATACCTGAATTATGCATCGGAATAATCTTGATGATGGATTATGTTGGGTATATGAATGATTATATGGATGGTTTTGGATAATATGGATAGACGCTCTACTATTCAGAAATAGAACAACTATTTCAACAGAGGAAGAACTTTGAGATCAACTAAAGTCTAAAAACTCTCAAACTTAACTTGTTTATTTCATATGGGCAAAGGCCCTATTTATAGGCTCAAGAGAGCTGATTATATAATTGAATTGCAATCGTATGATTGCAATACGACAACACATTTACAATATAACCCACTAGACTATTGAGGGTTACACATTTTATCTCACATCTTACAAACGTTATGTCTTATTCTAGATATCACTTTCAAACTATAAGTCATATTCGATAGATGACATATAACCTATCGACACATGACACTTATTCTACCGATAACGAAAAAACCAACTAATAAAAATAAGATACAAATTATAATTACATCCTTCCAAATAAAAAAGACACGTGTCTTCAATAATGTTTTCAATAATAATGGAGTAATACGTCATTGTATGCGTCATTCCTCCCGCCTCCGAAAGGATAGATATTTCTGAATAATGTTTGCTTATGTCATGGCTGACGTTAATCCCCCATGAATGGTGTTTCTTTCATTTTTGTTCTTGTTTGAACTGTTGTTGTTGTTGCTTCACGATGGCTTTCATTCTCTCCTTAATGTGTCTGCTATATGATTGTTGGCGCTTTTGATGTATCTAGGATATGGATGAAATTGGTGTAATCGTAATTGCCAACGAATCAATCGCCCACAACAATAATCTTCTTGTAATTTATAACGCCAAAAGCCAAGTAGATACTTGGAATCGGTTCGTAACTCGAATCTACTTTGTAATAGCTCGACTTTCCATTTCATCAATGTTCTAAGACATGCCAGTGTTTCTCGTTCATGTGTACTACAATTTTGCTTTGTTTGGGAAAATGTTTCCGATATATACTTCCATAATTTTTTCTCATATTTATCTGTTTTTAATACTTCAGATGATACATCCGTATCATTGTATGCTTTTGATGATATTTTCATATCGCTGTATACTTCATTATTGTATGTTTCGGATGGTATTTTCATACTAGTGTATACTTTATCAATGTATGTTTTATCATTGTATACTTTAAATGGGTCAGATATAAGGTTTCCCTCATTATCTAATCTCAATAATAATTTTCCATGTATAATTGCTTTTAGGCATACTGCCTAAGTGTCTTGTGATGTATCTGTTTCTACAATTAAAAAAATCGTCGATTTTTGCATTATATAAATTAGGGAGAACTTGAATTTTTTGTTTTATATTTTGTACCAAAATAGTATCTGTATTGGTCCAAGACCAAGGTATTTTTTCTGATAATTTCTTTTATAAAACATTTCTTTCTTTTGCTAAATTTTTCAAAAATCCTTGTTTTGCAATATAGGTTAAACATCCAAGAAATCACTGTATTTGTTTTCTATTTTCAAATTTATCAAGAAACATATTTAATTTTTCTCGTATGTTGTCTGTTAAAGATAGTTGTCCATTTTCTCTAATTTTTAAACCAAGATATTCAACTGTAGTTTGAAAATGTTTTGATTTCTTTTTTTATAAAACTAAACATTTTTCTTTGATTCTATGTAAAACTTTGATAACTGCATCGATATGTGTTTGTTTATTTCCTTTTGTAAAAACAATTATATCGTCAATGTATGCAAGACAAATATGATCTAAACAATTTAAGGTTTCATCCATGAATCGTTGATATATTGCTAGTGCCTGCTTTAAACCAAATGGAAAGACATTGCATTCATAATGCTTCTGAGGAGGACATGAAAAAGCAATTGGTGGTTTCGTATTTTCATGTAAGCGTAATTGTCAATATCCGGATTTTGCATCAAATGTACTAAAATGTGTATATCCTTTTAATTTTTCCAAAATATATTCTTTCCGTGGTAATTTATATGAGTCTCCAATAGTAGCATCATTCATCTTTTTGTAATTAATTACCATCCTTCTCTTACCTCGTTTTATTTCATTATTATTTTCTACATAAAATGCAGGTGCAGAATGAGGACTCGTACTAAGTCGAATGATTCCTTTTTTTAGTAATTCAGTACATTCTTGTTTAAATTCTGAAACATCTTTTATACTATATGGAATTTTGTTTGGGACATTGACTTCATCATCATGATTTTTTAATAATACTATTATTTCTTGATTATTTCTATTTTTTAAATGATCTAGTGGGTTTTCACTGCATACTTCTTCATGTTGTTTTTCAGCAATTTCTTTAGCAAACGTTAGTAATATACGTAATTGAAAACCAACTTCTTGTTTAATTATTTTAATAATATCAAAATGTTTGATAATTGCAGTTTTTATAACACTTTTTGTCGGGTGATTGAAACTTATACGATCATTTGTTTGTATAAATGGCTGATATAATTTAAGAAAATTATTTCCTATTATTAAATCTATTCCCAAATAATGGTAAGTCTGTACACATATGTAGGAGACACAATACCATTAGATAAATACTCGCTAGTGTCGTTATCTCTAGCTACTATATAATGATTTGTTTCCTTTTTGGTATGATGCAATCATGTTTGAGTCCAATGCACACATTCATATTTAACAAACTAATTCTATTACTCTATCTGCATAGAATATAGATAGAATTATAACTCAAACATCCAAAAATCATGTGTTATAAAAAGAGTTAATCCCTAAAATAACCAAAATGGGAGGGTGTCAAAAACACAAAACGATCACCTTTTAAGAAAAAAAATATCCGATACTTCGCAAAGGTGTTCATTTTGTGTTTTAACTCCTCCCAATTTGGTCACCATAGTGATTGACCCTTCTATAATTCTAAAAACTTGGATGCTCACGAACGATACCATAAGCAAATGAACTTGCAACATATTTCCTAAATTAGACTCTTAAACGAACCAAGACGAATAAGTTTTGCATCTATTTCTAGTTCTACAAACCACAATCAAATTCTCTACCGAAAAATCTAAAACCTGAAATCCCCATATGTCTACACAAACCCTAACGAAAGTACCCCGAATCTTACAAATACGATAAAAATACGAAAAAATTGACATCAACAAGTCCACGAGGATGATCTTTTCACAGCGGGTTTCATCATCTGTCTGTCTTCTTCAAGTGATATCATACCTAAATGTGAAGGATCTTCAAGCATCATTTTGGCCACCAAATAACCAGCAACTGACCATGTTTGATGCTTTCGAGCCTGTTTTCCAACATAGCGGCCGCTCTTTCCATCATAATATTCCGGCCACCCGTCTTTCGCCAGCCGGAGCTCCGCCACCTCAATGGCCCGCCTTGCAATTTGGGGGCGGCCCACCTTGATACATGCCGCCGTGAGCAACCATAAGAGGACTGCACCCAAAAAAAAATCATCAGAAGATGTATATTTTTTACCCATAATAGCAACGTACTTTCATTTTTATCAATATTAGCAGTATTGTTATATTTATTATCTATAACAGCAATGTATTTATATTTTGCTACCTTTTATGAGTACATTGTTAATTATGTGTAACAATGAAAAATATAAGTATGTTATTATGGGTTACAGATTGCTATTGTCTGTATAAAAAAATAAAAAAAATAAAAAGAAAAAGATATAAGTAAGTTATTATTATGGGTAAAGAAATGTAAGTACATTGCTAAAAATTTGGTGTAGTGCCTATCTTGTTGAAAAGGCAAAAGTACATTGCTATTTTATGCAAATTAACATTAAGATTCTCATTTTAGAAAAAAAAAAAAAAAAAAAAAAAAAAAAAAAAAAAACATGAGTATATGAGTTTGGAAGGTGAACTATCATTAAAAAAAATCGATAATTTTTGTAGCTAAAAGACTAAAATATGAGCATGAATCCAACAATTTAAATTACTAGCTTTGACTTCCAGAAGTCAAACATGGAGGAGGTACTCTTCCAAGGGAAACATAAAGAAAAATCAGTTGTACTTTCACCATTTTATTAAGAATTTAACTATTTTCTATAGTGATTAACAATTATACTTTTTTGTCTACTTAAAAAGATCATTTCACCATTTTATTATACTATTAAGGTACACATTAGTCTAATTGTACACACCAAATCAATAAACTTTAAATCAATTTGTACAATTAGAAGATGAGTGACCTAAAGTGCAAAATTGCATACCAATATACCATAATATAACATTAACCCTTACAAAAATCAATAAAAAGATAACATTTCAATCACTAAATCGATAAAACAGTAAACAAAAACACATAAACAAAGACCATTTCTACAACATACCTGGCCAAGATCCACCATTATGGTAACTCCATCTTGTGTTCTTGGGATCACATCCTGTAATAATCCTCCAATCATGGCTTTCAATAGCTGGATAACAAACTTTCAAAGGCATATCTCCAACCAACTCTTCCCATCTTGCTTCAATAAGATCCATAATTGCCATTGATTGTTCTGGAGTTGCTAAAGATGAAAGAATAGCAATGCAATTCCCCAAACAAAACCACCTGAAATCCATGTTTGAGGGCCCCACATTTCCAAGAAAGTATCCTCCAAAAGTTGGCATGAAGTCAAAAACCCATTCAGGAAGTGAATCGGGTATCACATTGAACTTATTCACTGCAGTGTGAGAATACTCTTCGGTTTTGTAACGATAAATGTCATTTAGTTGCTTTAAATCCAACCAAAAATAGCTTCTCATGTGAAAACTCAAGGCATGAAGACGTTTTGTGATTCGATCAATAAGTTCTTTTCCTTGAGCATCTTGTTTGAGTAAAACTAAAGCACATCTTAATGCCATGAAGAAAAGAGCTTGTATTTCTATTGGGTATCCGTATACACCCTGTATATATAAATGAAAATATGTTAACATTTTATCAGTTTAACCATTATACTATATTTTTTTCACCATTTAAAATAACCACATGATTTTGGAAAAGGGAAAAGTACAAAAGACAATAATGTACATTCACTATTTTATTGATGTAACCACACTTAACTATCATCTCTAGTGAATTATACCTTTTTGACCATTTACAAAAATCATAATTCAGTATTACACGGTTTTCAATAAAAAAACACAAGGTGTACTTTCACTTTTTTTTTTTTAAATTTAACCATTGAATCAATGACTAAATCAATAAAATGATTAAATCAGTGAAATATGCTTATGTTTTTAACATACTTAATAAGACAAAAAAAAAAAAAAAAAAAAAAAAAAAAAAAAAAAAAGTTGAAAATATTTACAAACTCACCATTCTTCGATCAATCATGGAGCATCCATCAGCACAAAGAAGAGTAGGAAAAGTATCAAAACCTTCTGAAAGGCATAATGCAAGAATCAACCTCATACCCTTTTGGCAATCAGGTGTTTCAGCTAAAGAACTATCTCCAGTTGATTTTGTATAAGCTCTAAGCAATATGATCCACCAAAACCCTGAGTCAACCGGGGCAACTCGGCCTATTGCACTCTCACCAAAATCCGCCATTAAAGTCTCTGTGTTGCGAATCGGATCATGAAGAACTTTGAAACTTGCAGGCATGACACCTTCCCCTAGTTGAAATCTATCGATTTTTTTCTCCCATGATTGAAGGCGAAGAGTCTTTAGAAGAAAGTTTTTGACAATTTCGGGTTCTCCATTCATCAAGAAAGCTAATGCACTTGGAACAAAATCTCTCACAAAAACCTATACAAGAAGAAAGTTGTTCACAATATTCACAACATGGGGATTTAAAAAGTGGAAAACTTCTAACCAAACAAGAAGAAAGTTGTTCACAATAGGCACAAAAGGGTAAAATGGTCATCTTTATCATTCAACACAACAATTCAAAGGTTCTAACCAAACAACATGCTAAAAATTCAGACCCTGTTAGAAATTCAGACCTCTTAAAAATTCAAATATTAACAATTCTGACACCGACTAAAATTGAATTTTTTTTGTCAAAACCAAAAAGATTGAACAAGGTCAGACAGGGACTTGCCCTCGACCTCTCACCTGTGCAAAAGACAAAAACACCCTCCTCATCCTCAACACCAAAAAAATAGCCATAAAAAGTTTGTCAAGTCTCATCCTGTGTAACAAATACAACCCTAAGGTCTTGATTTAAGCTAATTCATTCCCTATAACACCCTACAAGATTGGCTTAAACTAACTATCATGAAGAACAACAACATACCTGATCATAATTTAATTTCTCATCAGAATTATCAAGAGCTGCAATAGTCCCAACTGGTCTACCACGAAAATACACCATGGTTTTCCTCAAAGACTCCCAAGCTTCAGCAAACATTGGGTGTGGTTCAAACCCATAAAGTGATCTTGGTGTATTGAAGGATGATCTTCTACTTGGTGAAAAAACACTCTCATTGTCTATATGTCTTTGCCCATTTTCTGCCCATGTGTATCGAGGTGATGCTTCAACAAGTGATCTCTCATCAAAAGATCTTTGTCTCTCCATATTCAAGTTTCTTGGCTTATGTGGCAGCTTTGAGAAATCAAAATCATTTTCACAATCACTACTTTTCACATTATCGTTGTTTTGCGTCAAATCAGCTGACGCTGTAGACATTCTTGAATGTGATAATGATCTTGAAAAGTTCAGTTATCTGCATTTTGGTTGAGGCATTTTATCAAACACATCACGTATGAAAAAATTTGAATGTTGTTAACTACTACAAGGTGAAAAGTTAAGAGGATAGTATGATGAAATGTGTGACATGCCTAACTTTCAAGTTTCTCCAAAAGGGTTATTTGACACTGCTTTTATATTGTAAGTTGAAAACACATCAAGATTCAAGATATCATTCGATTTTACTAAAGAAAAGACATTTCATCAAACACATTGTGTAACTGAACGTTTTTGAATTAGTACACAAAAAAGTGACACAAGCACAAACCATTAAAAATGAAACTCATATGATGTTCACATAATAACTTGGAAATACATTGAAATTAAACACTTGTTTGTTGGATCATATTCACAAATTGCAGAAGCATTTCATCACCCATGTTGATGACAAAAAGTATAACATCGAAATTACTCTACAGCAAAGATTGCAGTGCTGCTTACACTTAAATGCATAACATGCCTCAAAGTCTACTTAAAAACTTGGAAATACATCAAGATTTGTTGTGGGTTTCAATTATTTATGCGTAAAACTCAGTGTACAATCATAGATTTAGAACCCTCAAATTCATTATTACAAGTACTTTTACTATCCCATAGTTAGATAAACACACAACCTTAAATGGGCCCCCAAAAAAATGGTACCTTTAGGGTTCTTTAAGATTCAAGTATTGCCAGCGTATAACCAAATTAGCTCACAGTACCACTGATAACTGAATGCGTAGTACTGGAAATAAATCAAGATTCAACACCCATACCATTTAATTTATGTGAAGATACTATAATTAAAATTAATCATGAGGAAAGAATTGTTTCGATTAATGGCAGTTGAAGAAATAGAATTCCTATGAATTACGAAAACATCCGAATCAAGGAAAACAATCCCAACAAACTCAGATCGAGAAACTTCGAATCCATCAAAAAGAGAGAAAATTGTTGGATTCTTGATCAAAATTGACATTAATGCCGTTCTAAAAAACGTAACACTAACAGAGATCGGATGAAGAAGAATGACAAAACACAATCCAGAGTGGGAAGCTTCAAATTCATCAAAATTAACGTCAAAAACAAAAGAAGATTATAGATAATTCGATCATATGAAACACGAATGAGTACAGTACAAGTGACTAATGCATTCCGTCCAAAACCCTTAACCCTCGCCGATTTGTTGAAGAATGAACTTATAATCGATCAACAAAGAATCGAACGTAGAAAAAAGAAATGCATAACAAAACACAAAATCCAGATCAGGAAACTTTAAATCCATTAAAATCAACGTCTAAAAAGAGAAAATTATGGAAAATTTGATCAAAATTGTACATAAATGAGTAAACATACTAGTGACTAATGCATTCCGATCAAAACCTTCCGTCCGACATGCTTTTGAAGAATCGGACTTACAATCGATCAACAACGAAAAATAAACGCATGACAGCACACACAATCCAGATCGGATAATTCAAATCCATAACAAAAACCCACGTCGTAAAAGAGAAAATCAATCGGATAGAGAGCTGAAACTTACTATAAAGCGCGAGAGACAAAGACCAACAGATGATTCTCAATTTTACACAAAATGTGCAGTTCGGTCACGTCAGACGGTGAATCCGATGTGTAAATAGATATTCATACATGAGAACAGGCTTAATAGCTACAAAAATTTGTACGTATATGAAGGTGGAGCACACCAGGGATGAAAGATTGAAGGGGGAATCTCCACGAGATTCCTATGTGTAGAGTGGGGTTTTAGGGGTGTGAATGGCTGATGGGGAGCATGGGGAGTCACGAAAGTGGTTGTGGGGCTTACAAAAGAGAAGAGAAAGAGGCCAAGAAGTACAAGAACAAAAATGGCGATGGCTCAGAGTCTGTGTGTAGCTGAGAATTGTCATGGAATGCACGTGTTGATGCGTCATCATTATAAACCCAAAAAGATACAAAAATCCTCCCCCGGCCCCATCTATACATTAAGATTTGGTTCAACTTTTTTTATTTTATAAAAAATAAAAATATTTATAAAATGAACATTAAAATATCTAAATGGTAAAGGTTTTAAAATTTAAATTGATTAAAAATATTATCTTATTGTATGGTGTAATCCAAAAGCTCCGGTAGTTGTGAATAGAAATGTAAATGATTAATATATTACAATTTGGTGCATAATTAATACATTGTTATATATTTTTATCAAGCATCATCATGTGCCTCATACATTTAGGAATATTATAATGAATGTCATATATTTTGTTGTTATAGAACCACCATCCATATTATAACACTAACCGATAGGGTCATGTGAACATAGGATCGTGTGAACATAAACCTGATCTTTGAAATAATTCGATCACATGTACACATCAATACGATTAAAATCAAGAAATTACTAAACGTAACACTATCAACACTCTTAGATTTTGGGTCTAAAAATATCAATACACACTCAGATAATTTTAGAAACGTGATTGCAATACTTTCTAAAATGTGTGATTTCGACCCTATAGTCTAGGGTACGACGAAATCTAATTTGAGATAATCTAATAATAACAATTTAGAATTTAGATTACTTCCAAATTCGAAACACAGAAAAATACATTGTTGTTTTGTATTTTTAATTAGACAAATAGATGCAAAGAATCAATTTCGGGTATCAAAGTTGTTAACCATTTTCTAGGACATTCATATTCAAAGAATAAGGTGGTTAAAAGTGGTTACACACCAAGTTGGCGCCAAAATTAGTCGGCTGAATGGTGGTTATAGGACAAAACTGATTCTTATATCATCATGATGTTATAAACTCCTTTTAGTGGGAAATATATGTTCGGACCATTTCCTATTATAGAAATCCGTTTAGGTTTCGTGGTGTTGCCCTTTAACCTCGTACCTATGGGCGCTGCCCCGGAACCTCTATGTTCGGATAGTAAACTGAACGCAGCATGTCTCAATAGTAATTATAATTACACTAAAATATGTTGATAACACTAAATCACCAACATTCATCCCCCATTTTAGTTTAATCGTTTATTAACTAAAAACAAACTCATGCATAAATGAAAATATCTTGAAAATTGAATTTTTACATTAGTATAATACACATTTCAAATACTCGAGAATCAGTGTCCTAAGGATTGAACCTTTCAACTCATTTGGGTAACTGAAGATATTATACACATAAGTTTTACACAGATTCTAATATTTCATACTTGACACTATTACAGCCATGTGTCCTATCCATTTATGAGTACATAAAAGCCTAGCCCAAGCTTTCTGAAGCGGGAACACTTCACACTCACTTAGGTAGTTCTTCTATATCATGCACCTATTGATATAGTTTTTTCAAACAAACTATTAATAATTGTTCATCTTACCTTAACTCTATAGGTTATAAGCATATACAGTGGGATGTAGTAACATAAATGTGTTCCAATATCCATAAGCAAGATTTCCACATTGACTTCAACTTCTAACATTATATTAGAAAGGAATTGAGTATCTCACCTAAAAAGATGTCAAGTGGGCCTCAAACCTATCCATATCACTGACTTTCTTACCAAGTCTCTAGCTACCCCATTTATCAAGTGATCAAGTAAATTCTATTAAGATCGAACAAACTCAACAGAAATGATTCAATGAGTAATAAGCTTACGTATCATATTGTCCCTAACATCCAAATGTCGCGACTTTCCAATATACACTTTAATATATGCATTTTCCATGGTGGCCACAAAGGAATTTCATAGATCAAATTGCTTAACCATTATGCTTCTTTTTCAGCAACTACAAGGTGTAACACCCAGTTCAAGTAAGCATTTCATCAAGTCAACATTGGAGTTTCACCAGAAGGGTGTAATACGCTTCAGGAAGAGGGGAAAGTTGGAGCCCCGATTCATTGGTATGTTCCATGTATCAGCTAGGGTAGGCAGGGTGGTCTATCAATTGGATCTGCATGAGGAGCTCAGACATATTCACAACACCTTCCATGTTTCGCAGCTTCATAAGTATGTGGAAGATGATTTGGCAGTGGTTCATTTGGATTATATTCAGGTGGATGATCACCTGAATTATGTTGAGAGGCTAGTGGTAATTTTGGATAGAAAGATGAAGGACTTGCGCAACAAGATGGTACCTTTGTTCAAGGTCCAGTGGTAGCATCGGAAAGGTTCCGAGTGGACTTGGGAACCCGAGGCGGAGATGCGATATCATTATCCAGAGTTATTCGCAACAGCAGACTTCGAGGACGAAGTCTGATCCAATTGGAGGAGAATTTTAACACTCAGTTCAGGTAAGCATTTCATCAAGTCAACTTTGGAGTTTCATATGGCTCACGACATGAGGTCTATCTGTGAGGCAAATCCTAATTTTGGGGGTTTTGTTTCATATTTAAAGGAAGTGAGGGCTAGGGTTAGCCCACCCTAAGCCCCCATCACCTCTCTACACCCATGCCCCCTGTGTGGCGACATGGGGGCGAAAAAAGGAAAGAGAGAGATGGGGTTTCTCTCGCTTTTGGCATAGTGGGCTCCCAGTGGGGGGCTCGCACGATGGGCTATTAGCTCAGTGGGTAGAGCGCGCCCCTGATAATTGTGTCGTTGTGCCTGGGTTGTGAGGGCTCTCAACCACATGGATAGTTCAATGTGCTCATCGGCGCCTGACCCTGAGATGTGGATCATCCAAGGCACATTAGCATGGCGTACTCCTCCTGTTCGAACCGGGGTTTGAAACCAAACTTCTCCTCAGGAGGATAGATGACTCCCCTTTGAAACCCTAGCACCTTATTGTTAGTTTTTGAGCTCTTTGTGGTGATTTCTAGCAAAGAAAAAGAAGAATGAGACCATCTAGCCATCATCTTAGCATTTAAACCTCTCCATCATTCCTTTCCACACCTTATGGATCATTTTAAGTTTTCATGATCATAACTTCATGGGTTTATAAGCTTAGACCTAGCTTTTTATACATTTCTTGCATGGATTTAGTGTTATGGTTCTTGGAATCCATAAAGTTTCCAACTTTATGGATCTCCAATATCCCTTTGATAAAAATAAGTCCTAGATCTAAAGTGTGGTTTAGTTTTAAGACTCTTGCATGAGTCTTGATGCATTTCTTCCTTCTGTGTCCTAGTTTGTGTTTCGGACATGCATTGGACATACATGTCCAAAAATCCATGATTTTTAAGATATTATGGAGTAGATAAGACATTCTGGAAGTTTTGGGTGCTTATCCAAAAGGGGTTAAGAGCTTTAATGTATCTAGTTGTTTAGAGCATTTCACATGATGTGAGTATTCGTAGCTCACGGCGTGAGAATGGTCCATCTCGATTATTTTGTCCCATTAAGTCAAGATGTGACAACTAGAGGGTCACAACGTGACGGCGGGCTATGAGATTTTTGAATGAAGATTTTGACCTTTGACCGTCGACGAAGTTTAACTTAGGGGTATTGTCGGCATTTTGAGTAGTAGATTCAGTTTAGGTCACTGATTATTGTATAGGTGACTGGTAGAGTCAACAGTTGGAGTTGTGATCTGTCCAGCTACATTTCAGACTATAAGGTGAGTTTTCTTCACTGTAATTATGGTTCGAAGGCACCAATGTCGTTCCACTGGATTATGTATTCTGGTATATTGGATTGAGGTTATGTTGGTTATATGATAAACTGGTAGATCTGCATGATTACCTGTGTTCACTGAATATGTATTAGATTTGTAGATATGTATGACTACCTGTGTTCACTGAGTATGAGGTAGACTGGTAGATCTGTATGATTACTTGTACTTGTTTATTATTGATTGTTATTGTATATGTCAAAATGTTATGGTTTGTTGGGTTGAGGCGGTCCTGCTTTGTGCTGAAGACCAATATACCCAGGGCGGTCCGGATAGACTGAACGCCCAAGAGGTAGCCCAGTCAGGTCGAAGGCCCAGAGAGCGGTCCAGATAGGTTGTAGGTCCTGCAAGGAAGTCCATTCAGGTTGAAGGATCATATATGCATGTTGTTATCTGTTTGGTTGTGTGTGGTACTATGGGGGAATTCACTAATCTTTGTCTTACAGTTTGAGTTATGGTTTTAGGTACTTCAGAGGATAGGGGCAAGGCAAAGGCTTGATTGTGCACATCCTTCGGATTTTATGAGATTTGATTTTGGGAAACACTATTTTACGATTTTGACATTTGGGAATTATGTTTTGTAAACATTTATGGTTTTAGGTTGGTTTTAAAAATTGAAAATTTTACCTTGATTTTTGGGATGTTACAAGTTAGTATTAGAGCCCTTGTAACGTCCCAAAAATTAAGACCAAAATTTTCAATTTTTAGAATAATAAAACCATCTTTCACAACGTGGGTGTAACATCCTATTTTCAAGTCGTTTTCATTTCGAAACGGTGAACATTGTTTGGGTATTTGGTTGTGACTTGGAGCAAAAAGAGCAATTCGATAATTTATCAATTGGGATTTATGGGGAATAGATTTTAAATTCAAGATATCTAATGGCAAGTATGAATTGATAATAGTGTTGAGCGTCTCGATGCCTTTCTGTGGATATATGGATGGTCGAGATCGGAGTTGTATCGAGTGAGTTATGGCATTCGGAAGAGTTAGGGTTTGGGAGAAAACCCTAGTATGCGGGTCGTACCGAGAGATATACAGGGCTTACCAAGGAGAAAAGGTCTACGCGAGGCGTAGCTGGCAAGAACGCCCAGCGTAGGTGCGAGGATTGAGTCGGGGTGCGCGGCCTCGTATGTGGGGCGTACAAGAAGGTACGTGGGGCGTACGAGGGTCAGAATGAAAAAACCTAATTTTAGGGATGGACACTATATAAAGAATGTAATGCCTAAAAGAACAGCCTCCCTCTCACCCTTGGACAATTTTCACGAAACCCTAATCCTTCTTGTGTGTTCTCGGAGCATAGAAGACCATTAGAATAGTGTTTTAGTGATTTTGAAGAAGGTGCTCACTCTTGAAGATTCATTGAATAAGCTAGAGCTTTTGGATCCAGAACCTCATCAGCCTTTGGCTCTCATTTGAGGTATAAAGTCTCAAACTTGGTGGTTATTTTATTAGATATCTTTTGGGTTGAGTTTATGGACTCTTTTGGTCCCATTGATGAAGTCCCTTGAGTCCATGTCATTTTTGGAGCCTAGAGTTACCCTTCTTAGTGTTATTTGGGACCTAGAATCATAAAGTTGTTATCTTGGAAGTCTTAATGGGTTCATGCAAGAGTTAAGGCCATTTTCATGGAAGTAGAGTGCCATTTTTGGAGCTTGGCTTATGTGGGGCATGCAAAGTCACCAAGCCAGTGACTTTATGTGTTTAAACGTTATTTGGGACTCAAATCTATAGTTTGGACTTATGGCTTAAATCATTAAGTGTTGAATGGAAAAGTGGGTTTAAGAGGGATGTACGTTGGGTGTACAAGCCAGTACGCGTAACGTACAAGACATTAAGCGAGTACGCGTAGTGCACCACTGAGTATGCCATGTGTACTTTGTCTGAGTGGGTTTGTGTATTTGGGCTTCGGTTTGGGATGTCTTCTTGGGCCCTATTGTTGGTGACTGGTTGGGCCATCTGAGAAAGGGTTTTTTGGATTAGAGTTAAGTCGTGGGCTTTAGGGTAAGGACCAAGCAAGGGTTTGGGCCCAATTTGGAAAATTGGGCCATTAGTGGGCCTTTGTAGACCTTTTTAGTCTTGGGGCCTTAGTAGGCCCAATGAGTTGGGTTAGTAGTGGTTCTGGTTAGTTACGCCATCTATGGGGCATAATGTTGGGTGTAGCCTTGTATAGTCTTTGATTATAGTGTTGGGTTGTTTTTGCCCAATTCAGGAGTCAGTGTGCAGCAGCAACGACAGTGTAGGGTGCTCGCGTAGCAGTTGAGGTGAGTCTTCTCTCTATACTTACCTAAGTGGTAATACTGATTGACCAGAGGGTCTTATTTGAGTTATCGACCGGAGGGTCCTATGTGTTTTACTGAGTTATGTGATATTATGCATTTTATCTTTGTGATACATGTTATATGTGCTTTATTGAGTTAGGACCAGAGGGTCCAAACCGAGTTGTGAGACCGAAGGGTCTTCACTTTCTCACTGAGATACAGGACTGGAGGGTCCAACCCGAGTTGTGAGACCGGAGGGTCTTCACTGAGACACATGACCAGAGGGTCCACACCGAGCTTTGAGACCGGAGCGTCCTCACTGAGACACATGACCGAAGGGTCCATGCCGAGCTATAGCCATGAGAGGCTTATTATTTGTGTATATGGTATATTGGGGAACTCACTAAGCTTCATGTTTACCGTATTGTGTGATATGTGTTTCAGGTACTTTTTCAGGATCGCAGGAAGGGGTCGGCTTGATTGTACACACCAGATAAAGATCATGATTTTGAGGATTCTGGGATTTTATTAAACATTGTTGACATGTTTTTGACAACTCGGGTATTTTGTGGTTTTGGGAAATGAGATATTGAGTTTATGTGGTTTTAAAAATGAAATTTTTGTTTGAAAATTTACAGTGTTATAGTGGGCAGGGCCCATTATATGATTGATATGTATGGTATGTGGTATTTTGGGGAACTCACTAAGCTTTGTGATTATGGGTTCATTTTATGTTTCAGGTACTTCTAGTTGAAAGGGGAAGAGCTCGGGATGATTGGAGTGCACACACCACAATGTTCTGCAGTTTACATGACTCTGATGTTTTTGGATTTATTTGATATAATATGATTTCACTATGGTTTTATGATATTGTTATGGATAATGGTTTATTTAATATAAAAATAGAAATTTTTGGTCTTAACTTTTGGGACGTTACACACAGCCTGTGGCAAAGAGGTTCAAGCCCGCTCTTTCACGATATGGAGGTCGGAGGGGCCACACTTGTGGCAAGTACGGGAAGGTGCATGAGGGTCTTTTTTGATCAGATACTAGATGCCACAAATGTGGCAAGGAGGGGCATTATGTGAGGGATTGTCATCAGCATGCCCCAATACCGAGCACTAAGATTTGTTACCATTGTGATCAGGTGGGATATGTGAAGGCCCAGTTTCCCTTGCTTGCTGACAGGCCCATGAAGAAACCTATCCTGATTACTTTGACGAGTACAGATGGATGACATGGGAGAACTGAGTCCCCGAAGGCCAGGGGTCGTACTTTTTAGCTCACATTGGAGGAGGCCAGGGCGGCGCCTGATTTCATTACTATTATGTTTGTATTTATTATTTTGTCAAGTTATTTTATTGTATGCTTATGATTATGATTCTGCTAGGTAACTACTTAGTGAATTCCTTGCATGTTCTTGTGCTTTTTGACTCGGGTGCGAGTCGGTCCTTTGTGTCTCAGACCTTCAGTAGGAATTTTGATATGCCTCTTAGAGAGTTGGAATATCAGTTGCGGATTTATATTTACAACGAGCATAGTATTTTTGCATTGATCATTTTCCGGGATTGTACTTTGGAGATTTTCGAGGTGTCTTACATGGTCGTTCTAATCCCTATCCTTATGGGGGATGTATGTGTGATAGAAGGAATGGATTGGTTAAGCAGGTTTGGTGCCATGATAGATTGTGTGGGGAAACAGGTGGTGTTTCAAACCCCAAGAGGGGGAGGATTGTTTATTTATATCGAGGATACTTGAGTTGGTTCAGCTTTCTGTTTAGTCGTCGGGGCTAGTCATTATCTTCAGCATGGGTGTATGGGTTATCTTGCGTATGTGGTTGATACTTTGGTAGAGAAGGGGGTTTGGGTTTCGGATGTGTTTGTAGTCATAGAATTTCCAGATCTGTTCTCGGAGGAATTACCCAATGTGCCTCTTGTGATGCCGGTTGAGTTTAGGATCGATTTGGTTCCTGGCACGACCCCGATTGCTAAGGCATCGTATCGCTTAGCACCTCCAGAGATGCAGCAGTTATCCTCTTAGCTTCGGGAGCTATTGGGCATGCAGTTTATCAAACCGAGCAGATCGCCTTGGGGAACACTAATCTTGTTTGTGAAGAAGAAAGATGGTTCACACCGGATGTGCATTGATTACCGGGAGCTGAACAAGTTAATGATGAAGAATCATTACCCACTCTTACAGATTGATGACCTTGTCGATCAGTTGTAAGGTGCATCTTGGTTCTCCAAGATCGATTTGAGGTTAAGGTGTCATCAGATAAGAGTCAGGGAGGAGAACGTGAAGAAGACAGCGTTCCAAACTCATTATGGCCATTACGAGTTCATGGTGATGTCGTTTGGGCTCACTAATGCGTCTGCAGTATTCATGGATTTGATGAATTGAGTGTGCATGCCGATGCTCGATCGATCAATTATTATTTTCATCGATGACTTCCTGGTTTATTCCAAAACCAGGGAGCAGCATGAGGATCACCTTCGAGGCTGGGAGTTTTGAGGAGGGATAGAGTTTATGCCAAGTTCTCGAAGTGTGAGTTCTGGTTACCATAGGGTCGATTAATGGGACTGTAACATCCGTAAAATTCATAAAAATTTTAAAAATTTTCAGACACCCATAAGCCATTAGTTATTACAAAATGTTTTCAAAATCGTTTCATATCAGAGAATCCCAGAAATCAAAATCATAAAATGTGAGGAGGTGCACGATCAAGCCTTCGCCTTCCTGTGATCATCCGAAGTACCCGAAACAAAATCCAAACTGTAAGCCCGAAGCTTAGTGAGTTCCCCCAAATACACGCACGACAAATAACACACATATAATAACAGCATACTATGGGCCCAATCAACCATCGGGTTAGAATGCCCCAGGCCCTCAACCATCGGGTTGGAATGCCAACATATTATGGGTCCAATCATCCTTGGGATGGTATACCCTCGCCCAAAACCATCGGGTTGGAATGCCTACATACTATGAGTCCAATCATCCTCGAGATAAAATACTCTCGGCCTACAAACTTCAGGTTTGAATGCCCCGGTCTTTTAGCTCTCGCACAAAGCAAAAAAGCCTCAACCACCAATCAATCATGTGCACATGTATCACATAATCACATAACAGTCTACAAACAATCAAACCGATCTACAGATCACTAAGCATAGCAATATCCTATCTACAAGGATATCGATCTAACCGTTCATAACCGTATAGAAACATCCTATCTACCAGGATATCGGTCTAACAGATCATAATAATAAAGTAGGATAACAATCCAAAGGGTCGTCCTTGGTTCCTTCAACCCTTAAGCATAGTGAGGAAAACTCACCTCACAATGTCAAACTAAAATGAAAAGATCAAGCTCTCGAATCACGGCTCCAAACTCAAACACCTACAACCACCACATGACCAATTCCATCTAGCCCCAAATTACCAAAATACCCTCAGAAATCAAACTTGGTCAAGGCCAAAGTCAACAGTCAAGGTCAACAATCCATGTTAACCCAACTCATCGAGTGCAGCTAGCAATTCGTTGAGTTCCTTCATAAATCAAAAAAGCCGGGAAAAAACCCTAACTAACTCGTCAAGTCATCTCATCAACTCGCCGAGTTTATTCAGAATCTAGAAAGCGGTAAAAACCTTACTCAACTCGTTGAGTTGGCTAAGAAACTCATCGATTTCCTTCAGCCTTTTCATATTCAGTCCTTTCTAATCGAATCCAAATCCCCAAACTATAGATCTAGTCCCCTAGGGTTAAGATACCACGTAAAGTTGCTAACTTTACATCCATGCATGGCATCAAAGGGGTTAAAACGCTCATATGAAGCTTAATAATGGTTTTAGGGCTTGGAGGTTGGCCAAAGTTTGATAAATCTTGAATCTTTAGGCGAAAGGAGGCCTAGAGGTGTCCAAATCTAAAGTCACAACTTCAAATCATGCTCAACTCCAATAATGGTTCTAAAATAGGCTAAAAAGACACTAAAGTTCCATAGAAGAAGATCTGAGAAACAAGAAGTCAAGGTAAAAGACTTTTTACCTCTAAATGGTTGATACCATAGTGTAAATGTCAGATCTACAGCCTCTTCCTTTAGCTATAGACTAATCACTTCAAGATTCTTCAAGAAATGCACCAAATAACATGCTTTAAGCTCACAAACACTCAAAATGGGGAAAGAGGTGCAATTAGGGTTTCTTCTGGACTGAGGGGACGATGAGGGAGGCCACGAATGAGTTATAAGGTCTTTAAATAAGGTGAAAAACCTTGAAAATTAGTGTTTCATAAACAGTCGTCAACTCGTCGAGTTGAGGCTCCTTAACTCGTCGAGTAGGTCCATGAAAATGCACGGCCATTTTGATCTCTATACGACGAGTTGGGGCCTCCCAACTCGTCAATTTCTAAAGAGAAATGCATAGAATCCTTAAAATTTCATACCTAAATATTGGGATGTTATAGGGACACCTTGTTAGCCATAACGAGATTCTAGTCGACCCAACCAAGATTGAGGTTGTCATGCAGTGGGAGGTCCCGAAGTCTCCTTCGGAGATCAGGAGTTTTTTGGGTTTGGCAGGGTATTATAGGAACCGGTTTCGGTTCGGTTCCGGGTACAGTACCAGGTAAAGTGGGTCTAGAACCGGAAAACTCGGAAACATCAAAGTGGGTAGGTTGGAACCGAATAAAGTGAGTTTAGAACCAGAAAAAACCGGATTTTTTTTGGTAATTACTTACTACTTAGTGGGTTGAACTTTGAAAATTTTCATATTGATATCCCGACTTTGGGGGACTATAACTCATTGAATATGAAACCAAAATTAACAAAATTATAGTCTAAAATCATGTACAAACTCTAAAATACACTCTGGAAAAAACCGCATGTCAATCCGACTTTAAACAAATGAGATATGCTTGTATTAATATTTTCACATAATACAAAGTACAAAAACAAATAGCTGAAAAGTTGAAAATTTTCAGTTTTGATATCCCGACTTCGAAGGACTGTGAATTATTGTTGAAAAAAACCACATGTCAATCCGACTTCAAACGAATTAGATATGCATGTTTTAAAACTGTCACCGAATACAAAAAAACTGAAAAACTAAAAACTTCCCGCTTTAATATCTCGACTTTGGGGGCTGTAAGTCAATGAATATAAAACTACAAATGTCAAACTTATAGTCTAAAATCATGTACAAACTCTTAACGACGTGTTGGAAAAAATCACATGTCAATCGAAGTTTAAACGAATGAGATATGCATCTTTTAAACGTTTCACAAAAATCAGTTCCGGCCCTAAAGTGGTTCCGGTTCCTAACACCGGTTTCAGTTTTTAGATCCGGTTTACCCGGACCCGATGGACCCAAACCCGGATTACCCGGAACCCGGATAAAGCTAATTTTTAAACCCGGAACCTGAACCGGTTCTACATATTCCGGTTCTAACGGTTCCGGTTCAGGTTTGATTCTGGTTCCGGTCTGGTTTTCTAGTTCTAAATCTCATCCCTAGTGCATAGTGTTAAGCAAAGTAGATGGGATGCTGTGAAGGTGGTCAACAAGTTCTTGTAGTTCAACTATTATTTGTTGATGAATTTCATCTCTTTCACATTTGATGTATTATATTTGCCTACTATTGGAATGATTATTTGTATGACATTAAATTTTGTACAATGGATTGTATTTTTTGTATATGATATTTTAATTTTTATTATGAGACATTAAATGCAAATTTAATTTGAAAATTAGTAAATCTATAAATAGTATTTTTTTTAACATTTAAAATTACGATACGCAAAAATGTGTGTCATCATCATTTATGACATGGCCTTCCTTGATAGGATCTTTAATGATACGCATTGTGTGTCATAAATGTGTGTCGTAAGTGTGCATCATAAGGTTACGACACGCAAATGTGTGCCGTCTTCCTTTATAACATGGCCTTCCTTGACATGCATTTGCGTTTCATCTGTACCCTTTTATGACACGCAATGTATGTCATTAAAGGGTATTTTTCTAGTAGTATAATAGCCATTTAGAATTCAGGCTACTTCCAAATTTGAAACACAAAAAGTACCTTGTTGTTTTACGTTTTTGGTGAGATAGATAGATGAAAAGAATCAATTTCGGGTATGAAAGTTGTTAACCATTTTCTAGAATATTCATGTAATACAAGGAAGAAGGTGGTTAAAAGTGGTTACATGCCAAATTTGCGCCAAAATTAGTTGGTTGAATGGTGGTTATAGACAAAATCGATTCTTACAACATCATAATGTCATAACTTGTTTTTAGCGGGAAATATATGTTTACACCCTTATATGTTATGGAAATCCATTTAGGTTTTAGGGCGTTTCCTCGAGCCCTGCAAGGGTGCTGCCCCTTGACCCCATACTCAGGGGCGCTGCCCCCAAACCCTCATATACCTGAGTCCGTATTTAACACTCTGATTGTACTCCATGCACCTATAGTATCAGATAGTAAAAAATAAACTCAAATTGTCTCGATAGTAATTATAATCACACTAAAATATGTTGATAACACTAAATTACCAACAAAAATTATACAATACAACCGTTACAAATCTCCGACCACTATATAATCCAAATAAAAAGATCTAATAACATAATCTATGTATTCTATTTTTCAAAATATACTCAACTATCATCAATGCAGTGTTAATAACTAATGTTGTATTTATAAATCTGGAAGTATTTCCTTGTAGACAACAATGGTCATTGTGTTTATTAAGTTGTCTTCATCCATGATTACCACATATATTCCTTTTTTCTTGGTACTATAGACAAAGCAACATACAATTATTCATGGGTGCGCGTGAATACAGGTCTTCGCAAGAATTAAGCATATACCCTTTTATGTGAGCTACTTCTTCATGTGTATGTGCCAAACTAGCATGTTGATGGAAATAGGTGTTACTTTCTAATTTTGATAAGAAAAAAAGGATACATAAAATCAATAATAGGATCACAAACATCTTGAATCAACATGTGTTCAGGAATTTCAACCTCTACTTTGTAACATCCCACACTTAGGGCTAGAATTTTCATTTTAAATAATTAATTAGATAATAAATAAATAAAATAATTTGAAGAACAAAAACTAATCATATTTTAATAAAGTAAAAGTTATAAGATTAAATGTTAAAATTACAACATTTTAAAGTTAAGGATTAATAGTGTCAAAGGGGTAAAAGTGTGTTTGACTAAAGGGTTGACTCACTTAAATGACTTTTGGACCATTAAATTCGTGAAATTTTTGTGACGTCCCAAAACCACGATAAAAAATTTCATTTTCAAGAGACATTTTCATAAATCCATAAATGATCAAACGTCGTTTTCGAAACAAAACCATAGAAATCAGAGTATAAATAATCATCTCTCAAAACATAAACTACCAGGATGACGTGTACGATCACATTCGCCTTGCCCCGATTATCTAAAGTACATGAAAGCATTTAAATCCACAACTGTAAGCCAAAAACTAGTGAGTTCCCCCAAGATACCCCACACAACAATACATATATAATGTATACACACCGTACCAACAATATAACACTAGATTGCCCCGGGCCAATAGTTATTGGGCTGGATTTCCCCAGTCCCACAATCCTCATATTGGAATGCCCCTAGCCCACAGCACAAGGTTGGATTCCCTCGGGTTTGTTAGCATACAACACAAAGTCCTACCGCCTCAACCCAACTACATTATATCGATATATGCAACATATAAACAATAACCAGAAAATACAAGTAATCAAACATATCTACCAATATAACATATCACTACATTATACCAACATCCTACACACAAGAATACATATTGCAGTACAAGGTATAGTGAGAAAACTCACCTTGCATAACTAGAGAAGCATGACAGCGCTCTAGCTCCTTGCATCGATCAATCACTCGAACTGACTAACACCCAGAATAGATAAATTCTCAATTAACACCTAACTTCCTCCAAGTTTGACGCAAGGTCAAATTGGTCAAAAGTCAACGATTAAAGGTCCACAAGGTCAACGGTCAACTTAGTCAAAGTCAACGTCACATCGTGACCATTCCTTAGTCACATTGTGGTGATGCAAAGACAAAAAAAAATCATGATTATGGGCACCTTCACATTGTGACACATCCTATGCCACGTCGTGACATCTAGTCAGAAAGCCATATATTCTTTAAGTGCTTAAGCTCTTAAGGCCAAGGCCCATAACCTCAGATCTAGTTCCTAAATAGCTTCTTAATGGATAAAGTTTCCAACTTTATCCATTAGGATGGTCCAAACAACCAAGATCTAGTTTTTAAGTCTCAAAAGGAGCCAATAATGCATCTTTCTCAACTTAATCCATTAAGTCCAAGTCTCCAACCTCCATATCCGAATCAACATGATGTTTAGATGGATAAAGTTGGATAAAGTTTCCAACTTTATCCATAATAATGTCTCAAACTTTCAAGATCTAAACTTTAATACACCAAAATGACCTAAAGGACCAATATAACTTGCATGGCTAAAAGGGAAGGCAAAAGTTCATAACTTTCCTAGTCCATGAGGTCCAAGAAGCATTCTTAACTGATTAAAAGATATTGGAGTGCACTCAACTCCAAGATCACCTATAAAATGGACCAAAAGTGCCAAAACCACAAATGAAGAGATCTAAAGAACTAAAGAGCAAGATATGATCTTTATACTCACAATAGTCCAGAAATGGAGTGACTTTGGTGTATCCAAACTTGAAACAACATTCCTGGAAACCAAAAGAACGTTGTTGATCTTCAAGCTTCATCAAAATATCACCAAGAGCATCCAAAAAGGAGATAGGAGAGGGGTAGAGCTCAAATCTTGAAGATTGAGGCTAGGGTTGCTCCCACTAAGTTCTAGATGTAATGGAGGCTAAGAAAATACCCTAAAACATCAATCATGACCTTTAAATACATTGAAAACCCTAAAATCAATGGGCTTGGGTTGCACAATGATCACCTCATGACAGCCTGTTTGTCACCTCGTGACAACATGCTTGTCACCTCATGACGACGGGTTTTCACCCAATTCTACTCCAACTTCAAACAGTCATAACTTCTTCGTTTTAACTCAGTTTTTGGCGATCTTTATATGCACATAAAGGTATTGACGAGCCCCACAAATTTATGTAACTACTTTTAACTTAATACATGTCGAGCTAAAACCATAATTCGTGCAAGAAACCCGAATATTACTTTTCCCATTTTACCCTTTGCTTCAAAGCTCAAATCGGGGGCTTAAATCACCCAATCCAACATTATCAACATCTGAAAGGATTTGGACTCTATTCCATTGAAGCCCAAGACCTTTACTCGATCCATTTACGGTCCGCTATCCTGATATTAGAAACATCCTAAAACTAGGTGTTACGGTTTTTTTTTAACTTGTAGTTATTAATTGATACTTATGATATCGTGTGTATATATTTCACAAGCATAGTTGAAGTTATTAAGGTTTAAAGAATAAGATGGAGAAAAAACGACTTGAATGAGATACATAAAAAAGGAGGATATGAGAATACATTAAGCTCTATTTTTTGTACATTTATTCATATTGAATGATAAAGGAGAAATATTTTATTTTGGAAGATACAAAACTATATAAGCAATCTCATTTTTTGGTAATTTTAAAGTGATATTCTTTATATTGTTAGAAGTTATACTAAGTTATATAATAATTTGATATTATTATTATATATGTATATATGTGTATATGTGATCTTTTGATATAGTCAAAAATTAAACTTTGTTGTACATATGAAGTTTTTATGTATCAAAATATCTGATTGTATTTTACTTAAATTGATAATGGATTCAATTTCCAATCAATTATATTATAAATTTTATATATTAATATATTAATTTTCGATACTATTTTATGTTCCATATGAAAATTGAATTAAACATAATATGGAAAGTGTTTTTTGAATAAACATTGACGACGCACATTGAGTAAAGAAAAATTATAAAAGTAGTGTATAGCAAAATCATTGTTAAGAAAATTTTATTTGTTGGCACGATTTGAAGTCACAAACAAAAAACGTGGATATAGTTACTATTTGTTATTTGTATTTTTATTTGATGATTTTTCCCAATTACCAAAACGGAAAAAAGATATATAATATAAACTAAATTTACTATTTATTTGTAATTTTAAAATAAAACGAATATAGTCGGATGGTAAACTTCTATATATCTAATTATAAAAAGACAATTTTTTACTAATTATAAAATTTGTATATACCTTAATCAAAATCTATATATCTAGTTATAAAAGAGACAATTTTTTACTAATGATGATTAATTGATTCATTGACATATGATAATTATAAGGATTACACCAGTTTATATTTAAATATAAAACTTAAATTGAAATGGTAAATTAACCAAAAAAAATATTTTATATATTCGAAAAAGGTGGTTTTTTAATTTTAAAATAATAATAGTTTGATTAAATATAAAATCTAAATCAAAATTATATCTACTATAAAAAGATGATTTTTTCGTATTTGAAATTTGCAATGATTTTTCACTTTGCAATAAATTTGCCATTTAAAGTCATGTACCTTAGTTGATTAATTATTAATAGTTAAAATTGTTATCAATAAAAAAAATAAAAAATAGATTTATTTTTATTTTTCTGTTGTAGTTAACAGTCAGTTGCTATTGAAATCATAGTTTTTATAAGTACATAATTTTATCATATTATATTAAATAATTAGAATATATTATAACAAATTAGTATAAACAATTATTAACTTATTTCTAATACCATACACATCAACATTTGATTATATTATTATATTTTACGTAATAGATTTATATTTGCTATAATTTAAATTAGCATTGTTTTATTTATATTTGCTATAATTTAAATTAGCATTGTTTTAACGTTGAGGCACCGGAATTGTATATAAGTGCCTTTTGAGTTAGTACTTACACTGTGATATCTATTTATAACCATTATTACTAATAAAGTGACGAGTCTTATTGGTTTACTTCCACGACATGTCTTCAATGAGCTATTTAAACATATCAAATTTTGTTACACAATAATGTCTTTCCTTTTGTTGTTAATCGGAATAATAGTATAATACCAATCAAACATCATAAACCAAAAGGAACCCATGAAGAAAAAAAGCCATAATTTTTATCATCAAAAGTACCTTGTGTTTCTTTTTTCCGCTATGTTCTTACTTATTTCCTCCACTTCTGCTGCTTTTCAGCATATCGAAATCAAATGTAAACAAAAAATAAAACAAATCCTCAACTGCTCCCAAAAGAAAAACCAAAAAACAAAAAACAAAAGAGAAATTTCAATCAGAACCACCCGGTTAACTCGGTTCAGGTGCCAATACTTTGAGACTACGCATCCATTCACAAAAGCTCGGTTCATCAAAGTGAATAAAACTGCTTTTCAACTTTGTCCTTTGCTCTGTACTCAATGTCCTAAGCTGTGGAAACCTCGCTTCCTATTCACAAAAAAACATTCAACTTTACTTTTAAAAGAATTAAAAAAAAAAAAGTAAATTTTCAAAGTACAATATCCAAATAAGAAAAAAAAATAACAAAAACTCAACTTACTTGCTCATATGGAGGATCCTTATGTGCAGGTATTAACCGAGATACAAAATACCTCGCTTGAGAGCTTCCCTCCTGTTAAAAAAAAAAAAAAACAATCACATAAAATGTCAAAATCCCTTTTTTGTAATATAAAAAAAACATAAATACAAATTATCAGATTAAAATATTACTTTGAACGCAAGAATTCGAGGAGCTGGAAACCTCAATTCTGTCAACTCTTCAGCCAATGTTCTGCATGCTGCTAATGCTGCTGCACTTCTTCCTTCTTGAGCAGACAGTTCAGCACCCTAAGTTTAATAAAAGATTAGAAGATTCTTTTATTTTATTTTACACATTTTCAGATAAATGGATAGAAATGTATCTTACCAACCAAATGAAGACATCTGTCCCATGATCAAGCACAACCGCAGCATCCGACTGCATGACAAGATCATGAGCTGGCAACTCCTCAAAAGTGCCGCCTTCCCGATGCATAAGACACCTAGGCGCCACCATCCGAAGAGACAAATCAAAACACGCGTTCAAAAAAATATCCCGCAAAACCGACCTCTCATCCTCATGTCCCAAAATACTCCCCAAAAGCGGGCCCCGCCTAAGATGAAACAAAAGCTCCGGTAAATTACACAACTCTTTTGGAAACTGATAAAGCTTCGATTTCGGCATTTGAGATCCAAATTTCGAAGTAATATCTTTAATCCTTTCATCAACCGTTTTCCTAACATCAACCGCATCATTAAAATTCTTCGCCCGCAAAAGACTTCTCTTCGCGATAAGTACCGCCGCCACCTCATCGTTGACACTATCGAGATACGCTTGGACGCTATCCACCGCTTGCAACCTCACCGTAATCACCCGCGTGATATCCGCTTGGTATAAATTCGAAAACAAAATCCCGAATTGTAAATACACGAAATCGCTCTTCAAATTCCCGCGTGTCTCCATGGAAACCGCGAAACACTGCGTCTCCTCAACGCTCAACATTTGAATCGCGACCGCGTTGTCGTTCTTAAACGCTTCGTGGTTATCCGTAACCGCTTCTTCTCCCGGTCCGATAACTTGCGTAACCGAAATATCGTCCGAACACCGAATCTCCATCAACCCGTGGGACCCGCCCGCACGAGTAGACGCGCGTTGCAAATTCACACCAAACGCTTCGCCGAAATCGTCGTGAAGGACCAAAACGCCCCCGGAGGATTTCGCGAGTGGTTGTAGAATCGGGACTCGTACCGGACACGTCCCCGCACATAAAACATCGATAACTGTGTTTCGCCTGTGAGCTTCCCGGCCCAAATGCTCCATCCATTTCAACGCGGTTTTCTCCATGTGCGGATAATTCGGATGGGAAAACGAGTGTGGGACCGACCCGGGACCGTACGTGTTCGGCCCGCCCGCGCATACTATCACCCGACTACTCCCTCCGGGCTTTTTCGTCATTTCGCCAGACGGACTCGGACCTTGGATGACCGCTAACGCGACTTCAATCGCAACCCCCATCGCGCGGTCTCTAGAACTTTCCGGAACGTTCATCTTATACGGTCTTAAAGACGAAAAAATCGAGTGCGCGACGGGTAACGCGGTGTGGATCGGGGAAAGATAAATCCCCGTTCCGTACACAAGTTGTTTCAACGCGTCTTGGCTCGGTGACACGTGTCCCGGTAACAAATCGGCAGACGCGATCGACGGTTCGGAGAGGTCGTAAACGGAGACCGTTCGACCATAGGATACGATTCCGATTCTTGTGGTCGGGGAAAGGGAATCGATGAAAGCGTGTAGGGAAGACTGTAGATGTTGGAGGTGGGGTTCGTCGAGGGAATCGTCGATTACAATGACAATAGGGGCGGAGACACGGGAATCGGAAACGGGAATGAAACCGGGACGACGGTTTGTGGTTTGGATGAAATCGACCAATGGGAAAGCGAGTTCCGGGAGGTTAAGGAGCTGGTCTTTGGTGGAGGCGATGTATTCGCCTTCACTTCCGTTTAGGTTTCTACAAATTATGCATTGCCATTGGCCGGATCCGAGTAAGATGTTGCAGTAGAGATTTGCGTAGGCCCCGCAATTTTGGCAACGGTGTGGGTCCCGTTGGATTATTTGAGGACCGTGGAGGACTTCTCGACCTGGGGACACGAGTGCCCCAAAACCTAGGCTTGGTACATTCATGAGTTTCTTTTGTTTTAGTACCTGGATGTAACAAAGAGAAGGGGTAATTCGGTAAATAAGTAAAATCATTATGGATAATAATAATAATTAAATGTTAGGACCGAGACTCAGACCGATGTCAATAGCATTCTTTTGTCCCACTTGAAAGGCTTAAATGTGAGAAATAGCAATGTATTTTGATTGATTTGTGTATTATAGCATCTTGCTTTCATTTCTTTCTATTACAACATTCTACTTTCAATTCTTTTTCTTATTGAGGCATTGCAGTTTGAAATATCTACCCAATTATAGCAATAAAATATTGCTATAATTGGTAACAGTTTTTGAAGTACAATGTTGTAATATGAAGAAATGAAAGTAGGATGTTATAAGAAGTGATCAATGAAAGTATGTTGCTAATTCTTGCATTGAACCCCACCTAAAAAGGTGGGATAGGGACTCGTTCTTGCACTCATGTTTATGCAAAAGACGTGAATGCCCTTATACCAAAACCATACAACCAGGAAAATGTGTTTTTAAATGTTCATATAAAATGTAATGCTTTTAAAAGAAGAAATGTACAAAAATTAAATCAAGAAAAAATACGGATATAACAGAGATACCTTACGTGCTGAAAGTAAAACATTTGGAGCATCAGAAAGAGCCGCCATGTCATCTCCATCAGTCGACACCTGGCGCTGATACTCATTATTCCCATCTGAAAAACCAGAAGGTGGTGGTGAAGCTGACGAAGATGACATGGAAGAGTATGCAACTGGCTGAGGAGTCGCCGGAGATGTTCGGAAAGGGACGGCGGCAGGTTGCACCGGTGAAGAAAACACCGGTGGTCCTGGCGGCGTGCTCATATGTGGAGGAGGGCCGCCTGTTCTGACTCCATTTGCAGATAATTGTGAGGACTTAATGGAAGGGGAGGGGGAGAGTATCTGGTTTGGTGGTGGTTGTATGGTGGGTGGTGCAAAAATGGGACCCGGTGGTGGTGTGAAAGGTGGTGGACTTATTTTGGGGTCGGGTCTCCGGGATGGTGGTGGCTCGGGGGTGGAGGGGGCAATTCCGACTGAGTATCCGGCGGGAAAGTTAGGCTGATGATCGGCCATTGCCACTCATATGTGAGAACCTCTACACCTTAGAAAATCAAGATTTCTTGAAACCTGTTTTGATAAAAGTGTAAGTGGAATTAGTGTTGAATAAAGTAAGTGTTATGTAAGTATACTAAATCAATCATCTAAAGAGTCCAAATTTGAAGCATTGTCAGTAGTTGATTAGCAAATTGGAAACAAGATTTACACAGTAGCTACACAAATTTATAAATGGTGTTTTAAAGATATTTGAGAAAACAATAGCATACTTGGGAAATGGAAGGAGAAAAATGTGGTATAAAAATTGAGACTTAAATGGTGAAAACCCGTCTTTCCATGAGTAGTACTGTATGCATAATTAGGGTAGGATTATAGTCAAACGAAGCATGTAACAGCTAATTCTCTCAAAATTCCGACGATCAAGAATGTGCAGGTGATAATCATCAAATCAATTAACGAATAATCAAGTAACAGATCTTCATTAGTCTATACTCAAAACCCTAAATAAAATTAGGATCTTCAAAGAGAGCCCCAGATCAAGCATTAAAATAGGCGCAAATTAGGGGGGAATGAACGAGATCAAAAGTACAAATCGATCCATCTGTTACGAGAAGCAAAACCCTTCTTGTCTTGTAAGTAAAGCAGAAATTGAAAACAAATGATACCCTTAAAACGAATTCAAAGCTTGAGAATTGAAAAAAAGAATCTTACTTGAAGATTCGAGGATGATGAATCGAAGAATTGTGGGCGTAAGGGTCGTTGAAAAGATGAAACCTTCGGAGAATCAAGGGAATCAAGAGGTTCTTGGAGTTCTTGAATTACGCCGATGATGAGAGAAATGAGGAAATCGGAGGGTAATTTGGTAAAACAGAAGCTCTGAGTTCATCAGACCCGATTTGAAATGTACAAAAGTTGGTCTGGACCAAAACAGAAATGGCACGGGCCTCAATTGGTTTTACAATTTTCAGAAACTCTCGTTTTGGCTGTATTTTTATATTTTTAGTATCGGATAATGATTTGAAAGGGTAACAAACTTTCGATTTTTTTCACATTTAGTCATTAAATTTTTTTTCGTTATCTATTTGTCATTGAGCTATTGAAACTGTTCACATTTTACCCTTATGACTGGCTGTTACCGGTCATAAGGGTAAAATGTGAACAATTTCAATAGTTTAGTGGCAAATAGATAACGAAAAAAAGTTTAGTGACTAAATATGAACAAAATCGAAAGTTCGTTTCCCTCTAAAAAGTTCAATAACTAAATGTGAACAAACTTCCTCTTGTATTATGTTTTAGCAAATTATTTATTTTTGTTAAATTGTATCAACATTTGTTGATGAAGAAATCTATGAAATAAAAAAAAAACCTGAAAATATATTTAAAAAAAAACAAAAAACCGAAAACGAAATAAAAAACCAATGGTTTGACATTTTCCAAAATAAAAAATCAAAATTTCCAATCTGATTTTGGTTTTACAAAAAAAATGAACCATTCTCACTGATGTGAATTATGACCATTGGTTTGGCATGCGGAATTTGTGACATCCCATGAATACGTAGTTACAACATTGTTTGAACTCGTAATTCATAATAAGGGGTTAGTATCATCGCATGAATACGTAGTTACAACATCGCCTGAACTCGTAATTCATCACCTACAGGTTATGGGTCTATTGGTGTTTCCACTGGGTTGTCTAGAATAGTCCGTGGTCGCCATCTATACTCTGATAGATTACTACATCGCCACATTGCCGGTTAAGGTTATGGTATCTCCTTTCATCCTATATCACTTATTCATCATCATCTATTTACCTAATTATCATCACCTTTCTATCATCACATATCTCTCATCATTTTATTTCATTACACACCACCTATTTCATCTACCCATGTTTCATCCGCAACATATTTGTAGATATAAAATAAATATACCGTTTAAATCTTTTAAAACATGTATAAAATCGTTCATCCAACATAGACATCAAGTATTCAAATAATATGCACACATAACACGTAATTTATATAAAATACTTCATATCTATGTGTAAGATGAAAGTAACTATATATACCATAAAAATTCCATAAATGCTTCCTAACTTCAAACCTCAAGGTTTACTCTACTAAAGCTTCATATTCTCGGCTCTCTGGACCTAGAAGGGTCCAGATTCTTAACTTCAAACCCCAAGGTTTACTCTACTAAAGCTTCATATTCTCGGCTCTCTAGAACTAGAAGGGTCCAGATCTATAACACAAACTTGCAAGAAGGGTTTGAGGCATTCAAAACCCCAAAGATGAAGTGATTCAAGCCCTAACCCCAAAATGGAATCTACACGATAGGGAAGGAAAGGGGTTCATTTTTGTACCTCAGAATGAAGCTCCTTGCTTGAATAACTCTGAACAATAACCTTCCTTGGTCCCTCTTGTTGGAACTCTTCTCCTTTCTTGCAAAATCACACCAAAAAGCTCAAGATAGCTCTTCCTCTCACTCTACATACTCAAGCTCGCTAGGGTTCTCACTTATGGGAAAGGTAGTCGCAATTGAAGGCCATAAGTGCCTTTAAATATGGCTCGGGCCCAAAGATTTAGGGTTTCTACCAACAGCGCGGACTCGTCGAGTCGCCTCACCGACTCGTCGGGTCCATTCATTAATCCGAGTCATCAGTTGCGACCTTACTCGATGAGTTGAGGCGTCAACTTGTCGAGTCTCTCTTCTTAACTCAAAAGAAAAATACTTAAATTATGATACCTGGAAATCCGGATGTTACATTTTGTTTTTTTATTTCATAGATTTCTTCATCAACAAATGTTGCTACAATTTTTTTTAAAGATTTATATATATATTTCAAAGTTCAATACATATCGATTGAAGGCAAACGGGCAACAAGCTGCGCCGCCAGCCCTTTCTGGATGGCAAAACCAATTCTTTTGAAAACAACATTTGTGGATCTAGGAGATATGACATTAGAATGCATGACCCGTTGGACTCTATTAAGGAGCTCCACCGCCTATGGTGCGAGAAAACCAAATGTATCGAATGCAAAATGAACAAACACATGTTGATTTTCTCTACATGCATTCTTGTGCTTTACCACTTTGCACGCAGCGGCATGCCCAGCTGCGAAACCTCCGCTCCCCAAACCAACGAGAGGAGAGACCCCAGTAAGATCCACGCACGCATTTTTCCCTCCTATCCATCCAAAGACCAAAATGTCAGCCGGTCTAAGTGTGGACCTGCCATCCTGCTACAATTAAACAAAAATAAATAATTTGCTAAAACATAATACAATAGGAAGTTTGTTCACATTTAGCCATTGAGCTTTTTAGAGGGAAACAAACTTTTGATTTTGTTCACATTTAGTCACTAAACTTTTTTTCGTTATCTATTTGCCACTAAACTATTGAAACTGTTCACATTTTACCCTTATGACCGATAACAGTCGGTCATAAGGGTAAAATGTGAACAGTTTCAATAGTTCAATGGCAAATAGATAACGAAAAAAAGTTTAGTGACTAAATGTGAACAAAGTCGAAAGTTCATTACCCTTTCAAGTCATTATCCCTTTTAGTATTTAAGAGTTTTCCAAAATTTGGTTTTGGTTTGTTTCAAAATCAAAATCGAATTAGTTTTTTTTTTCTAAGAGTTTTTCAAAAATTGGTTTCAGTTTGGTTTCAAAATCAAAATTGAAGTGGTTTTTTATATGAAACAAAAGTAAATATATATGAATTTCACAATTTAATTCGATAGGTTCTGTTATCTACTCTAATAAATGAATATTCATTTTGTCACATGTCAATCTCTCATAAGGTTTGACACTTTTCATTTTGTGTTATTTTTTAAATAAATAATATTGAAATGTCAATTTCTAGATTTTTTAATATTTAAAATTAAAATACCACATAATACATATAGTTATATAAGTAAAGTATTAAATGTAATAAATATGATTATAAATTGCAATAAATATTTTTTTTCCTTCCTTATTTTAAAATTTAAATTTAAAAAATACTTAATGTTTATATTTTGATATTTAATTTTTTTGAATTAACGCATGTAATACATGGGTTTCACACCTAGTTTGTTTATATTTGTTTGATTTTTCGATCATTTTATCTTTTCTAATAATAAAATTAAAAAAATAATACTTCTCAAAATACTTATATATATATATATATATATATATATATATATATATATACTTTAATTTTATCATTTTTGTTTTTAGTTTTATCCTTTAATGTGGTTAAAGATAAATATATACCGTTTCAATTTTAAAATTGTTAACTTTTATTATTAATAAAATTTTAATGGCTTAAGCACTTAAACCCATATTTCAGTTCCATCGACCAAAAGTGTCTGGGAACCATAAAGTCTTGAACTTTATCACTTGGGACGTCCAGAAAGCTCTTAATCCAAGGTCTTAATCCATTAAGACCTTTCTACTACATGCATGGGACATCTAAAGCCATTGGGACCTCATTTTTACTACTTAAGACCTCTACAAGAGTCTGAAAGGACAACTTATCTTGTCCAAAATGCAACATACACCAAAATGGGGTTTTGGGACAAGAAATGGTTCCATAAAGCTAGAATGGCTAGATCTAGAAGAAATAGGCACAAAGGTAACAACTTTATACCTTCTGGAGTTCCCAAAGCAGATGATGAACCAAAATCTACAAGCCAATCTTCCCTCATTGACTCCTTGATGCACAAGCTTCTTCTTAAAGGCACAAGAACACACTTATAAGCTCAAGAATGGTCACTAGGAAGCTAGGGTTTTCTCAAGACGGTTAAGGGAGGTGTGGAGGCTGAAAGAGATAAGAGGGAAGGGTCCATAAGGTGCTTAAATACTCCACATACCCATAAAGTTAGGGTTTCATCCTGGCATACGTACGCCTAGCGTACACATGCATACGCCCAACGTACTAGGGCGCGCCCTAGTACGCTTAGCGTACCACATGTACGCCCAGCGTACTACTTAAACTCCCAAACTTACCATTTTGCCACTAGGGCCTCCTTTTGCCACTCCCTTCTAAACCAAAGGCCAAAATGCCATAATTAAAACCTAAGGGATGAATTTGAAGCTATTGGAAAAAATGGGATGTTACAAATCTCTCCCACTTAAATTCGATTTCGTCCTTGAAATCATTCCTTACCATTCCCGACAACCCGACATCTTGAGGGCACTCCCATAACCATGACACCCGATGACTATCGAAGGAGACTGAACCCAATGGGGATCTTTTTGTTTCGGAGAAGACGAATCCACAAACCCAAGCAACACACAACCTTACTTTACCTAAAAACCCACAATCTGGAAGCCTGAATTCGGTCTGCCTCCCTGACAGATCACTCATTCTAACCATCGCTGGATCTCTTCCCAACACTACTAACAAATTAATCAACCCTGGGATCCTAAGGTTCCTACCTGAAAATAGAACCATGGATCATATCCTGCAGAACCCTTGTGCCAACTACTTACCGTTGGTCTGCACCGGGGTTGCATGCACACTATAGGAGTGTTAGAATGCTCAAAACCCATCATTGGTATCAGAGCCTAGGCTTGGTTTTCAATTATACTTGATGTAATTGCTGAAAAAACCGAAAAACTGGATTTCTTAATAGTAGACTCGCCGAGTCCAAGGCAAAATCTGACCAACTCGCCGAATTTGTTCATACACTCGACGAGTAGGAGGCTCGGAGTGCATATTTTCGACTTTTAAGACTGGAATTGGACTAGAATCATTACCCTAAGCTGTTTTTGAACTTATAAACTTGTTTTTGATGTGGTAATGATCATTCTAATCCAATTCCAAAGATAATTGTCAAAAGTTTCATGTTTTGTATTAGTTTAATGGTTAGTCTAATTACATGAAAATTGTTTGATATGAATTGTCTTGTTCATATGAGTTTAATCTAGATCATAGTTTTCCTTGACATGTTTGCTTGTTTATTAGATGATCTAGATGGACTTTAATGAATTCCATAACTTGTCCTCAAGTTATGAAAAACCAAAAGTCTTTCTTGTTAATGAGTCTTTAAAAGTCATGAGTTATGTTTTTGAAGAGTTTTTTCCCATAAATTGTTTTATGACATCCATAATTTGTCCTCAAGTTATGGATTTTCAAGAGTCTTGCCATTAAAAGCCATATTAAACTCATATGTTATAGATTCCAAAAGTTTTTGAATTGTTCAAAACTTGCCCTCAGTTTTTGGAATTTGTGAAGTTACACTTTTGAATACTTTAGTTCAAAACCCTAGAATTTTATATAGTTTAAAGTTCAACCCTTATACTATTATAATATTATAGGTTTAATATATATATATATATATATATATATATATATATATATAAGAGTAAAAGTCAGTCTTACCGTTAGTAGGCCTCATTCACGAAGTCGGTCTATATGGGGGAATAAGGTTACTGCCTATAAAATGGAAGTTTAATTGGTGTCCACTCTCACCCACCACTTCCTTGATTGGTGGAGGGCCGTTAGCCAAACAGGTAGGATAGGACTCTAGTTCTCCCTTCATTAAAAGTATAATGATAAATATAAAGTAACTAAACACTTATAAATTCTCAATCTTAGTTACTTTAGGAAAATGTGAATATGGTGCTAACCCATGAAATTACACTTTGTACCTTACCAAGTCGTTGTTGGAGCGTGTGTGGTTAACCGGCACACTAACATGGACTGGTAAGAGTGGCAAAGGGTAACTTAATGATTATCATAGATTGGTGGAGCGTGTATGGTTAACCGACACATCGATTAGGTGATAAAGTTAAGGGTAGCAAGTTAATGTGCATGGTTATTCACACCTTGTTTGTGATCCTCGGCATCCCAGTCATAAACTTGAGAGGGCACAATCGAGATTTAAACATGCCATTGAAAAGTTCAATGAATCTCAAAGGATCTAGGAGTTTCAATTCACTTAAGACCTAAAATTCTTTTTTGTTTTTCGTGGTGGAAATTGGTAAATCGCCAATTACATACCTTCAAATATTTTATAGCTTGGATTACGACATCCCTCTTCCAAGTTATAAAATAGTGTGCTGGGTCATAGCCTTAATATTTCATATTGGGTGTTATATTAAGGACTTAAATCAACTAACTTGAATTTCTCCCATTGTAGATGTATGGTTCAGACAACTATGGTCTTCCCAAATCCCTTGGAACAAGCTTTCCTAATGAAGATGATGTCTCGCGATTGGATCATGGAAATCATACTTCTCTTCCTCCACCTCCTCCAATTATTCTCCCTGACCCACAAGCTCGAAGACTTGAAAAGTTCGAGATCACTCAAGTCCTATTGGATAGAGATGAAGGCACACATTGATAGGTTGAGAATGTTGGGTGTCGTTTTCCTGAGGAAGTTGGCTATTGACTGGGTTCTCCAGTCACTTCCTGAGTCATATAGTGAGTTTACTATGTGACAGATCACGACATGACCCTAATAGATCTTACCTATTTGCTAATTGTTGTTGAATCAATAATGATTTGGCGCAATGGTCAAGCAAATTTGATTGGAAGGTCGGCCTTTCAAGCTAACATGGACATCCCAGAAATATGATTCCTTCTCCTAAAGGAAGGGAATTGGCCATGATCAAAGGTGTTGATCATAAGAGAAAGGCCAGTACTAAGATTGCACCAAATGAGCCTATGTGTCTCTATTGCCAAAGCAAGGGACATTGGAATCGAAGCTGCCCTGAACACCTGAGAACTTTAATCAGAATGTATGGTTCTGCTTCAGGTAAGTCCACTATCTAACTCTGTTAAGTTCCTAATTGTTGATTCTTAATACATGATGTGACTAGGTTACATTTTGATGTTTGGCAGGATGAAGCAAAGGGGAGGAAGCTTAAAAGAAGAGTATGTTGAATCTAATCGCGAAGATAGATTTCAATCGCATGGTTCGAAGATCGGATTTTTGAGCAACTGCTTGGGAGTTATGATAGATTGCTAGGAAATATGTAATAGCATAGTTTTTCACTTGTAATTACATTGTAAGGAAAGGTTTTTCCGCATTTTATAAATAAATAAAATTTTGTTTTTGTTTTATATCTCTATGCAGTGGCATTTATGAAAAATTGATGTTTGTATGTTTCTAGCAATATTGGAAATATGAATTTGATTCTTTCATTTGTGGTAGTGTCTAAATTTACCAAATAAGGAAAGATTCTCATCACCCAAGTTTCAATTGGACAGAAACTTGGAATCATGCAAGTTGTATTGTATGATGAATGAGAATTTTCATCTTTGGAAAATTAAGACTAATTCCTTGTTCACATGTATATGTGATTCAAATGAAGGACTAAGGGATCGAGTATACATTCTTGTGCACTGGTCAAGTCCACCACAAAGATCGATAAGACTATTCGTCATGATTTACTAAAGTTTAGTAAATATGGTTGTACTTACAAGTTTAAGTATAATTCTGAAACATTCGAAAAGTTTCAATGTATGGCAGAACGAATGAGAAGAATCAAAGTAGGCAGAAAGATAAAAGTTTCTCAAATATGAAAAGATGGGAGAGTACTTTAGTATCATGTTTTATGATCATCTTAATTATTATGAAACCATATCACAATTGATCCTCTAAGGACATCTTAGTGCATTCTTATGGCTAATAAGAGGAGTCATGAATTGTTGAAGCGGCTAAATCAAGAAGATGAGTCATACTTCGTTCCAAAACAAATTCTTAGAGTCATACTCCAAGATTGTAACTTGAGTGACATATCTTAAAGAAGGTTTATAACACTTGTCGAATTTAGAGTAAAATGTTTTCTACTCTTGTATATTTGAAATTGGTAAGTTGTGATAAAACAAAGACCTACTAAGGCCAATTGTGTGAAGTGTTTGTATTGATAAGAATCCACACTAACTCTTGAATATTTGTTGTCAAGTAATGGTATTTGAAAAAGAGAAACTTATATGTCAAGAGGTCATTGGGAGTCTTAAAGTGTTGGATTAGATGTCTAAGCCCATAACTATTATTGGTATGTACTTGACCTGAGAGTAGCATGGTCCATTTGGGTTGCATATCATCAGGACAATTAGTTAGGATGCACTCTTGAGAGAAGCTGGTTATATATGATTTATTAATATATTATAAGTACTAATATATTAATATGAAATCATATGGTTTTAATTAGTATTTATCAAGAATTAATTTAGAATTGATTTAGTGATCAAAAGGAGACTAATTAAATCTATGGGGACTAATTATGTTAATTAGTTATATTCATATGTGTTGGGCTTATGATCCATGTTGGACCAAGTTTATGTACGGATACATAAAGAATTGGGCCACATGAACCATGGATCATAAGACCCATGGGTATGGATTTGGGTTATATCCATGACCCTAGAAATCCCACATTTAAATACATACTTCATTGCCCAAAATCAACACTTGTGTATTCTTGGAGTTCATGATGATTTTGGGTGCATGGAGATTCTATCTCAAGTTCCTCCTTTGTCCATGATGTGTTGTGATTCCGCTTGAGGCTTCCACACTATTGGGGCTAAGCTCTTAACGCTAGATACATCAAGACTTCAATCTCCACCATAAGGTATGTTATCCTAACTAGATTCTCGTGTGGTATGTGACAATTGTATGCTAGTCATAGGTTTAATACCTTGGAAACACCATTGCATGTAAAGTTAGTGAAAACATAGATCTAAGGTATTTAGGGTTGCAGGAACACCTTATGAGTGTTAGAATGCTCAAAACCCTTCAGTGGTATCAGAGCCTAGGCTTGTTTTCAATTATACTTGATGCAAATTGTTGAAAAATGCTGAAAAAATCGATTTTCTGATGTCCTGGACAGTGGACTCGCCGAGTCCACTGATGGACTCGCTGAGTGCATGCATAAAATCATTCAACTCATCGAGTTGGTTCATGCACTCGATGAGTTGGACCCCTGACAGCATATCTTCGAGTTTTAAGGTTAGGATTGGACTAGAATTATTACCCTAAGTTGTTTTTGAACCTATAAACCTGTTTTTGATGTGGTAATGATCATTCTAATCCAATTCAAAAGATAATTGTCAAAAGTTTCATGTTTTGTATTAGTTTAACGATTAGTCTAATTACATGAAAAATGTTTGATTTGAATTGTCTTGTTCATATGAGTTTAATCAAGATTATGAATATTGCTAGACATCTTTGTGATAGTTGTTTTCAATCCAAATTAATCTAAAAGTTATTCATTATATGTGTTTTTATAACTTGTCCTCAATTTATATGAAAAGTCTCATTAAAAAAGTTATTAAAACCATAGGTTAAGAAACTTAAAGAGTCTTTTCTTCATAAATAGTTTTATGAACTCCATAACTTGTCCTCAAGTTATGGATGTTCAGGAGTCTCTTCATTAAAAGTTTTAAAAAACCTATATTAAACTCATAAGTTATGAAAATCTAAGAGTTTTGAAAAGTTTCAAAACTTGCCCTCAAGTTTTGGAATTTGAAAAGTTACCTCCCCATGTATACTTTAATTCTAAATCAAACCCTAGAATTTTAATAGTTTAAAATTAAAACCTTATACTATTATAATATTAAAAGTTAATGATTATATATATATATATATATATATATATATATATATATATACATACATATATATGTGTGTGTGTATAAGAGTAAAGTCAGTCTTACCGTTAGTAGGCCTCATTCACGAAATCGGTCTATACGGGGGTATAAGGTTATTGCCTATAAAATGGCAGTTTAATGGGTGTCCACTCTCACCCACCGCTTCCTTGACTGGTGGAGGGTCGTTAGCCGAACGGGTAAGACAAGGACTATAACTCTCCATTCATTATAAGTATAATTATAAATATAAAGTAACTAAACACTTATAAATTCCCAATCTTAGTTACTTAGGAAAATGTGAATTTGGTGCTAACCCATGAAATTACACTTTGCACCCTTGTTAAGTCATTATTGGAGCGTGTGTGGTTAACCGACACACTAACATGGGATTGACAATCTGTGGCAAAGGGTGACTTAAGTTTTATCATATATCGGTGGAGTGCGTGTGGTTAACCGGCACATCGATTGGGTGATAAAATTAAGGGTACGAGGTCAATTTGCATGGCTATTCACACCTTGTTTGTGATCCTCGGCATCCCAGTCACAAACTTGAGAGGGCACAATCGAGATTTAAACATGCCATTGAAAGTTCAATGAATCTCAAAAGATCTAGGAGTTTCAAATCCAATTAAAACTTAATAATGTATTTTGTTTTTCATGGTGGAAATTAGTAAATCGTCATTTACCTACCTTCAAATATTTTGTAGCTTGGATTACGGCATCCCTCTTCCAACTTATAAAAATAGTTTGTTGGGTCCTAGCCTTAATATTTCATATTGGGTGTTATGTTAAGGACTTAAATCAACTGAAACTTGAATTTCTCCCTCATAGATGTCTAAAGTTCAGACAACAATGGTCTTCCTCATCCTTTTGGATAGAGCTTCCCTAAAGAAGATGATATCCCAAATGGAAATCAAGGTGAAAGATCAATCCCTTTGTTGTGCATTAATAGGACTAGACATCATACTTCACTTCCTCCAACTCCTCCAATAATTCTCCCTGACCCACAAGTTCAAGGTCACTCAATCCCTATTTGGCAAGCAAAGTCTATATGTGCTTACATCTTGGAGATTAAGTCACATATTGGCAAGCCGGGAGAGTTGGGTGTCAAAGTCGTAAGGAAGTTGACTGTTGACTGGGTTCCTCAATCACTTACCAAGTCATATAGTGTGAAACGACCCAAAAATCATGACTAAAAATTTCATTTGAATAACATTACTTAAACCATGATTGTCAAACCATAACATAATTCTTAACATAAAATCAGAGTATTAATTCAAAACATAATCTTATTATCAGAGTGAAACATCCCAGGCTGACTAAATATGGTGCATTCCATGCGATCATCCCGAGCTCTTCCCTCCACTACCGGAAGTACCTGAAACCAAAACTAAAAACTGTAAGCACGAAGCTTAGTGAGCTCCCCCAAACTACCACATACCATAAAATAACATATAAAGCACATACTGGGCCTTGCCCATTGCATCGGACCAAAGTCCGGACTAACTGGGGCCTTGCCCCCTGCATCGGACCGAAGCCCAGACTAACTGCATCGGACCAGAGTCCAAACTAACCGGGGCCTTGCCCCCTGCATCGGACCGATGCTCGGACGAACTGGGGCCTTTCCCCCTGCATCGGACCGAAGCCCGGACTAACTAGGGCCTTGGCGCCTTGCCCTCTACATCGGACCGAAGTCTGGACTAACTGGCTGAACATAGCATAGCATAATCATAACTACTAGCATAAATACATATACTACATACTGCGTCAGACCGAAGTCCAGAACACATAACACAAAAACATACTTGAATCACAAAGACACCAAGCACACTGAAGTACTGCATCGGACCGAAGTCCGGAAACTACTGCTAACTAGACGGGTCGGCATTATGGCCGTAGACATGTTCCTACTGGAAGGAAACTCACCTGAACTGCTGAACTTGGCCGATAATCCTATGGCTGTTAACCGACAACTCTCCAAAATGTTGCTCCTCTAGCTCCCTGAGCAACCAATACCAATAACAACACTTAGACTAAACTGTCCTCCCGGGGTCAACTAATTCAACTTTGGTCAAAGTCCCAGTCAAATTCAACCTTCCTGATTGACTCTACTCGCCGAGTCTACCCGTCGACTCGTCGAGTTCTTATACTCAAAAAACTCCCATAACACGACTCAACTCGCCGAGTCGCCCCAGGACTCGTCGAGTTGAACGATCTCTAAATTCCATCTTGACCAACTCACTGAGTCGCCAACCGACTCACAGATCCGAAGCTTAACCAAAAGAGGTTGGGGGTCTGCGACCTGACTCACCGTGTCCAAGAACAGATTCGCCGAGTCCAAGACAGTATTCATCAGACTCGCCGAGTTATTCTTCCAACTCGCCGAGTCCATGCCCATCTTCATATGACTCTCCGAGTCCACCCAAGGAACTCGCCGAGTCTCTTCAGTCCTTCATCCATACAAAGGATTTTTGAGCCATGCAGAGGCTCCAAACTGTAGATCCACTCTTCTAGGGCATAACCCCCACGTAAAGTTGCAAACTTTACGTGAAACCAAGGAGTTAAAGGTCCAAATCATTCTAGGGCTAGGGCTTAAGACAACGGGGCTTTACCAACAACTCTTTGACTGATGCTTTATGACATTCTAGACCAACACAAGTCTAGATCTGGAGTAGCAACCTCAGATCTAAATCCAAACCCGACATAGATCTCAAACATACCAAAATGGCCCCAGATATCATTCATGAATAGATCTAGATGCAAAAGAGGGAAGGTAACAATTTATTACCTCCAAGATGTGCCCAAACTGAAGTAGATTCTGGATCTACACCACTCTCTTGATGCAAGCCCTCTTGATCTTCAAGTTTCTTCCACTAGAAACCGATTCCAAAGCTTCAATCTCCCTCCAAAGGCCTCACACACACGAGCTTAGGGTTTTCTGGTTCTCAAGGGCAATAAGGAGGCTGAGAGAAGTATATAAAGTCCTTTAAATAGGGTGCAACCCTCGAGATTAAGGTTTTCTCAATCCAGCACCAAATCGTCGAGTCTAGCTTCCGACTCGGTGAGTTGGTCACTTAATTCACGACTCAAACCCCACTCCGACTCGGCGAGTAAGTATACCTACTCGTCGAGTCCCTTCTTCAATTCACACTTTAAGCCCTTAACTCAAACTTCTGAAATTTGGGATGTTACATAGTGAGTTCTTTAAGGACTACTATGTGAAAGACTATAACTTGACCCTTAATGATCTTACATATTTGCTCGATGCTACTGAATCAGCAATCATTTGGAGCAATGGTAAAGCAAATTTGATTGGAAGATCTACTTCCCATGCTTCCATGGACATTGGTAATGGTAACATTGAAAGTGCAGAAAAGCTTTCTCTTCCCAATGGAAAGGGGTCGGCCATGGTCAAGTAATTTGACCTAATGGTAAATAGAAAGGATAAGTCTGAGATAGTCTCATGTACCATTTCCAAAAAGTACATATGTTTCTATTGCCAAGAGAAGGGACATTGGTTGCGAAGCTGCCCAATTTACCTGAAAGATCATAAGGATGGTAAAATCAAAAAGTTTGACTCTACTTTAGGTAAAGTCCATTATCTAACTCTATGAAGTCTTTTTTGGAGATTCTTAATACATGATGTAATCTAATTACATTTTGATGTTTTGGAAGAGTCAAAGGAAAAAAGGGGTATGTTGATTCTGATCGCGAAGATGGATTTCAATCGCATGGTTCGGTGATCAGAATTTTGAGTTGTTACTTAAAGAGTTATGATAGACTGCTTAGGAATAGGTAACAACATGTTTTTCATATGTATTTGCATTGTAATGATAAGTTTTTCCGCAAGTTTTAAAATAAAAGAAAAGTTTTGATTTTATTTATTTTAAGTATCCTTACAATGGCATTTGTGAAAAATTGTCGTTTATATGATTTATTGATAACAATATTGGAAAATGGATTTGATTATTTCATTTGTGGTAGAGTCATAATTTACCAAATAATGAAAGATTCTCATCACCCAAGTTTCACATGGATAGAAACTTGGAATCATGCAACTTGTATTGTATGATGAATGAGAATTTTTGTCTTTTGTAAATTAAGACTAATTCCTTGTTCACATGTACATGTGAGTCAAGTGAAGGACTAAAGGATTGGGTACATTAGGTTGTGCGCTGGTCAGGTCCACCACAAAGGCTAATAAGGTTATTCATTATGATTTACTAAAGTTTAGTAAATATGGTTGTGCTTACAAGTTTAAGTGTAATTCTGAAACATTTTAAAGGTTTCAATGATTGGCAGAATGAATAAGAAGAATCAAATTAGGCAGAAAGATAAAGGTTTCTCCAAACTGAAGAGATGGGAGAGTACATGAGTATCTTGTTTTATGATTATCTTAGTGATTATAAAACCATATCATAATTGATCCTCTAAAAACACCTTAGTGCATTTGTTTGGCTAATGAGGGGAATCATGAATTGTTGAAATGGTTAAATCAAAAGATAAATCATACTTCGTTCCAAAAAGAATTCTTAGAGTCATAATCAAAGATTGTAACTTGAGTGACATAATTTAAAAAAAAAATAAAAAAAGGTTTATAACACTTATCAAATGTAAAGTAACATGTTTCTTACGCTTGTACATTTGAAATTGGTAAGTTGTGATGTTCTGGATAAAATAGATACCAACTAAGATCAATTGTGAGAAGTGTTTGTCTTGATAAGAATCCACACTAACTTTTGAATATTTGTTTTGTCAAGGAATGGTTCTTGACAAGAGAATCTCATATGTCAAGAGGACAATGGGAGTCTTAAAGATCTTGGAAAGGTTTCAAGAACTAATCATGAATAAAACCTATTGTTTAATCGCTAGCACACAACTTGAGGTTTGTAACCCATTGTGTTGACATATTTCTATTTCTGTGCCCATTCCAGTTTAAGTTGACTATGCTTGTGAGTTCTATAAGTTCTCAATTCACTACTAGAAAAAAGGCCTTTTACGACGCGCAAAATACGACGCTCATTGATCTATGTTACGCAAAGGAGAGTGACATTAGAAAAATGTCATCTCTTCAAAAAATTTAAGGATAGAAGACACACATTATTGCGCGCCCTTAAATTAGTGTCTAAAAAAAACACGGAGGGCACCTATAATAAAATGCGCGTCGTCTAAGGATGTCGCTTTATAATTTTTAATGGAACGTGCGTTCCATCCTTTAACAGTAGGGGGAAATGAAATTCTGAAAAAATTAAAAATCCCACCTTCCTTTTTTTTCTCAATCAAGAAACCCTAACCTTTCTCTCTATTCACGAGTCAGTAATCAACAAAGAAGATCAACAACAAACACCAACTGGTTCGATTTCTCCCTAAAACTGGTACAACTTCTCCTAAATCCGACTTCACTTCACACTCTGAGTTTGTTCTCTCCCTAATCGATGCATCCACATTCTCGTCTCTCCCCCTCCACCGGGTTTTCTCTCATCTCTCTCCTCCATAGATGAATATTTTTTCTTTCTCCTTTGTTCGTGCTTCCTTATTGCAGGTGGTCTCGGTGGTGTTTGATAGTTGGAAACGAAAGCAACAGTGAGTATACAACAGGCCTTCCATTCCAAAAAAAACTTTGCACGTAATAGAGAAGGTTAATTCCACATAAGGGATGGAGCCAGAAGATGTGGGTGATAAAAACGCAATCATTGGAGCCAGAAGATATCTCTCCTCCACCAGATGAAGATTGTCGAAGAGCTGAAGGGGGGACCAATTTCTATAAAGCAGTGCTCTATATGTTCCTTTTTCTGGTAATTCTACGATCCCTTTACAATTTATTCTATTTTCGTTTTTTATTTTATATATGTTCATGTTAATTTCTAAACATGAATCACTTCACCTTCTTAAATCTTGTGTTTTTTTTCATGAAAATCATCCCCCAGTTTATAAAATTATATGCCTAATTGTTGAGATATGCATTTGTTTTAGGTTGAGGGTGAGGGTAGGGCACCTAATTCTCCTTAGAATACAAATACAAAAGCAATATGCCATTGTTGGAATGGAGATGGATTTCAGCAACATGAACTGTTTGACTTTGATTCTTGCTAAATGGAAAATAATAATAGATGAACAGGGGAAGTGGCGACCTAAATACCAAGTGTCATCAGAGAATTGCTATTACGTAGGGGCAGATTTTAGTTTGCATCTTGTTCACCAAGGCAAAAGAAAAAAGAGAAATAGGAAGTGTAGAAGAAAAAAGATGAACATGGGAATGAACCAAAAAACAGAGGAATAATGTTTACTTCTTGCCAAAGGTAAAACTACTTATTAAAAACATGATTTTGAATGAAATTACAATGTAATGCAAGTCCTATTTTATACTAAACACAAATGAAACGTAGTCTAATTCAAATACCACATAAAAAATGCAAGTTTACTAAAAAATTCCTAAAATACCCCTGGGCTAAAATTGTCCCAATTTCTCTAGGTTATCCAACAGGTATTGCAGAAAAGTGGGGTTATTCTTGATTCACCAGAGGAGCAAAAGAAGAAGGTTTAGTGATATAGCTATAATGTTGTGATTTGTGAACAAACTTGAAGCTATTAAAACCCTTATACATTGGAAACCTTTCTGTTGAGGATGAGCATTTAGACACATATGAACTTTCAATACTAATTTATAAGTTTCCTCTTTCCTGTGTTTATACTTTATAGTTGGATTTCAAATTTTTGTTTCTTTATGCTATAGAAAGTTTTAGATATGTAAATACTATATGCTAGTCTATGTTAAGGTTTGAATAAGATTCTACTTATTATTCATCATACATCTTAATGCGTGTATTTACTTGAAACAGGTTATTGTGGAAAGAATTAAAAACAATGTCATAGGTGACAAGATTGATCCAAAAGCTGTAGTAAATTTGGATCCTGGTCTTGGTGTTTTGGATGCATTTTTTGCCAGTTTGTCAATGATTCTTGTCAGTGAGGTATGTTCTTTCCCTATCTTTTTTTATAGGCACACATAAGTTTCCACAAATGTTTATTTCTCAAAATTACATTACCCAATATTCCATTTATTGCTTCCATCTAGATTGGAGATGAAACTTTTATTATAGCAGCTCTTATGGCAATGCATCATCCAAAGTCAATTGTTCTATCAGGTGCACTCAGTGCTCTGTTTGTAATGACTGTAAGTTTGCTACTTTTCTTTTTTACCATTTTCATATTTTAGTGAACATAAATGAAAAACATATATTTTAGTTTGCTTTTAAGTTTAGTTTGGTTTTATTTGGTATGTAGATACTTTCTACAGGGCTTGGTAGGATTGTTCCAAATCTAATATCAAGGAAACACACAAACAGTGTTGCTACAGGTATGTATTGAGTATATATATATATATATATATATATATATATATATATATATATATATATATATATATATATTAAAATTCAATTTAAAATATGAGGATTGTGAGACATCTAAATTGTTTTTTTCTACAATGCAGTTCTTTATGCCTTCTTTGGGCTGTGTTTGCTCTATATTGCTTGGAGATCAGATTCAAAAGCATCTCAAAAAAAGGAGATGGAGCAAGTATGTTTTCTTTTTCCCCATTAAGGGTTATAGTTTTTATATAAATTTAGGCTTTACCTCATTATTAAATACCCAAAAAACAATCCAAAAATCTGATTCTATTACAAAATATATGTAGGTAGAAGAGAAATTAGAGTCTGGACAAGTCAAAACAGCTGCACGCAGAAATTAGAGTCTGGACAAGGCAAAACATTGTAGAAGTTTGATCCAATTTTTTGCAAATCAACAAAGGTGCATTTTGTCTCGTTGACTGGTCAAAAGATAGTATATGTTATGGATGTTAATAAGTTGGGTAATGTAGTAACTCGAATATTTGAAAATGCAGGGATCTTTTACTATCTTTTGAGAAGGCAATAGGGAAAAAACCACTGGGGATCATATTCTATAGGTATATATATAAATATAATTTCAAGTGGTACAATTAAAGAAAAAAAACTAAATCTTCACTTCGTTTTTTATTTGCAGGGATGGTGTAAGTGATGGGCAACTAATGAGCCGAAAGCAACTTCTTTAGTACAAGAGTGGGGACACTGTTCTCTATAATAATGCGGTTAAATTGTATACATTTTGTTTATATCCAGGTGTTTCCAAGGCGAGAAACATTTCCAGATTTGGACTGTGTTGACTCGGTGAGTTTAGTGGAACAACTCATTATACTTTGAAAGACCTTAACGACCAGGGACTAAAGGTATCTTTTCCTTGATTTTTAGGCTTATTCTAACCTTAATTAGTTGAGCCCTTTAGGAGGTTATTATTAATGTATCTGCATCCATGGTAATGAATCGACACTTGCAATCCAAGTTTTAGGTTAAGCTTCTTATAATTCTTGTATGGTGTCATTGGGTTATTTTCTTTTTTGATGGTGGGATGTCAAAATAAACGGTTCTTATATAGACTACAGAGCGAGAGCTATGTTATTCTTGTCTCTTCAACTACATTTAACTAAATAAACACAATTATCTTATTAAATTTAACTCAAAACCCATAGGGCATTGGTCTTGTAAACACTGAAATCACTCAAAACTCAAAACAGTATATACCAAGAAACAAATATTCAGTAGATTTCTGATATAATGACTTGTGTTGATGCAGTTTTTGCTTAAATATTCAAACATGGTGCAATACAATTTCAAGAAAATCACAAGGGTACCCACTGGAAAAGACTTTGCAGACATAGTCCTCAGTAGAACCCAAAGAGAAACCCCAACAGTTGTCCACAAAGGCTATGCAATCAACTGAATTAGAGGTTTTTATATGAGAAAAGTGAAGTTCACACAAACAAACTTTGGTGTTTGCAATTATTGATTCACAGTAAGTCCATGGACTGCTGACTGTTATGCTTATAATGTGTTTTTGGATTGTCCTATACAATGTTTTTTTGTTTCTGTGTATTTTGTGCATCAGGTAAAGTTGGTGGAAGAAAAGAATATGAAGCCACTTGATTCAAATCTTGCAGCATTATCAGCAAGCTAGATGCAGTAAAGACTTGGAGTTGAATTTGGCTAAGTCTTTCTTGAGTGAGATGGGCCAATGTACAACTTCTTATCCATATAACAGCTGTTTGGAGCATTAGTCTTAAAGAATTATGAAAGGCAAGATGCAACTTTATTTAGTTGGAATTTGATGTAGAGAGTAGATTAGATGCAAATTTAGATATTGTAAAAAATAGAATTGTATGACATTAAATTTTATGCAATGGATTGTATTTTTTGTATATGATATTTTATTTCTATTATGAATTGTATGACATCAAATTTAGATATTGTAAATATTTTTTTTAGAACATTTAAAATTATGATACGCAAAAATGTGTGTCATCTTCATTTATGACATGGCCTTTCTTGACAGGGGCTTCCTTGATACGCATTGCGTGTCATAAACATGTGCGTCGTAAGGTTACGACACGCAAATGCGTGTCGTCTTCCTTTATGACAGGGCCTTCCTTGATACGCATTGCGTGTCATAACCGCGCGTCGTAAATGCACGTCATAAATGCGCGTCGTAAATGCGCGTCGTCTCTCTTTATGACAGGGCCTTCCTTGACACGCATTTGCGCGTCGTCTGAGCGTTTTACGACGCGCAATGAGCGTCGTAAAAGGCCTTTTTTCTAGTAGTGATTGTTTGCATAACAACCTAGAAGCAATGGTAGGCCCTTGTGTTGCCGGGTGGCAAGAAAATGAGATTGGGCAAGTTCAGTCCATATGAGTTTGGATTTGTCACTAACCTTGTCTTGTGATTATGGTTATGAAAAATTCACATGGATAGGAACACATACACCATAAAATCTAAGTGTCATAAGGTTTCTCTCCGATTCATGAAAATGACGGTGAGGAAACTCTCTAACTAAGTAGATTTTAAGTAGATAACAATTGTGATATTTGCATTCTCAAAGTCATTAGTGGAGCGCGTGTGGTTAACCGGCACACTAACATGGACTTGTGAGAATGGAAAAAGGTCTAAACATTATGATTACGACATCCCTCTTCATAATTGTTTAGACACACATGTGAGTTATCTAAGGAAAGGTGTATGTTTTTGATAAAGTCTTATCAAAGCATCTCGTATCAAAAAACTAAACTTTGGTAAGAAAGTCAATAAAGTATTGATTTCTAGAAGTCTAGCTGATTTATGGGTACATGTCAAAGCTAATGGGAGCATAAAGTGTTATGCTAGTTAAATTATAATTATCATGTTTGTGGGAGCATGATTATTATGTTACGTGTTGCAAGTTAGCAATGTTATTTATAGAAAAACAAAAGGTTTAATTCGCTTTGAAAAATTGTTTTGATATAATTAAGGGAGAGGATTTTATACTTCATTCCAATTCTACAAGATTAGATTGAGATTTTAATCAACTTTAGTCAAAGATATATATGAATGTTTTGTTGGAATGGTTCAACATAAGGAAATTCTATATATGTCGCGTTCTCAAAATTCGATTATGATTACGACATCCCTCTTCATAGTTCAAATTGTGAGAACATGGCAAATAAAAATATTTTAGCAAAAGACTGGTCAAGTACCACGTCTTTATGTGAGACATCATGAATCGTGTCCCATATGCTTCGGGTATAGGATCGATTACATGTGCTATAATATTCATGCATTCTAAATTTTCCAAATGCTTAGGGCATTAAGAGGGAAAAAGGAATAGAACTAGATATGACTAAAATGATTAAGCAGTTACTGAGGACAATATGAGGTTTACCAAAGATTGGTTGCTCATGGACAATCGGAAGTATAGTGTAACCTTTGGAAAGGACCATATTGACATATTCTGAAAAGAGGCAACTCTTGTTCAGAAGTGATAGTTAAAATGGTAATATGGAATTGTTTCCATAGGCGGAAGTTATTCTCTGAATCTGTGTAAGATTAGAAAACTTAATGTAAAGATGGATGTTCAAAGGAATGTACTTTGAATATGAGACTTTGTTTCCATGGAATTGATCTCCATTGGAATACTTTGTAATGTATGTTGCCAAGTCTTTGTGACTTTTGTGCATATTCATTACAAGAGAATCATTGCATATAAGTTTAGAATCTAACAGATTATAGTAAATGGCAAGAGTTTGGTATTCTTACATTTACAAAAGGGATTAGGATTATGAAATGAGCATCATTGGAGTCGTGTTCAATTGATCTATTTCACAAAAGAAAGGATCATAGGTAAACATAGTGTGCATGCTTGGAGCATGGCATGACTATTGTTTTAATTCAACTATTGAGTTGATAATTCAAAACTTTACATGAATAATGAGTAATCGAAATGGTGCTTAGATAAAAGGTGTTTTTTATTTACTCTCAAAGTGTTGGGGCATATAGGATTAGTATTATTCTTGTGTTTCACTTTGCATGTTTTGACTTCCTGAATAACTAGGTTATTCAAACCGTCCACAGTCAATCATACTTTGGAAGTAGGTATTGATGCAAGACTATCATGAATGAGACTGTAGTTTATCTAGGTGGCTAGACTTAACTGTAGTTTTCATGAGTGCTCCTAGAATAAGATTCGAGTATTGGATTAAACCCATGCTCATTTGAATCACTTCATGGATTTTATCACGAGTGAATCATGAGACGATAATATCTTATATTCTTCAAACCTAGAGATATGAGTTGTTGACTATGAGTTGGTTATACATTGATTGTACGAAAACGCATCAGTAACTTGATGTTATAAAATGTGCCTTTGTGTATGATTCAACAAGTAATTAGTACAAGCATATGAGTCAAAGTTTATCCATTCCTTTTACCTTATAAGGATAAAAGTGATATATGTGGGCCCCTCGATGATTTAGTGATGACACCCCTAAGTGCTTGGCCAAGCCTGGACTGATTTGATTTGTTCAATTAGTGAGTTGTCATAAATAGAAAATCAGGAAACAACAAATTGATACAAAGAATGATTATAATCCATGTCTCATTCCATATGATATCTAGAATGGAGGAATATATGATCACTTATTTAATGGACACGTCATTGATTTGTTCAGAGTTCGATAGCAGCTTTAAGAGCTACGATTTCTAGTCGGGTTATGAAGTCGTACTTGAAATAATAGTTTTAGACTTATCCAAGTGGGAGACTGTTGGATTAGATGTCTAAACCATAACTATTATTGGTATGTACTTGACCCGAGAGTAGCATGGTCCATTTTGGTTGCACATCATCAGGACAATTTGTTAGGATGCACTCTTGAGAGAAGGTTATATATGATTTATTAATATTATAAGTACTAATATATTAATATGAAATCATATGGTTTTAATTAGTATTGATCAAGAATTAATTTAGAATTGATTTAGTGATCAAAAGGAGACTAATTAAATCTATGGGGACTAATTATGTTAATTTGTTATATTCATGTGTGTTGGGCTTATGATCCATGTTGGACCAAGTTTATGTATGGATACATAAAGAGTTGGGCCACATGAACCATGGATCATAAGATCCATGGGTATGGATTTGGGTTATATCCATGACCTTAGAAATCTCACATATAAATACATACTTCATTGCCCCAAATCGACACTTGTGTATTCTTGGAGTTCATGATGATTTTGGGTGCATGGAGATTCTCTCTCAAGTTACTCCTTTGTCCATGATGTGTTGTGATTCCACTTGAGGCTTCCACACTATTGGGGCTAAGCTCTTAAGGCTGGATACATCAAGACTTCAATCTCCACCATAAGGTATGTTATCTTAACTAGATTCTCGTGTGGTATATGACAATTGTATGCTAGTCATAGGTTTAATAACTTGGAAACAACATTTCATGTATAATTAGTGAAAACATAGATCCAAGGTATTTAGGGTTGCATGAACACCTTAGGGGTGTTAGAATGCTCAAAACCCTTCATAAAGATCCTGAAAGAGTTTCAAGAACCAATCAAGAATAAAACCTGTAGTTTATCACTAGCACACGACTTGAGGTTTGTAACATATCGTGCTGACATAATTCTTGTTTCTGTTCCTATTCCAGTAAAATTAACTATGTATGCGAGTTCTATGAGTTCTCAATTGTGTGCATAACAACTTGGAAGCAATGGTAGGCCCTTATGCTGCCAAGTGGCAAGAAATTAAGATTGAAGAAGTTCAGTCCATATGAGTTTGAATTTGTCACTAACCTTGTCTTGTGATTATGGTTTTGACAAATTCACATGGATAGGGACACATACACCATAAAATCTAAGTGTCATAAGGTTTCTCTTCGTTCATGAAAATGATGGTGAGGAAACGCTTTCACTAAGAAGATTTTAAGGAGATAGCAATTGTGATGTTTTCATTCTCAAATTCGATCATGATTACGACATCCCTCTTCATGGTTTGAATTGTGAGAATGACAAAAGGTCTAACCATTATGATTACGAAATTCCTCTTCATAATTGTTTAGACACACATGTGAGTTATCTAAGGAAAGGTGTATGATTTTGAGAAGATTAGATAAAGTTTTTTCGAAGCATCTTGTATCATAAATCTGAACTTTGGTAATGAAAGTCAATGAAGCATCAATTTCTAGAAGTCCAGCTGATTTCTGAGTACATGTCAGAGCTAGTGGGAGCATAAGTGTTATGATGGTAAGATAATAATTTTTATGCTAGTGGGAGCATAATTATTATGGTAAAAGTTGCAAGTTAGCAATGATAATTATACTCCCTCCGTCCCAAAATTATTGTCCACGTTTGACTTTTTAAGTCTTTTTTGTTCAACTTTGACCTTAAATAATTTAATTTTTGTTATATAATTTTTTATGCAAGATATATTAATAGACTGTTTTTAAAATGTATTTTCATGGTTATAAGTTTCATCAGAAATTATATAACACAAATAAAGTTATTTATGGTCAAAGTTGACATGGAAAGACTTCAAAAGTCAAACGTGGACAATAATTTTGGGACAGAGGGAGTAGAAAACAAAAGTTTCAATTCGTGAAGTTCCAGGGGTTGAAAAAGTTTTTTTGCTATAATTAAGGGAGAGGAAATTATACTTCATTTCAAATCTAAAAGCTTAGATTGTGAGATTTTAATCAAATTTAGTCATGATTACATTATTTTCATTCTAAAATTCGATTATGATTACGGCATCCATTTTCATAATTTGAATTATGAGAACATGGCAAATTATAAGAAATATTGTAGCAAAAGACTGGTCAAGTATCATGTGTTTATGTGAGACATCATGAATCGTGTCTTGTATCCTTCATATATAGGATCGATTGCATGTGTTATAATACTTATCCATTCTAAATTTTCCAAATGCCTAGGGCATTAAGAGGGAAAAGGGAAGAGAACCGGATATGACTGAAATGATTAAGCAATTGTCGAGGACAGTCTGAGGTTTACCTAAGATTGGTTTCTCATGGACAGTTGGAAGTATGGTGTAAAATTTTGGAGAGGGACCATATTGACATGGGAATATGGAAATGGTTCCATAGGAGGAAGTTATTCTTCAAAAAATTGTGTATGATTAGAAAAACTTAATGCAAGAAGGATGTTCAAAGGAGTGTACTTTGAATGTAAGACTTTGTTTCCATGGAATTGATCTCCATTCGAATACTTTGTAATGTCTGTTGTCAAGTCTTTGTGATTTTTTTGCATAGTCATTACAAGAGGACCAATGCATATGAATGTAAAATCTAACAGATTACAGTAAATGACAAGAATTTGGTATTCTTACATTTACGGTAAGGATTTGGGATTGTGAAATGAGCATCATTGAAATCATGTTCAATTGGTATATTTCACAAAGTAAGGATCATAGATAAACATAGTGTGCATACTTGGAGTATGTCATAACTATTATCTGGACAAACATAGTGTGCATGCTTGGAGCATGACATGATTATTGTTTCAGTTCAAGTATTAAGTTGATTATTTGAAACATTATGCAATGAATAATGTGTAATCAATATGGTGATTAAATAAAAAGTGTTTTATTTATATTCATAAGGTCTGAGAACATATTGTGTTTCACATTGCATGTTTTGACTTCCCGAATAACTAAGTTATTCAAACCATCCACAGTCGATCATACTTTGGAAGTAGGTATTGAGGCAAGATTGTCATGAATGGGTATGTAGTTTGTCTGGGACAAAGTGGCTGCAGTGTTCATGAGTGCTCCTGGAATGAAATTCGAGTATTGGATTCAACCCACGCTCATTTGAATCACTTCATGGATTTTATCACGAGTGATCATGAGACGATAATATCTTATATTCTTCAAACGGAGAAGTGTGAGTTGTAGTTGCGAGTTGGTTGCACATTGACATATGTAAACGCAACCAGTAACTTGGTTGTTATAAAACATATCGTTGTGTGTGATTTTGATGAGTAAGTACAAGCGAGCATTTGGGTCGAAGTCCCTACTAGAAAAACAGCCTTTTACGACGCTCATTGCGCGTCATAAAAGGCTCAGACGACGCGCAAATGCACGTCAAGGAAGGCCCTGTCATAAAGAAAGACGACGCACATTTACGACGCTCATTTACGATGCACATTTATAACACGCGTTTACGACACGCAATGCGTATCAAGGAAGGCCCTGTCATAAAGGAAGACGATACACATTCACGTGTCGTAACCTTACGACGCACGTGTTAATGACACACAATGCGTATCAAGAAAGCCCCTGTCAAGAAAGGCCATGTCATAAATGAAGATGACACACATTTTTGCTTATCATAATTTTAAATGTTTAAAAAAAATATTATTTATAGATTTACTAATTTTCAAATTAAATAATACATTAAAAATCTCATAATACAAAATAAAATACCATAAATAACAAAGATAATTCATTTCACTAATATGTCAAATACAAATAATTATTCTAGTACTGAGTAAATGTTAGAAAAAAATGAACTCATTTATATTCAATTGCATTATCTAGCTTACTATGTGCCAACAACTCTCTGTGTGTTTACTTTTGCTTGAGTCTCGTTTCCTCGAAAGCTTCTAAATCACAAACCTTTTTAAACATACTAGAGACAGGATCCAATCCATGGGGTATTTTTGGAAAATATTCTGAACATTCTTGACAAATCATCAACCTGCAAGTGAAGGGTAGAAAGGGAAGAAACAAATGTTCACAACCAGTAAGAAATCTAAACACTAGAAGTTTCACAATAATTGTTGATTCCTATAAACTCAAATGTAAGATGAGAGGCTTGTTCACAACCAGTAAGAAATACTAAGTAGAAAGAAACAAATTGATGATATTACCTGGTCAAGGAGGAAAACGACAAGAAATGGTACATAGAAAATATATATAAATATGAATTGGGAAGTGAGAAAATTATGATTACCAGGGTTTACAGTTCAGGACTAAAGTTTCAGGTTGTACAGTTCTGTTCCTTCTCAACACATCAAACATGGTTAACATGTTCTTATCAGTGTTTGTTTTCTCTTCTATAAGCAAGCTACAAAAATCCAATAGAAAGTACACGTGTTTATATGATGATGTGAGTGAGGAGAGAAAAAGTGATATACCACTGTTTTTGGTTTCTTTGATTTGTGTGACCCTTGCACTTGAATCAAGAGATGTAAACACGAGGGCTCTATATTACAAAAAAAAAACAACAAGCTTTCTTATATAAAAAAATATGGGTATGGAAAGGTCAAAGGTCTGAAGTCTGAATTAAAGAATTTATCAGAAAGAAAGAGAGGGAACCTTGAATCCTGTGAGAAGGCTAGGGTTGTAACAAGGCCAAGATGTGCTTTCTTCACTACACTCAAGTGAGGACAATCAAGTGAGGACCAGAGACACCTTTGTTTTCCATGAAATATGCAATCAAGGAGATGGTTTGAATTGTCTTCCCCAATCCCATTTCATCAGCTAATATTCCATTCAGATTATTGTTAAATAAAGATAACATCCATTGAAGCCCTTATAGTTGGTAGGGTCTTAGTTCTCCACCTTGAAGTGTTGCAGGCTGCTCTGTTACCTGTACAAAAATGCATCCCAACCACAAAAATACTAAATACCATTAGCTCATATCTCATTAGGGGGTGTTTGGCGTTTCCTTTCTAAAATGATGAAATCTGAAAGAATCATAACCTGCCAAGTATTATTATTATTATTATTATTATTATTATTATTATTATTATTATTATTATTATTATTACTATTACTATTATTAAGTTGGCAGGAAATCTAATAATGAAAAGTTAAAACCTACTTTATTTTATATTCTTATTTAGAATGAATTGAGTAGAGCTAACTTTTTTTTTCAATTTTGGTCCCTTTTTTGAGGTTCTTGTGATGTTTTTGGTCCCTGTTTCACATAAAATGAATATTTTTGTTTCTTGAGTATGGCTGATTTTTGCAATATTGATCTTAAAAATATAGTTATTTTACTTAGGAACAGGGACCAACAACGTTATAAAACCACAAATAAGGGCCAAAATAGCAAGGGGAATCTTTTTGAGAACAAAATTGAAAAAGTCAGCTATACTCAAGAGACCAAAAAAGTACTCTTTTATTTGCATATATATTTCCTTTGTTTATCTTAAATATATAACTTTAACTCTTTTATGTTATTTACAAGTATATTTTGGGTTATTGAAAAAGTAGCTCAATGACTTTAAGATTGTATCTATTACATGGGTTATTTTCAATGATCAGGATAAAGATGGCATTCATGTCTTTTACACAGATGAGGATGAAGAGCCTTTTTGAGTGGGAGAAAAACATTACCTTCTCCTGAATTGAATGGATGACTTATATTGTCGTTGTCCTTCAAGTAAGTCAGAGGTCTTCACTCCATTATCAAGTTTTGCCTCAACTAAATCGACATCCACATCAAGCTGTGATTCATCGGGAGTTCCAATCTTTGTAGCCGATGATGATTCAGGCAATTTAGTTTCTGGAGCATTCAGAGGTTCAATTCCATCATGTTCAACATCTTTTTGATGCCTAACAGCAGCTCCTAAACGCACAAGAAGATCATTTGTTTTCCCTAAAAGCATAGTTAACCTTTCATTCTTGCTTTCCTCAACCATTCTCATGTAAGCTTCCTGATGTATAAAAGTAGATACATTATATATTATACATAGATATAAATATAGGGAAATAATTTACATACCTGAACAACATCATTCCTTTGATTCCTACGTTTTTGAGAGGCCTAAACTTGCAACTGGAGTTCCCTTATTGCATTAAGTATTTCTACAAAGAATTTCCTCTTCCTAGTTTCTACTCTATTCTTTTCTTCCTCCTCCAATTTCGTTAGTCTCTGCAACAAATGATGTTCAAAGAAGCATAAGCATTAATCTTCCATTTTTCTATTACAACATTGTACTTTCAACTTTTTTCTTATCAACACATTGTACTTTAAAAACTCTATCCAATTATACTATGGATTTCTTTTTCTCATTACAACATTGTACTTGAAAAAATCTACTGAAGTACAATGTTGTAGTAGAAAAAGATGCAAGTAGAATGCTATGATAAGGAAATAGATGAAAGTACATAGTTGTTTCTTGCATTTAACCCATTAAATGTTAATCTTTAGATACAAAAGAAAATATGGAAAAGCAAGATGTTATAAACTACAGTATACCTTAAGTCCATGGAGTTCAAGCAAACACTTTGACTGAAGGCCTTCACCTCTGCTTAAAGGTAATTCTAAATTCATGATAAAAAAAACAAATGAGTAAAGTTAAATGATATCTACAAACAACTTCACCTGCCAGTAAATATTCATGTAGAATTGTATAAGACATCAAATAAAGGTCTAGGGTGTTGGTTTACAGAGCATTAGGACTTTAATTCCTTACAAAGATTATGGTAAAACAATTTGAATTCTATGAAAGGAGAATTCCATTTAAATACAATGCAATGTGATTTTAAACCATCAACATAGTAATAACTTCTTCAAGAAGGGGAACCAGAAACAATGAAAATAACAGAAATATATTAGAGTTGACTGGTCTCAATTCCATTACAGGATATCAAGCCTTCTTGAATCCAAAGGCAAGAACATGGAAACGATGAAGGTGCTTTCTATCAATCTCCCATAATCAAATTTGCACCCTTCATGTAATTATGAAAATAGGCAAAATGCAAAAATCAAGTTTACGCTGCCAAAAAGAAACTGCATTTAACTACACAAAGATTACCAAGCAATCTGAATATTTCTCTACAATGTTAAAGTATAATAAAAATGCTTCTTATGGCAACCTTCAAGTTGTGTCAAACGATTTTAGATGTGGCTCTCGATCCGTTTTTCCCTTGTTTCTGCCATTTCAGAACTTGTTATGTGATTAGATCGATGTTTGACCAAAGCCTCCTCAAGGTCTGCCATTAAATCTCCTCCATTTGGAAATGGAGAGTTATTCTGTAATGATATCAAAAAGTTAGGCAGACACACCATGTAATAGTTATAAGTATAACATATTTTACTCGGTAAATTCTCCTAAACATGAACAGTAGACCATAGGTCTAAACCTAAAACTAAAATTACATATCCATTGAACATAGGTAGCCCAAAGATGTTTGTTAAACCATACACAGATCAAAAACTACAAGGCAGTTCATATAGACAAATGGAAAAGTAGAATTCAACTAGAGAGAATTGCATTGAGATTATTACAATTGAGCATACCATGATTAGCTCTAAGATGTCAATTAAACTAAAACAACACAACCCACTGGTCGAACCAAATCCTTGCGCTTCTGTACTAGGGTTTGTAAATGAGAAGCCGTGTTCCCCTTATTTGCTGAACGGATGAAGAAAAAGGACCAAGGCTAGAAGCGCAACTGGACTAGGGTTTGTAAATGTGAGAAGTCGTTGTAGATGGAGTAGGGTAGAGGTGAAGACGAGTTCTGTTACCAATTTTATGTTGAGATTATTGTGTCTAATCGTCGCCATAAAGATACGATCAAGAGAGAATGGTCTTCGATTTATGGAAGGAAGCGAGGGTGTTACAAAGAGGGGGGATCAGAATCGCGGGAGATCTAAGGAGAGAGTGAGCGTTCTTCAATCCGATCGAGAGAGAATCGTCGCCATAAAGATACGATCGAGAGAATGGTCTTCATGTTTCTGGTGGTGGCGGCTGTTAGGTTTTACAGAGAGAAGGAGGGGAGAAAATGAAGGTCATCGGTAGGTGGAGAGAAAAGAATGAGCGGGTCTTCAAAAAATTTGGGGATTTTGTTTCCACCGTATCATTTCCCGCCTAATACGCGTGTTTCATTAAAAAATTATAAAACGACACACTTACACGACACACATTTTATGAAAGGCGCCCTCCGCATTACTTTTTTTTTTTTCTTTTCTAACACTAATTTTAGGGCACGTATAAATGCGCGTCCTCAATCCTTAAAATTTTGGAAAACTGACATTAGTTTTTAAGGCACGTACAAATGCGCGTCGTCTATCAGTGTATGTCATTGTTTGCGCGTCAGTAAAGGCCAATTTTCTAGTAGTGAGTTTATCCATTCCTTTTACCCTTGGAGGGATAAAAGTGATACTTGTGGGACCCTCGATGATTTAGTGATGACACCCCTAAGTGCTTGGCCAAGCCTGGATTGATTTGATTTGTTCAATTAGTTAGTCGTCATAAATCGGAAATCGGGAAACAAAAAAAGGACAGAGAGAATGATTATAATCCATGTCTTAGTCCATATGATATCTAGAATGGAGGAATATATGATCCCTTATCTAATGGACACGTTATTTGACTAGGTCAGAGTTCGATAGCGGCTTTAAGAGCTACGATTGCTAGTCAAGATCTTGGAGTCATACTTGAATAATAGTTTTAGACTTATCCAAGTGGGAGACTGTTGGATTAGATGTCTAAGCCCATAACTATTATTGGTATGTACTCGACCCGAGAGTAGCATGGTCCATCTGGGTTGCATGGCATCGAAACAATTGGATTGATAAGTGAGAAAAGGTTATTTATGATTTATATTAATATATTATAAGTTCTAATATATTAATATGAAATCATCTTATTTAATTAGTATTGATCAAGAATTAATTTGGAATTAATTTTGTGATCAAAAGAGACTAATTAAATATATGGGGATTGATTATGTATATCATTCATTCTTATATATGTGGGCTTGTGATCCATTTTCCTTCATGTTGGGCTTAACCCATGTGGTATACCATGGATACTCCATGGAGGTTAAAATCCATAGATCATGAAGGAAATGGAAAGTCATGCACATTAGGGTTTACATGGTGTAACCCTAATGAGCCACACTATATAAAGGATCCCATGGTTGATGAAATGACACTAGTGGATACACATAGTAAGGGCAAGGTCTGATTTCATAGGGAGAACCAAAGTAACCTTGTTCGCAAGTTATTCCATTTGTTGGTGATGTTTTCCATTTGAGGCTTCCACACTATTGGGGCTAAGCTCTTAAAGGTTCAAGACTTCAAGCTCCATCAAAAGGTATGTCATATAACTAGACTTTTGTAGTATAGTTGCTCCATACTATGCTAGTTAGGATGATGCTTTGGATTTTTGTATATTTGCATGTATAATAGTGAAAACATAGATCCAAGGCACATAAGGTTGTATGCACACCATAAGAGTGTTAGAATGCTCAAAACCCATCAAGTCCGCACCATAACCCTATGACCAACCTCACCCCAGCAGGCAGGGGTACGACATCTCCGCCCATACAAGAGCTCAAAAGGAAGAGCACTAATGTTGGAGTGAAAAATGTTGTTGTAGGAGAATTCCACAATAGATAGGTAGGAGTCCCAGCTCCCACCAAAATCAATGACACAAGCCTGCAACATATCCTCAAGGGTCTGTATCGTCCGCTCACTCTGGCTGTCGGTCTGCGGATGACAAGCAGTGCTGAAGTGCAACCTCGTGCCTAGTTTCTCATGGAACTTCTGCCAAAAAACGGGAGGTAAACTGAACATCACAGTCTGAAACAATAGAGACCGGAACCCCATGGCAAGCAACGATCTTGTGAATATATACGTCGGCCAATTTCTCGGTCAAAGAACTCTCTTGAATTGCCAGGAAATGGGCACTCTTGGTCAATCGATCCACGATGACCCAAATAGCATCAAAACCCTTTGTCGTCCTCAACAATTTGGTGATGAAGTCCATCGAAATATGCTCCCATTTCCACATGGGAAGCTCTAGAGGCTGCAGCTTGCCATGCGTGTGACATCTGATAAATTTTGGGTCAAGCAAGGTCTGAAATGTATCTATGTATAAGTAAAACCACATCATAACTTTGTTGAAATAAATCTTTGAAAGCCAAAAGACATCATTTGTATAAGTATATATATATATATATATATATATATACTTTGAAACCATGTTCATAATGAACCTTGAAACTCAACAAGTAGAGCAAAAATCATACATTAAACCTTGCTTTGGAATATTCAGGCCTAGAACCGATATCACCCTTTAGGGAGGGTGATACCAAACCGAAAACGCCATTTGTGGATGGCTTAGGACCAAAATCATGCTAAGGACCCAGATCCCATGCCAAAACCGAAATCACCCTTTAGTGGGTGATGTCATGGCCAAAAGCACCTCTAGGCCAAAATCACACCAAGACCAAAAGCACTAGGACCGAAATCACATGTGATTTTGGTGGTGTACAAGGTGATTTCGGTCATGCCTTGGCCGAAATCACCAATTTGATCCTTTCCCAGTGTGATTTCGGTGGGATAAAGAAAAGATAAGGAAGTTTACTTTGTGACTTGATGGATACATTAGTTTCCCATAAGAATTAATACCCAACAGTTATCCATGTAATAAACCAATAGGTAACTAGGCAAATATCCCATCACTTTCTCCCTTCATATATGGTCGAGATCAACCCCATAAATCCCCCACCATTTCCATATTACCTTACGATACTCCATATTCTCTCAAAGAACAAGTTCAAGCTCTTTCTAGATAAATCTTTCCAAGTGGTTCTTATAATTTTGGTAAGCTTTTCTTGTTAATCTAGTGTTTTTATACACTTTCATGTTAGTTTCATCCTATTTACACACATTATTATGTGTTAAAACTATTAGGATAATATCATTTCCAAGGAAGTTCATCAACCTCATTCAAGTGTTTAGGCTTGGAAATCTTCACATCATCTCTTCAAACAACCCACAACCACTCTCAATGTAAGTTCATACCCCCACATTTTCGAGTTTTTTCATGTTTTTAGGGGGGGGGGGATACAAGTAAAGTTTAGTTTTTACACAAATACTTGCGTATTTCATCTCTATGATAAATATAAAACGTTGTTTGCATGGAATATGGTTACCACTAGTTTGTAGATATTATTTGTGATCTGTTAGTTTTGAAATGCAAAACTAACAAAACAAAAGATAAAATTTTGTTATCTAATCACAAGGCAAGTTATGATTTCGAAACAACGAAGATTTTTTGGACTTCTTACCAACATATAGCTTTTCAAACATAAAAGGGTTACAATCGAGATATTTCACCATTTAGTGGGTTACAACCAAAAACATGATGTTTTGACATGCATTTTGAAACCAGACAAGATAACTATTATGTATTTATGTAAATGATTATATAAATATTTTTAACAAACAAACAAGATAAACTATAATTGGTATAGTTTGAGAGTAACAAATACTACACTATCATTACAGAAGAAACAAATAATTATTTAAATGTATAATTATTACATTTACAAGAAAAATGGGTTTTCAGTTCACGTAAATCGGTTGATACTGGTTATGAGACATTTGGCTTCACTGTACATACCAGAGTACACATTAAAGTCATGAATTATAACCAGAGTCTCTTGTAGGGAGAGTGTAACACTTGTGTATAGATCTATACGAGATTGACAACCCCGCACCTCAGCTGTTAGCTACAGTTAGACCGATCAGTCTAGGGTGACAAATGTCGTAACAATTCCGATGTCTGAAGAACGTCGTTCAGGCCACTAGTCACATTAGTATGGTTATAATTTGAGGGTTTTGAGCATTCTAACACTCCTATGGTGCACATGCAACCCTATAAACCTTGGATCTTTGTTTTCTCTATTATACATGAAAAATTGATTTATCCAAGGTTCTCATCCTAACTAGCATATCATGGGGTACTTGTAACATAAAACTAGAAGAATGACTTACCTTTTCCTGTGGTTGATTACTTGGAACTTCAAGAGCCTAGCACCAATAATGTGAATGCCTCAAGTGGAATCACAAATCACCAAAACAACTTGGAAGACTTTGAGAGAGTATGAAGCACACTAGAAATCAGCCCACCCTTGTTTCACACACACTAGTGCCAAAGACCTCTTTATATAGTATGGTGGATTAGGGTTACATCCATGTAAAACCTAATACCCATGACCTTTCAATTCCATAGGATCCATGGGTTAAAAACTACATGGACTATCCATGCAAGCTTAGCCCATCCTAAATCAAATTTAGCCCATTATATATATATATATATATATATATATATATATATATATTGTCACACCCCAAAACCGGAACGGCGGAAACGTTCGGGGGTGGAGGACGTCATGTCAAGTATCACGAGATATGTATATGGTAAGCCAGTAATGAACACCCATTTCATTTAGAAATAAAGTGTTTACAATATATGTGTTTACAAAACATAGAAGTCATAACCAAATAACAAAACAAGACTTGAAGCTATAATGCTCCATCTTCTGAAGTCCCAACACGAGCACCTGTCTAATAGTCTCCTGAGAATACAAGTTATTTGAAAGAGTTGATCAGCAATTAAGCTGGTGAGTTCATAAGATTTTAGTGATGTGAGTAAGTTGTAAAATGTGGAAAAAGTATATGTAAAAGTGATGTAAGATGTAAGTTCTGTTTTGAAATGATCGCCTGTTCCTCTAGAAAATCCTATATTTCCTACTTTAATGGAAGTTGTGTAAAATGACACTACAATCATTTTTATGCGTAATAAGTGGGTACAAGTTATATATACTTGGAGTAAACAAATAATCGATTGTGCGCATCTGTCCTCAACTCACAACCCAACGGGGTACAGTAAATAAAGCGGATAGCACACATTCCATTGGTTGTTTGATCGTTGTCATATATAACCTTGGTGTATTCACTTGTTACTCATGGAGTTATTTGTAATGGTTCCTTTATATCAAATGGAGAGTTCCTTTTAAGAAAACCTATATTTCTTATAGTAAAATATTGACTATGGTGATTACTTTTATAATAGCTTTGTTTATATTGCTATATATAATTTGATATCAGGTAGATAGTAGATTGGATGACCTCGGTGTAAGCCCACATCCAACAGGAACAGGACGTACAGCGAAGAGCACACATCCTACTAGCTGTCGGATATTAGTTTTATATATAAACATGGTGTATAAACTAAGTTGTTATAGAGTTAACTCACTTAAAGTCTTTAAAACTGTACTGGCTTAATAAAATGGATTAAGTCCTCAACTGGGAAATCGCTAGTTTTGTATACCAAAAGTACTGACTTTGAAACGAAAGTTTTGTACTAGAAAAACTATGCATTGACCCTGTATCCTATAACCTGATCCATACCTGGTACCCTTATGATGACTTAATGTATACTAAGCATAAATATATATAGATTTCGGTAGATAATAGATTGGGTGACCTCGGTGTAAACCCACATCCAACGGGAACAGGACGTACAGCGAAGAACACACATTGTATTAGCTGTCGGAATCTACTTAGCATATATGTATCCTATAGTGTATACAATAAGGAATCATAAAGTTAGCATCATGGTCCCAACTTTTAAAAGTAGCCTTCTACCAAGACTCGATTGTTCTGAAAATAGTCTTCTACCAAGACTCAACTGTTTTGAAAGTAGTCTTCTGCTAAGACTCGACTGTTCCTTTGTCGTATGTAAAGTATATTCTCCCTAGTTTATAACCATCTCGAATAGAAAATAGATTAACCTTCAAGTGTTACTGACACTTTAGGAAAGTAATGGGAGAAGTGAGTACCCTGATGTCGTTTATAATGACATGCGGAGGTACTATTAACCTAAAACATATTTGTTTTATTACGGTCATAATGTGAAAGCTAGAACCCCTACTAAACGCTCTCATGAAAGGAGATTGAGGGAACCCAACGCGACCCGAGCAAATCCATGCAAGCCGTGTAATTTACATTAAAGTTATATGATCATGTATACCCAATATAACTATCACTAATGCATTAGCGATTCATTGGTATAATTAGATCCTGTCTGCGTATTGTCATGCTATAGCAAATTAACTTGTTTGTTATGTTCTGTTCTGGTGTTGTTTGATTCTCTTCACTAATTGTTCTGTTCTGGTATTGTTTCTTTGTGTGCTTCATTGTACTAGAAGTAATGAATAGTATTCTCCTAAACTATACATATAATAGTTTACTAATGTTCTAACTGTACTGATGATGAAAAGACTCGTTTGTCTACCAAGTTATGCTTATACTTTAAAAACGGAGTTCTGTACAACTATAAAGTGACACAACCTTTAAAAGAGTTTTGAAATGTAAAGACGACTTATAAATGACATAAGTAACATTTTGAAGAATGTTTAACAACAACTAAATTACACAATTATCATTGTGTTCAACCTGTATTCCCCCCTTAAAACAGTTTAAAATGGTTAAATGATTCATTACGGGGTATGAACTCACCTGATGTGGGTGATTCAAACGGGTATGCGCGTACGAATGAGAAGTTCCACGAATGAAGTCCCGAGACACAGTAAGTCCTAAATGATATATAAGGACACATATTGACATGAATATAGTGTTTATAAACAACTATATGAAAGATAACACCTTCCGGGACTAGGAAACACCTTGGCTAGGTGTTGGAATCACATGTGATTCAACAAAGGGAAGTGAAATGGCACTAAATGGTGTTTACGGTTTTGGAAACAACTCCACTTTAGTTTACGGTCGTAAACTCATGTTACCTTGACCATGTGGTGGTTTGAAGTCCTAGAAGTCCTTTTGAAGCATCCTAACTTCAAGTTTTAGCTTTAGGAAGTGATTAGGGCAACATATCACCCCTTTATAGGGTTTAAGGTTTTTGGACCATATGACTTTGAGTTTACGGTAGTAAACTCAAATGGTTTATGGTCTAATGAAGTTTTCAAGTCCTAAACACTTCTAGGTAAAGATCTAGGCTAGTTTCTAAGCTTAAGGAATGAGTTTGGGGCATCAAAACATGTCTAAGAGGTGTTTATGGTTTTGGGAGATCCCCAAACCGTAAACACACACACACACACACACATATATATATATATATATATATGGGACATTTTTGTGGTTTTCATGTGCTAAACACATCCAAGGAAGGTTCCATGTTTGCTTCTAGGGTTTGGCAAGAGTTTAAGGCACTTTGGCACACTTTTAGCAACCTTAATAGGGTTTACGGTCCAAGGAGATTCTTGGATCATAAACACCTTATCCTTGTGTTATTTGGGTGCTTTCTTGAGGCTCTTATGGTTTAAACATGTGAGGGGTTGTTTCTATGTTTGTTTCAAGGGTCTAAAGGGACAAAGGGCACATTTAAGCCCCATTTTTAGTGTTCACGGTCCAAGAAGATTCTTGGGCCGTGAACACCTTGTTCTTGAGGTATTTTGATGATTTCATGGAGTTTAACACTTGATCTTAACATACTAAGGCTAGAAACACTTACTAGTTGAAGATCTTGAAGAAAAACGGGATGCTACTTGAGAGAGAAATGGCTTTAGTCTTTGAAATTGTGAAAAAGTGATTAAAATAACTAAGTTACAATTATATAGTCTTTTGGGTTTACGGTCCTAATATCATTTTGGACCGTAAACTCAAAACTCTTGAAGTTTTGGGCATGTTTTGCTACATAGCACACCCTAGGGTTTCTACTCTCCTGATATCTTTTGAAGCACTAACTTTAAACCACTCAAACTTATTCCTAAAAGTTTGAAAGTTAGCAGAAATAGTTTTAACTCATATTGAAGTGAATGGTTGAACAGAATGGAAAGTTTTGGGTTGTCACATATATGTATATATAAGTCCATATTTAATTAGTTTCTTTTAATCACCAGGTTAATTCCAAATTAATTATTGATCAATATTAATTAAATAATATGATTTCATATTAATATATTATAACTTATAATATATTAATAAATCATAAAAATACTATTCTCAAAAGATTATCCATACAAATTGTTTCGGTGAAATGCAACCCAAATCGACCATGCCGGGTCGGGTCAAGTACATATCAAATATAGTTTCGGACTTAGACACCTTATCCAAGAGTCTCCCACTTGGATAAGTCTGATAACTATAGTTGTAAGTGTGACTTCAAGAACCAACCAACAATCCTAGCTCTTAAAACTTTGTTGAACTATGAGGTGCCATTTTAGATAAGTGATCATATAATCCTATGTTCTTAAGATATCAGCTGGACAAATACATGGAACAACGTCGCACTTATTGTCTAGCAGTTTGTTTCCTGATTTCCGATTTGTTTGACATAAGACTAAAATGAACACATCAATTTGGTTCTGACCGGGCCCGACACATAGGTCAAAACAAAATCATCGAGGGGCCCAAATATCGCTTCTAATCTTCCAAGGATTAAAAGGAACAGATAAACTTCAACTCATATGCTTGTACTACTACTTGTTGAATCATACACAAAGGCACGTTTTATAACATCAAGTTACTGATGCATTTTCGTACAATCAATGCACAACCAACTCATAGTCAACAACTCATATATTTAGGTTTGAAGACTTATATGATATTACTGTTTCACGATCACTCGAGATAAATTCCATGAAGTGATACAAGTGAGCGTGGGTTTAATCCAATACTCCTTGTCGATGACATATTCCTTGTCCTCGTAACGCGTGACCATCCTTATGTTCCTGATCCAATCATTAAAGTTGGAACCATCAAAGATGACTCTCTCGGAAAGGTTCACGAGAGAGAAGGAGCCGGTAGGGTTTGAGCCAGAAGCATTGTTGGAAGACGTCTGAAAAGAAGAAAGACAAGTTTAGATTAGATAAAGAATCCTTAATAAGACACCCAAATGTAATATTAAGGCTAGGACCCAACACAGTACTTCATAACTTGGAAGAGGGATGCCGTAATCCAAACTATGAAATATTTGAAGGTAAACGAATGACGATTCACTAATTTCCACCATGAAAAACAAAATAGGTATTTGGTTTTAATTGGATTGAAACTCCTAGATCTTTTGAGATTCATTGAACTTTTCAATGGTAGGTTTAAATCTCGATTGTTCCCTCTCAAGTTTGTGACTGGGATGCCGATGATCACAAGCAAGGTGTGAATAACCATGAAAATTAACTTAGTACCCTTAATTTTATCACCTAATCGATGTACCAGTTAACCACACGCGCTCCACCGATCTATGATAAACATTAAGTTACCCTTTACCACACTTACTAGTCCATGTTAGTGTGCCGTTTAACCAAACACGCTCCACTAATGACTTGGTAAGGTACAAAGTGTAATTTAATGGGCTAGCACTAATTTCACATTTTCCTAAAGTAACTAAGATTGGGAATCTATAAATGGTTTAGTTACTTTATATTCATCATTATACTTTTAAAGAGAACTATAGTCCTTTTCCTACCCGTTCGGCTAACGACCCTTCACCAGTCAAGGAAGCGGTGGGTGAGAGTGGACACCCATTAAGCTGCCATTTTTTAGGCAACAACCTTATACCCCCCTTATAGACCGACTTCGTGAATGAGGCCTACTAACGGTAAGACTGACTTGATCTTATACATATATATATTATTAACTTATAATACTATAAAGTATAAGGGTTGAATTTTAAATTTTAAAACTCTAGGGTTTGGAATTAAAGTGTGTGTGAGACTTTACAAATTCCAAAACTTGAGTGCAAGTTTTGAAACTATTCAAAAACTTTTCATTTCTATAACTTATGAGGTTTAATGGTTTTAAAGAAAAGACTTTTGGAATTCCATAACTTGAGGACAAGTTATGGAGTCCATTAATTAGCGTTTAGATCAAGAATTACACTAACAAACAATTTGCAAATAATTCCTATGATCTACTAAAACTCATAAGCATGAACATTCATATCAAAAAATTTCAAGAATCATATAAACATAATATAAAACTTGAAACTTTGATAATTATCATTGAAATTGGATTAACATAATCATTACCACATCAAAAACAGATTTTACAAGTCCAAAACAGTATAGGGTAATGATTCTAGTCCAATTCCAACAACAAAACTCGAAAATTTGCACACAGGGCCTCCTACTCGCCGAGTGCAATAACCTACTCGACGAGTAGGATGAATTTTCACTTGGAATTGTCGAGTCCCCCCATGGACTCGGTGAGTTCACTGAACAGTGAGCATAATTTCTACTTTTCCAAGCAGTTTGCATCAAGTATAATGAAAACAAGCCTAGGCTCTAATACCACTGAAGGGTTTTGAGCATTCTAACACTCCTATGGTGTACATGCAACCCTATAAACCTTGGATCTTTGTTTTCTCTATTATACATGCAAATTTGATTTATCCAAGGTTCTCGTCCTAACTAGCATATCATGTGGTACTTGTAACATAAAACTAGAAGAATGACTTACCTTTTCTTGTGGTTGATTAATTGGAGCTTCAAGAGCCTAGCACCAATAATGTGAATGCCTCAAGTGGAATCACAAATCACCAAAACAATTTGGAAGACTTTGAGAAAGTATGAAGCACACTAGAAATCGGCCCACCCTTGTTCTCGCACACACTAGTGCCATTTCATGTGCCAAAGACCTCTTTATATAGTATGGTCGATTAGGGTTACATCCATGTAAACCCTAATACCCATGACCTTTCATTTCCATAGGATCCATGGTTAAAAACTCCATGGACTATCCATGCAAGCTTAACCCATCCTAAATGAACTTTGGCCCATTCTATATATATATATATATATATATATATATATATATATATATATAAGATTCCATATTTAATTAGTTTCTTTTGATCACCAAGTTAGTTCCAAATTAATTCTTGATCAATACTAATTAAATAATATGATTTCATATTAATATATTATAAGTACTTATAATATATTAATAAATCATAAATATACTATTCTCTAAAGATTATCCATACAAATTGTTTCGGTGAAATGTAACCCACATGGACCATGCCGAGTCGGGTGAAGTACACACCAAATATACTTACGGACTTAGACACCTTATCCAACAATAATAACTCACATGGGTATTAACAAAAACATTTGGTTTACGGGTGAACATACATTCAAGTTGTTTTATATAAAGATAAAACCTAATAACACCATTTTTCAGTACAACATTACTTACATTTTTAGTCTAGGGATTTAAGACTTACAACTCATTTTCTTAAAGAAAATATTGGATTTTCTAAAAGCATATGCTATCATATTACACGAAAGAGTTACAAAATACTTCTCATACAAAATGCTTATGAACTCACCAACTCAATTGTTGACACTTTTCAAAATCACTTGTATTCTTAGGAAATCAGTAAACATATAATCAAAGAGTTTTTTGGAGGATGGGACGTTGTCGCATCACATTATTTATTTTTGGTCATATGTATATGGTATCAAGTAAACAGTGTTTTGAGTACAATGTAAACATGTTATTTATCAATATGATGGTTGTAATGCTTTGATCTCTATTATTAAATTGCTATGATACTGTACATGAAAGTCATCCGCGCCTAAACATTTCCGTCGTTCTGGTTTGTGGGTGTGACAATGCAGCCTCTGATGCTCGACCTTGACCATCCTACAGGTCAAGCACCTCTCCACGTACCAGGCGATCTCCCTCTTCATACATAGCCACCAATAGCTCAATTTTAGATCCCGATACATCTTGGTGGCCCCCAGATGGATAGAAGAGCGAGATTTGTGAGCTTCTTCCAACACAATCTGTTTGACCCCACCATACATAGGAACCCATAACCGACCATAATGGGTCAACAATCCACGACTATCTAGAACAAATTTGGTGATCTCACCCCTGATCCTCTCGATCTTCCAGTTCTCTTCCCGAACACCCTCAACTTGAGCCTCCCTAATCAATCCCAACAACAGGGAATCCATTGATATCCTCATACATGATACCCCATATGAAGATCTGGACGACTTGCATCTTAAAGCATCCACCACCACATTCGCTTTACCCAGATGGTAAAGAATCTCACAGTTATAATCCTTGACTACGTCCAGCCACCTGTGCTGCCTCATGTTCAGGTTCGACTGATCCAGAATGTGCCTTAAACTCTTGTGACCCATGTAGATAGTATAACGGACTCCATAAAGATAATGCCTCCAAATCTTGAGGGAAAAAGCCACTGCCCCCAACTCCAGATCATGTGTGGGATACCTCGTCTCATGCGACCTCAGCTGCCATGAAGCATATGTTATCACTCATCCTCTCTGCATGAGAACCGCCCCCAAACCAGTGATGGAAGCATCACAAAATACCACAAAATCCTCAATTCCCTCTGGGAGGGTCAAAACAGGGGCCTCACATAATCTCTGCCGAAGGGTCTCAAATGCTGACTGTTGCTCAGGGCCCCACCGGAAATCCACCCCCTTCCTCATCAGACGAGTGAGGGGTACTGCAATCTTGGAGAAATACTGAATAAATCTCTGATAGTACTCTTCTAACCCCCAAGAAACTCCTGATATCCGAGGGAGATTTCGGAATCTCCCACTACATCACTGCCCCAATCTTGGCCGGATCCACCAATATCCCATCCAGCTGGTTAACGAGTTGTCCAAGGAACTGAACCTCTCGTAACCAAAACTCGCACTTTGAGAACTTAACATAAAGCCGTTCTCGCCTCAAAACCCCAGAAGCCCACAAAGGTGCTCCTCATGTCGCTCTCTGGTCTTGGAATATACCAAGATATAATCAATAAATACAATAACTGAACGATCGAGCATCACCCTACATACTCGATTCATCAAATCCATAAATACCACAGGCGCATTGGTGAGCCCAAATGACATCACCACAAACTCGTAATGCCCATAACGAGTCCGAAACGTGGTCTTCTCCACGTCCTCCTCTCTCACCTTGACCTGATGGTACCCAGACCTCAGATCTATATTGGAGAACCAAGATGCACCCTGCAACTAATCAAAGAGACCATTAATCCGCTGAATGGGATAACGGTTCTTCACTCTTAGCTTGTTCAACTCCCGGTAATCAAGACACATCCAGTGTGAACCATCCTTATTCTTGAGATCATATTGTGGTGATTGTGAGCTCAAGTAATTATTTAGTTCATTTTCAAATCATCAAGACATTTTATAATTTATTCTCGTACATCATTTGATTGGATCAAAATACATTTGTGACATAAATTATCTTATAATTATATTTGTACTCCATTTCAATTAGTGGATTCTCTTGGATTTAACAATTAAGCTCACGATTCTAATCATAAACACCATAATTAATCTATCCTTAACCCAAGGATTTTAGAATTGGTTTCAAAATCATAAAACTAAGATTATATACACATTATAATGGCTAAAGTACAACTTCTCAATGAACTTGGGTTCCAAATCCCTAATTTCACATTTGAAGATGAAATCAACTACTTTAATGGTGAAATGATGATACATACGTTATCTATTACAAGTTCATATTAAAACATACATAAAGCATAAATGGTTATTGGAATTCAGATTCCTCTTTATGTAGGGTTTGGAAACCCAAAACTCAACCATGTGATGATTCAAGCTCTTAGATGCATATTTTGATGTTAGAACCATAATACAAGCTGAAATCAACAATATATATATATATATATATATATATATATATATATATATATATGCTTAAGTTATTTTGTTTTTACTAACTATTGTGTGCCAGAATGCACAGATCTAGACCACCGGATGGAATAGAATCAAAGGTCATGATCTGAGGGTCTATGATATTACAATAGGGTAACATGTACCATATAATCATACAAATTTCAGCATAAGGGCATTTTAGTCATTTGAGACAAATTTAAAAAAGGAAAAATCGAGATTTATGGGATAATTAATGATTTTGGTTTAAAAAATCTGATTTTTTTTCAAATTAATTCAATTTCAAACGTAATTTGTAAGTATAAACTGATTTTATTCTATCAGAATGTCATTTTGTTTGAATGATATTCTGTAATTCTGTCAGAATGGTATACAACTATGAACATAATATTATAAACACATATTATCAAGACCAATAATTTTTAATGAATACAAATTTTATATAAGACGAAGTTTAATACTTTAGAATAAGTAATTACGTTCATTCTTAAAGAATACAACTATGCTATGAACATAAATTACATTCATTCTTGAAATTTCTTGCAAAAAAAAAAATATCGGCATTCTTGAAAGAATCCTCATTCACTTTCTTGTTTCGTTCCTAGATGTCTTGTGTATGTTTGACCTCTAAGCTACTTCAAAATATCTAGCATTCTATGAGATTCACATTTTGTGAGATTGACATTCTGTCGGAATTGTATTGCATGAGAATGATTTTATACAAGGAGCTGCAAAAGGATATAAACTCGAAGATGGTAAGTGATCCCTAGGTAAAACTTGAAACATCTGAAAAACATAAGAAACAAAAATCATGTTAAAACATCAGCCAATTGCAATACAACCCTTGCAGAATCATTCTTATGTGATTATACCAGAAATACAATTATGGAAGAATCATTCATATGTTATTTCTAAGATGATAATACTCTCTACAAAATATTCTTAAAGAATGAAATAAATATTCTTAAAGAATGAAAAAATTTAAGATAAGAATAAACACCCAATAATTATTCTACAGAATATTCTTATGTGATTTCCAGCACCTGATATTTTTCATAATTGAAAAATGATTTCCTCTCTTTCAATATTGAAAGAAAATGAGAGTGATTCTAAATTTAAAGTATAATAGAATAACATAATTCTCTATTTTGATTTTGTTTACCTTTGGAGATGAGATGAACAACAATAAACATTCCATCACTAACCATGAATACAATATGAGACTGCCATATTTCTCTTTGACATTTCATCAAACACTTTAAGGGCGCTTCCTAAATCACCACATTTTCTATGAATCATGAATGAAAAAAAAATCCAATTCAGAACCATCAACATCAAATTCATATGAACAACAAGATATTTCAACACCATTATATAAATCTAAAACTAAAAGTTGAAATTGTAGAAATTGGCTAGTTGGAAGAACGAAGAAAAGAACATGTTTTCTATGGAATGGAATTGCAATTCTGGTAAATTAAATTGTAGAAATCTCTTTGACCAACTATTGGAGATAGAAACTAGCTTCGATTGGAGATGGAGTCGCTGAGAATAACATCTTCATCTTGTCAACGAAATGGGGAAACAGACTTGCAGATCCACCGCTTCTTCTTCATTCGTCAATAAGAAAAGAAAATGGGAAGAGACAGAGATATTAAAGACTTGCATCAGTTACAAAGTAAAAATTGTTTTTTTGCCTATTTTCTTGCCTGGGCTTTTTTTGGAACGACTAAGCATGATATAAAGAGCAACCAACCTCTGTGAAGAAGCTCATATATACATCCACTGATTTCCAGATTCAAAAGGCAGAGGTATACGGATTCACAATTCACAACCAAGAGAAGAAGACGCATCAAAGGTTAGAAGCTTCAACTTATTAATTAATGAATTTGCAGATTCGTTAAACATAATTCGAAGAAAGAAGTTTACTGATTCACGTTTTTTTTTTTTTTTTTTATTTTGTATTTGAATCTAAAGAATGCGGTTTTTAACTCTATGTTAATGTGAATATATTGATTCAATATGATGTATGTTTTTATACACTAGGGAACTAGTGATTAAATCTGTCTGATGAACAATTTTTGTGATTCATTACATTTTGTGATGCTACTTATGTTATTCAATCGTGTTATAAAAGAAGTTGATAACTGATGCAAGTTGTTTCTTGTCTTGTAAAAAATGCTAAACAAAGGTTTTAATTAAATATGAGTTGTGCCTCGTATTTTTCGGTTAGTTGATGAAACACTGGATTCGTTTAGGTGTTTTTACTGAAGCAGTTTAAAAAAAACACAAGTGTCAAAAAAACTGAAGCACTTGAATTGAATCACTGGAATCGGTAATACAGATATGATGAAATGGATTCGTTACGGTGTTTTTAATGAAGCAGTTAAAAAAAACAAGTATAACAAAAAGTGAAGCACTTGAATTGAATCACTTGAATCACTTGAATAACTTGAATCAGTAAGTATAAAAACAATGATTTTACAGCGCGTATAATATGTATAAAAATTAAATAATGTAAGATTTAAAGTATGTGAATCAGTTTATAGATGAATCATTTTTTAGATTAAAGATGATGTCTGCATCATTTTATGATGTTTCCTAGACTACATTTCCAATAAACCCAACAGGAAATAGCTTAAAGTTGGTGATCTTTATTAATTGTGTATTAACTGAATCTGACATAAATCTTTTTATGTGTTACAGATATGTCCGAATCGCAACCAACAAGTATTCAGTCTGATGAGGTTCAATGTCTAGAACTTGTGGAAAAAGGTTGGACACAGAAGTGGAGTTGAAACCATATGTGGGGCAAGTGTTTCCTTCATATGATGAAGCACTGGCATTTTACAGAGAATATGCACGCAATAGTGGGTTTGAAATACGAAAGGCAACTACAGAGCAGTCAAAAAAGGGAGATGGTTATTCCCGTAGGTACATAGTATGTAATAGGGAGGGAGAGAAAAAAAAAACCTTCATTTGATAGTTTGAAAGACCGGAGCAAACAAAGTCGTAATCGGCCAAGTCACCGAACCTGATGTAAAGCTTGTATCCGGTTGAAGGTTAATGATGAAAATCTTTGGGTGGTCAAATATTTTGAGGAGAAACACACACATGAACTAGTTAATCCATAAGATTTTGTTTTTTTGAAAAGTAACAGGAGGCTTACATATCATCAGAAACAACTTGTAAATGATGTTTCAGATATAAATATTGGTCCGGTTAGAGCATTCAAGATATTGAAGCAAACACAAGGTGGATTTGTCAATGTAGGGGCAACAGAAATTGAATGTAAGAATTTGAAAAGGGATATGATAACATATATTGGTGAGAGTGATGCGGACATGGTAATTGAGAAGCTTACTAAAAAAAGGAGTATTTACACGACTTTACTTTTGAATATTGTGTAGATAGTGAGGGGAAGCTATGTGGGTTATTTTGGGCAGATGAAGAAGCAAAATGTAATTATTCTGTATTTGGAGATGTTGTTGGATTCAATGCTACTTACTGAACAAACAAGTATGCAATAGCTTTACTTATTAAAAAATTATCTTGTTTCGGTTTGGGTGTATCATATGAACTTATAGTGAGTATTAACAAGTTTAATTCATATCGTATTACTTGTTTTACAGGTACTTCATGATTTTCATGCCATTTTCCGGTATCGACAATCACAAAAAACGTGTCACTTTTGCTGTTGGCTTACTTGCTAGTGAGTCAATAGAATCATATAAATGGTTGTTAATGGCTTTTAAAAGTACTTTTGGACGGGAACCAACAGTGTTGATGACCGATCAATACCCGACTATCAAGCAAGCGGTTCCAGCTGTTTTCTTACCATCATGTAGGCATCGATTGTGTATGTGGCACATATCACAGAAGTTCACCGATAAGGTAAAGAATATACCCATATAATACATTGTATGCATTACTTGAATTGACAAATTTTTATGTAATGATGATTACTAGTTGATTTTTCAGTTGGGTTCACATATGTCGAAGATGGGGTTGTTGAAACGTTTAAACAATCTGATATGGAATGAACGAATCAGTGCAAGCGAGTTTGATATAGAATGGCAATCAATAATGGATGAATATGATTTAAATAATAACAATTGGTTTAACAAAATGTTTGCAATACGAGATAAATGGATTCCTGCTTATTTTCAGGATTGCCACTTATCAGGGTTAATGCGAACAACATCAAGACCGAAAGGTGAGAATTACTTCTACGAGTTGATGACAAATGCAGATTTGCACTTAATTGAGTTTGTCAGTCATTTTGAAACGGCAATGGAAGCACAACGTTTTGTTCAACGTAAAAACAATCATGACTCGCGTTACACGAATCCTGAAATTATAACTAAATTGCTGATTGAAGAGGAGGCAGCTCAAACATTCACACAAACTGTGTTCTTTGAAGTTCAAACAGAGATAATGGCATCGATGCTTACATGGTACTCAATTAAAGTAGTAGAATTTGATGGAATAACTAAATTCAGTATCAAGGATACCGACAAAGATGTAAAACATTTTGGTGATTTTGAGGTATGTATAATCTAGTCCGTTGTATCTAGTATTGGATGACAAAAAACTGATATTATTATTTTGTAATATTGACAGGTTTCATTCATGAAATCCGATTGCACTGTTAGTTTCTCATGTTTATGATTCGAATTCACTGGGTGTCTATGTAGACACTGCTTTTATGTATTAAGGATGTCGGGTGTGGAACATTTCCCTAAAAAATATGTTTCAAGAAGATGGACAAAGGATGTGGTGCCGAGATCAGCAAGCAGATATAATACGTGCCAGTTTCCTACAAATGATGCAAATGAAGATTTTAAAGCAATGATCTGGGACATATACTTTTCAGTTGATTATTGTGTTGATCGGCTAGTTTCTAATATGGAAAACCTAAAGTTATATAGACAGAAAGTAAAGGAGTTGACGAAAAATGTTGAAGAAGAAACACGAAATGCACGACCCATGATGAACACAGCCTTCATCGGATCGGTACTTGGTGTTGAGAAGAGAGATAAAGTAACAGTTAAAAATCCAAAAGGAATCAAAAACAAAGGTAGTGGCCCGATTAAGAAAAGGATGATAGGACAAAAAGAGACTGTGATTGTGAATGCTAAAAAGGGTTCGAGAAAATGTGGACGATGCGGAAAGTATGTTGATCATAATACTCGCACTTGCCAACAAAAAGCTAATGTTTCTACTTCTAAATAGTTTGGTTTTTCCTTCTTATATATTAAGTTTTCAAGAAAAAAAATGTTATTTTACAAATAAAAATGAATGTTTGAGTTCTACATTTATGCAATGTACTTGCAAGAATAAATGCAGATAGTTGAAGTGTTATTTTTAATAAATTACTATCTATGCCTGAATCCACGTTATGGTATTGTTAATGCTTAGATGATACGTGATGTCATAACTACATGGAGCATCGGTTTATGTGGCATACGTTAGTTAAATGGCATGAATTAAAAAATGATTTAAATATATTAATTATTGCTTAAAAGGATTGGTCAAAAAATAAGTAGACTCAATATGACATGGTAGCAGTATTTGTAAATGGTAAGAGTATTAATAAATTAAGCCAACTTTTTTGGATGAATCCAATATTTCATTCTGTCCATATAACACACTAAGTAGCAAGACATGAAGCTAATTTTGTTTACTTAATGTATTGAGACAGTAAGTGCATTTGTGTAGATCACATGCTATACTAGCTCTAATTCTTACATGATAAGTTTACTTAATGTATTCACATGCTATAGTAGCTCTAATGTATTAAGACAGTCAGTGCATATGTCTAAACCACATGTTATAGTAGCTCTAATGCTTATATGATAAGTGATGCCTTAACAAACTTGAGAATTACTTTATGTGGCATATGTAGTTTAATGGCATGAATTAGAAACTGCTGAAAGTGATTTGACAACCTAAGTAATCAAAGGAATCAACTTGAGGCTTAAGATTTAGTTTTATTTTAATAATCCATGTGATTAATACATACATCATAAAAATGTTATTGAACAGGTAAGTGCAGTAAATATCAAAGATTGTAACTTCGTTTCGAATTTGATATCAGAAATATCATAAACGATTTTGATAGGGGAAATTACAATAATCATCAAAAATGCATAATAAATTAATGAATAATAAGGAAAGATTGGTCACTTAAAACAGATAACATAACACTTGAATCATTTTCACTTGAAACAGATAACAAAACACTGAATCATTGTCACATAAAAAACAAAGCCAAATAAAAAAGAGCATAAAACATGCTTGAAAGCTTAATGAAAATCTAATAAAACAAACTGATTCTGCGCTCAATCCGTTGGAGATGTTCTTCGGTGTTGAAGTTTTCCTTTTCCAAATCAGATAACTTATTGTATGATGCTAACTTTTTGTGCAGAGATGGTTTGATAAGGTTTAAATCGGATGTCAAAATTTTCGTAACATACTTTTTTCTCAATTCATTTAACTGCATCTGTTGGCCATCGTTGTCTGGGAACTCAGGCTCTAAACCAACATTCCATTTATCCAAATCCTCACCTTTATATGTTTCCATGTGCCTCAAAACGAATACTCCACAATCTATGTAGTTCATTTTTGTCATCCATGCCATGGACAATCGAACTGTGACTGCACGCTTAATTGAATTTCTTTTTGGATGATTCAAAGCGTCGATGTACAGAGTAAACAATATTTTCTGGAATAAATATGATAGGTGATTAGAATATAATATATGATCATGGGTAAGTTAAATTAAAATGAAATTTCCTTACCAGATCGTTAGGCACATTTCCATAAATTACTTCAATCGATTCTTGAGAGTAAATGTTGTCTATTATTACGCATTCTGATTTTTTGAAATCAAAGACAATAAGGTAGTAATGATCATTTTCAAGCACCGGGAAGAATACCTGATGTCCATAACAAAATTGGTTGAATGCAGTTTGTCTAAAACAAGTGAATTAGTGTAATGAAAATGACTTACAAGGTCCACGTCATTAAAGCTTGTGCATTGCTTGAACTTTTCGATATGTTCATTCATGCGATCAATGAACATTTTGTATCGTTGTTCTATACAAATCGCCTCATCCAGTATGAAGTTGCTCTACAATTAAAATGTATATATTATTGAATCATTTAAAGTAAGTATACACCCTAAGTGTAATTTTACCAGGAGTGTGCATGATAAAAACATCCTTGCCGGTGACTTTTTATTTCTGCGCAGTTCTAGATGGTTTAGAATAGTAGCCCAAATGTCAATTATTGTTCCATGGATTTTGGATCCAGGAATCATACTCTCAAAAATTTCCCGAGGTCCACTATCTCCAAACATTGTTTCAAATACAGGATCCCTAAATCAAAATAAGCTCGCATCAATTTCTATATAGTTAGTGTGATTATTTGTTTAATGTAGAGGGGATATATTAATTTAGAAAATGTACCATTCATCTTCCAGCCCTGCGAAAATCCAACCTGCCACTCTCTCCTCAATTGATCTAATCGGTTGGTTTGGATCAACGACCCTCCTATAATGAGGTGATCTAAGTTTGTCAGTTGGTTGAACCAATCTTCTCGACCGTCTTGGTGCCACAATAGTAACAGGAACAGTGTTTACATCATCATTTTTGATATTTGGTTCACGCTGATCTGAATGAGTGAGACGGTGATGACTTGAATGTCTAATGGAGGTAGCTAATGCTGATTCCAACAGCATGTCAAAAGTATCTTCGTTTAGAATTTGAGTAAAAGGTGTACACACAACATCAGCAACTGCATCATCATCACCCACCATTGTTGATTCCTGAAATTGATCATTTATAATTGCGGTTGTATTTTGTTGATAATGCATAACAGGTGTGGTGGTGCCATTGGAAGTTGTCCCATCATCAGAATCATCGGAAGTTGAAAAATCTGGCCATGCCAGATTGAATTCGTGATTTCTTTTTGTTACTAGCATGCGCAGTTCGACAGAATCGGGAAACTTCTTTATACCTCGCATCAACAAATTATCTATAGCTCTCTTTACATTGTGATATGCATTGAAATTGAAGTTTATTTCCCTCATAATTTCCTGGGAAGAAGCATAACATAAGTAGAATGCTATAAAAGTAATATTGTGACAATATATGAACTGGAATCAGTAAAACATATGTGATGAAACACTTGATTCATTTTGGTTTTATAATGAATCACTGCAAAGCATAATTTTCACAAGTATCCTATAAGTGTCACAAAAAGTGAAGCACTTGAATCCGTAAAACAAATGGCATAAGTTTCACTAAAAAGCACTTGCATCAATACAACAAAATGTGATGAAGCAATTGATTCATTTTAGTTTTATAACGAATCACTAAAAAGCATAATTTTCACAAGTGTCACAAAAAGTGAAGTACTTGAATCAATAATTAGGTGAATCAGTTTAAAAAGTAAAGAACGTAAAATAAAAATTATGTGAATGAGTTTATAAATGACGCACTAAAACCACAATGTTTACCATGTTTAATGCTATTGATAAACAAAATGTCATCATAACTTGAATCAGTTTATACATGAAGCACGCGAATCAGTAATTAAAAAAAGAATGTTTTTTTTACCTTAAAGTTGTTGTCTGCATCATTTTCTGATGTTTCTTGAACTACATTTCCAATAAACCCATCAGGAGATATGCAATCTCTTTCAGATCCAACAACATCATCATCCTCGCCATCTTCTGTTTTGTAATTATCTTCTGTGAATTAATATTTTGTACGTTTTATTTGTTTGATGCCACAAAAATAGTTTGAAAATGCTCGAATATACCTTGTTCAGTTCGGTTCATGTTCATGTGTTGTAATGATATGGTTACATTTCCGAAACCTCCTTTAGATAGCTCTTCTAATTCCCTCCTTTTCAACATGTCTATTGTCCAATGAATCATTCCAACAATTGGACTTTGAATTGTGCCATCCTCAACTTTTGTAAAATTAAGGTAAAACAACTGCAAAGAATATGTTGATGAAGAATATATAAGATATATATAAGCATCTTCAATAATGTTTTGATAAATTTAAGGAAATTTGTTTATCAGAAGAAATACAATGGGACCGGTGTAAACGCACTTATCGTCCAAGGGTTTCCACATCTTTCGGCTTGATTTCAAGCATGACACAACAAATCCGCACCACTCTAGTTGTTTGATATCCATATCACCCAGAATATTTTCCAAAAACCCTTGATTGACAGTCCCCATCGTTGAATACTCAATCATCACCGATACAAACAACACAAGAAAATTCAATGATAAAAAATGGACCAACATTTGTATCCTTTACTATCATGTCAATAACATGTGTTAGCCGTATTCTTTTTATTGTTTTTGGAAATTGGGATTTCCAAAGTTTGACAACCTTATTTTCATAATTTGCTTTGGAAGGGTTAGACATTGGTATGTCACCCACTGGAATCCCATATACCTCGTGTACTCTTTCCCTTGTCACTAAAAGTCTTTGGTCTTGTACATGAATGGAATTGCTAGTTGGGTTGTAGTTTTCAACGACCTAGTAACATATCCTACGAGGTAGCTTTTCTAAATGCATATTTAGAGCTGATCCAAATCCAATAGATTGTACACATCTTTGTTGATCTTTGTTCAGCAAGGTCATGGTTTTGGTTATGTGTTCCGGAGGGAACCTGGTATTCAAACATCTTAATGAATCTTCCACGTTTCTTGGCTTTTCTATTCTGGTTTGCTTTTTCACAATCTTTTGTATCGACATTGTAACAGGTGGCGGGTTTACAAAATCGTCGTCATCGTCACTTGGACGCTTTCGAGAATAAGTATCTGATGTAATCACTTTAGAACCAAATATGTAAAAATAAATTACTTAAACAATTATTAATGTAAAATTAAAGAGAAAATATAATAAATTTGACGTGAATACCTAACTGAATATATGTTACAGTATTTTGAATCAGTTAAAGATCTATCAATATAACTTATACAGCCCTAATACTAAAAACCTGTTTAACCGGATTCATTTGACAGATAAACATTGGTAACCAAAATCATTTCTACTAACATAATCACTTTACTACCTAGGTTTTATTACCAGGACTCTAAATTCACATCATATATAGTAATAAAAAAACACTTAGATTCACTTAAACACTTGACAACTATTATCATTAAGAACAAATGTATATAACTTGCATAAATAATGTCAAGCACTGACGTCTTGTTCACAACAAGTGAATACTAATAAGCTTATCAAAAAGTACTTACCCATCGAGTCTGTATGAGTTTGTGCTTCACCAGGATACTCCATTAGTCAAAAAAATTCAAACACCAGAGCAAAACCCATAAGAAATTGTATCTGATTGCTGAATTTCGATATGAAGCCTTCGACCATCTTTATATTGCTTTACCGGCCATTTAATCTTTGTAAAACCATGATAACAGAAAAATCCGTAATACAATATCTCCAATTTAATGGTATCTAATCTCCAATAATAAACCATCGATTCTTCTTTTTCAATTTGCAAATACGAATGATTTTTTTGGGCGAAAATTATTGTTCTGTATAACCGGATTCGTAGAGGAATATTGAAGTTTGGTATAAACCCTTCGAGTAGAAATTCAATATCGTAGAGCATGATCTTCAATTTGATAGTTTTCATTTAAACTATTGGTTTTTCTTTATCAATCATTGATGCCGACTTCGTTTTTGGGCGGAAATTAGGGCAAGGAAGACATAAAGACACGTGATAATATTTGGGATAACAAAGAGATAAGTTTTAAGCGAATTTATCTTATTTTAATTCATCATTTAAATGAAAGTTGTTATTTGTTGTTACAACAGTTGTAACGTATTTATATATTTCATTATTTAACTGTAAGATAACTTCCATATATATATATATATATATATATATATATATATATATATATATATATATATATATATATGTCTTCCTACCTTCCTACAAATAATTCACTTCTTATTTGATCTAGAATCTATATATATACTAGTTGTGAAACCCGTATATTATACGGGTTAATTAAAACATAATGTTAAACATGAGCGATTAGATGAAAAGTTTATTTTGAATTTGAAATATGAAATAAGTGAAAATTATTAAAAAAACGTGCAAAAAATAAATTAATTAAAATTATGTGTTTAATTGTTAGACCCGTGTACTAAACGAGTTATTATAATAAAATGTTAAATACAAATGTTTAAAGTGTAAATTTATTTGAAATTTAAATTGAAATTTCAAATTTGAAATTAATAGTTATTATAGTAGGTTTAATTTATGGAAACTAAATTAATAATATAATGGAAATGAATAATGAAATAATTGACAAGTGGAAAATAAATATATATCTCAAAATTATGACAAAATGACATGTGGCCAATTAAATGAGAGAAGGACATGTGACAAAATTATTCTTTTATATATATATATATATATATATATATATATATATATATATATATATATATATATATATATGTGAACCTCTAATGGTTTAATAGAGATACAATCTTCAAAATCTCATTCAAATCTCACACCACAATCTATCGATTGCTTGGAATCAAGATTCTCTCAATACATATACTCCAAAGATCAGTTGAATAGAATAAAATGAGAAGGAAATGTGTTTGCAGGTCTTATAACCAATATTTACATGTTTATCCTCATACGCTTACGTTCTGAAAATTTATTACCACCTAATATAGTTATTTAGCTAGTTTTTATGAATTTACAATCTTGACCCTTCTTCACAACATCCATAAACATCTTAAGTCCTATTGAAGTCATATAGGTCAACTCTTAAATTCTACAAATGTATAATTTTAGTCTTTCTTACAATATTTTTCCCAAAAGAACATATATCCACATTTTTACCTTTAATATTTCATTTTAAACACACAAAATTTGATTTCACAGTATTTTAGTCTCAAAAATCAATACAATTATGTAAATTCCTCAAATTTGACACTTTTAGTCCTTCTATCATAAGATTTTTTTCTAACCTTACTTTTGCGATTTAAAACATCTTGGTGACTTTAAACTTTTTATAATAAATTATTTTATTTATTTTCCTTTTTTGTTTATGTATTTGGATTTAATTTATTTTTTTAGTTTATTTTATATCCCAAATATTTTTTCCACTAGAAATATCAAAACTATTATGCGCAAAATACACATGTTACAATGTTATATGCTAATTTCATTGTATGCCTCGTTTAACCATCATACCTTATGCTAATTTCATTGTATGCCTCGTTTAACCATCATACCTTTTATATGTACTTACAATGAGAGTCCTTGAAGAGCAATGTATACTCACTTTGTGAGGTGTAGAACAATATTTTGTGTTTTGGATACTTGTTCCATATCATTACATTTTAAGCACTACTTTTTTTTTTCTATGATGTTATTAAAGTTTTTGTATTAATGACAAGGTAATAATCTTTTTGTAATGTTTTCCCCACATTGAATTTTTGTCAAAGTTTTTGAAGACATAAGGGGTTATGATATTATATATATATATATAACATTATTTTGACATGTGTTTAGGTTATCAATAGTCTTGTAGTGACATCTCGAAGATCGAGAAGCTTACACTGATTTTTGAAAATCTTTTTATATGTTTGAATTTTGAAATACTTATACATTATTATGATGCCATATCTCTTATATTGATTGCAATGCATAGTATACTTTTTTGACAAATTATTTTTATTGTCAAAGGAAGAGGTTGTTCTGTGCTTTTTTATTTTACAATTTTTCCTTAAATAGTTTTAAAAAATATTTTTAAATGCTATTTTAAACCACCTATACAAAAAGTGGTGTTTCAAAACATGTCACCAATGACGAGCATTAGTAAAAATGTAAAATTAAGTTAATGGATAATGACTTAAAAGAGTAATTTATTTTTCGATTTGTATAAATTTGGTCACTTAGTTTTTTTTCGTCCACATTTACCCTTTTAACTTGTTAAACTGTACACATTTAGTCCTTATGACCGGTTACTTCAGGTCAGCCGAAAAAAAAACGACTTAATAAGGTAATATATTTTTCATTTTGTACACATTTAGTCCTTAATATTTTTGTACATATTTAGTCCTTAATATTTGTTTTGTTTCAAATAAGTCATTTTTTTGTACTCATTCAGTACTTATGAATGATTTCTTTAAGTTTTTCTCATGACATCTTACGTGAGAGAATTATTGATGAGTTGTTTGGGGTTGTTGATGTTTATGTCCAACATGATCTCGACTGCTTAGTTGTGTAGGTCTTGTGGTTTGGCTCAGGTATTGTATTTTGTATGTCGTAACTTCTTCATACGATATCAGATTTTAACGATCTTTATATCCACGTGTTCATTTTTTCATTAAGATTACTCCCGTTAAAATGTAATATATCTTTACTTACGATTTTATAAAAAAAAATCCATACATGCATTCATAAAAAATATGGACAGGGGCAAACGCAGGAATACATGGTTGGTGTTACCAAGATGAAACAGGTGTTGCTGGTATATGAAAAATAGCTATAAACGAAAAAAAATCGAAAATACGAGTTCGTATGGATATAAAGATCGTTCACATTGATATAAAGATCGTTTACATGGATATAAAAATCGTTAAAATTCGAGATCGTATGAAGAAGTTATAACATTCAGAACACATGACCTAAGCAACCAAGTAGTTGAGATCATGATGGACATAAGCATCAAAAGGCCCGAACACTACATTAATGAATTTCCCACGTAAGATTTCGTGAGAAAAAAACTAAAAAAATCAGTCATAAGTATTTAATGAGTATAAAAATAAAAATGACTTCTTTTGCAAAAAAATATATTAAGGACTAAATGTGTACAAAAATATTAAGGACTAAATGTGTACAAAGTGATAAATATATTACCCTATTAAGTCATTTTTACCGGCTAACCTGGAGTAGCCGGTCATAAGGATTGAATGTGTACAGTTTAACAAGTTGAAGGGGTAAATGTGGACGGAAAAAAAATTCAGTAACTAAATGTGTACAAATCGGAAAATACATTACCCTTTTAAGTCATTATCCCTTAAGTTAACAATGTGAAAAATATTTCACCATATGGAAAGATTTGAATAAAAACATAGATGGAAGGTAAGGAAACATAACCTAGATTTTATATGAATTTATTTGATGAAACTAAGGTTTGATGGAAAGTTAGATAGATTGATTTACCACCTTTATGTGATTCATCTTCTTTAATGAATATTTTTTCGAGACAAAACTGTAAATTTGGTCCTTGTGGTTTGCAAAAACCTTTGGATGGGGTCCAAAAAGTTTTTGGCTTGCACCGAAGGTCCAAAATCAAAGTTTTTCATTGTTTTTGGTCCAAAAAAACTTGAAAAGTCGATTTTACCCTTTTTAATTTCTTTTTTCTATTTTCTTTATTGTTTTTGGTATTTAAATAATTAAAAAAAATAAAAAATAAAATCTTACCCAACTCTCTCTCTCTCTCTCTCTCTCTCTCTCTCTCCCTAACCTAACCTAACCTAACCCAGGTTTATTCTTATTCATCTTCCACAAATCCGTCGACATACCCCTCCCTTTGATCATCATCTTGTTAATCGACATAAACACACAATGAAACTCCCTTCTCTCTTAACTGAAGAACATAAAAATTGACCAGATTAAAAAAAAAAACAATCAAGGAACTCTTCCTGTTTCTTTCCTTCTTCTGTCCCGATTTTCGGCAGAAGCACCTCCGTCGGAGGTGTTTTCTTGTGCGTTCCCGGTGAGCAAGGGAGCTACAAACCCCCTTCGTTCTCCCTTCACCTTTTCATTGTTCCTACCAAATCAAAAAGAAGATGAAGCAAGGAATTAACGGAGCAAAAAGGCCCTCGCATACCTCCTGTTGGACATCGAACAACCAAAGTCATTACCATTGCTGCTTGTCTCGCCCTATCGAAGACCTCCGTCCCTTTGCAGCCTCTTGGCCACACCGAACCCATCTTCTGGCCTCACCCCTCGCTTTCTTTCTCTTCAATCAAAGACCTCCCTCCTCTGACCCTCCTTCCTTCGCACCTCACAACCGGATGAGAACGATCGAAGCTTCGCTGCTTGCTTCTTCACATCTTCGTTCTTCGGTCTCGTCGACCCAGGAGACAATCCTGCTTCCCTTTTATTCGTTCGTCTGCTTCGTTCGCAACTTCGTATCCGTCTCTCTTTTGCTCGATCAATCAAAGTGACGAGGGAAAAAGCCCTAAATCCTTTTCAACTTGGGAAGTTCTTCAGTGGAGAGAGAGAGAAAGAGAGAGAGAGGGAGAGGGGGAGGGAGGGAGGGAGAGAGAGAGAGAGTGCTGGGTAAGATTTTATTTTTTATTTTTTTAATTATTTAAATACCAAACTAAATAAAGAAAATAGAAAAAAGAAATGGAAAAGGGTAAAATCGACTTTTCAAGTTTTTTTGGACCAAAAACAATGAAAAACCTTGATTTTGGACATTCGGTGCAAGCCGGAAACATTTTGGACCCTATCCAAAGGTTTTTGCAAACCACAAGGACCAAATTTGTAGTTTTGTCTTTTTTCGAGATTAAATCTACCTCATAGACGAAATTATTTTGATAAAATACAATAGTCTCTTATTGTAGATATGATCCACTTTAAATCTTTGTGTTTTTGCAATTGTTTATTTTTTTGGGTTTATTATTCTATATTACATTATTATTTGTGTTTGTATTCTCCTATCATTTGAAACCAACACATTTGTTCACATCTTCATAAGTGTTTAGTATTAATAACCAACACCTCACTTCTTCATAAAATGTTTCCAAGTTTTTGTATTTATAACTTATATCTCTTAATACACATGTAACATACTTTGGCTTTGTTTGGAATCCGTATAGGCATCATTAGAATTAACAAAGGATGGTTTGTATACGTATTTTGGGCGTGTTCGGTAAAATTAGCTGGTAGCAGGTAGCTTGTAGCGCGTAGCAGGTAGACTGTAGCTTGTAGCGTTTAGTTAAACGCTACATGAAGTAGCATTTGAATTTAAAACATTTTGTTTAAACTAAACGCTAGAAGTTTGTAGTGCCAAACAAGACTTTCTGTTCAAAACGAAGCGTTTTGTCAAGCGCTAAAAGTTAGAAGCTCTCAAATGCTTCCAAACGATCTGTGCTGAACACACCCTTCATCTAACAAAGAGTTTTGAACTTTTGATGTATTTCCTTTTAATAGAAGGAACTTTTGTGTAACAACATATGAGTAGTGGGCTTAAATGTAATTCTTAAGAGCATTAAAGGATGATTTGTGTAACATTACTTTGGTTAAAGTCTTAAACCCTTGAAACCACAAAACCCTTGGAAGCTTGAACTTCAACAATGGCGGATTATCAGTCGCCGCGAGCAGAAAAGAGCAGCAGTAGCAGCGCAATGAAGAGGAAGAAGAAGAGAAAGCTTCCAGATTCGGAGAATAAATACGAGGACAAGGCTTCGAAATCATCTCGTATCAATCAATCGGCTGATTTGGTAAACGAACCAATAGAAGAAGATAAGGAAACACCAACAGAATTGCTTGAAGATGCAACTCCGTGGAGAAATTTGCAGTTAATTTTGTCACTACAGAAGAAGAATCTCAATATTGAGAAGTAAGCCTCTTTTCGTACAACAGTGTTTGTTCTACTCTCCTGGTATTTGTTTCCATTTCCGTGTGTGCGTATGTTGTAGGTTTTATGCTTGTTTACATGAAAAACGTTAGGGAAAAATCATAGAAACGGAATGAATTTGAGGTCAAATGGTTTGTAACTAGAACATGGCTATATTGACTGTAATATTGGGTTATACATTTCTGATACTCGAATACTTTTTGTGCAGAAAGGTAGAACTCGCATATAAGTTTGTGAATTTGAGTTTTAGTCAAGTAGCAGATGACACAACTCATCCATCAGAGGCTGTTAGCTTTGATAGAGTAATTACATTTCTCAACAATTGGGTCCAATCAACATTAATCTCTTCAGAGAAAGAAATTAGGGTTTCAGGGCTTACTCCTCAGTTTGGTGTAAGTGGTTCTTGTTTAGATTATAGATGCTGGAAGATTTTCAAGTTCTGCCTGGAGGAGGGTATGAAATTACACGTTTCACTCAGCTTTTCTAAGGATATCTTAAAAGTTATTCACTGCATCACCAGAAACATGGAAATCAAAGATTTGAATGAAGATGAGTTAACATTATACAACACAATTCTTGATTGCATTTCACTCATTTTCACATCACATGGTGGTGTTTCAAATGAAAATCTAGATTTGTGGATTTTGTTAGTTAGTACTTTACTTGATCTTGTTCTGAAAGTTATCACCAGTAATCTCAATGTTACCATATCAGGAACAATTGTCATGAATTTGACATGCATATTACTTGATCCATTCATCAAGTTCTTAAGGCTTCATCCAAATCGGAAAAATGGTTTTCAAGATTTTGTGGATAAGCTTTTGGAACCTTTGCTGTGCTTACTGCATGTGATACACTCTTCTGAACTTGCCACAAGTAAATTATTGAAGCTAATTGAAGAAGTCTTCTCTCAGGGACTGTTTCATCCTTCACACATTGATGGGTTTTTGAGCTTACAGAGCTTATCTAAGTATAAACTATCCGATGAAGGAAAGCCAAAAGACTCAAAAACAGTTATCAGAAGTTATCACAGACACTTGTTTGATAAACTGGGAAGAATAGTGGTGGAGAAGAAAGCCTTGGCATTATCTGGTGAAGGGGAGCTTTTTCGTATGTATGTCCATTGTATCAAAAGGCAAGATAGTCTATCTGCTTTAAATGCTGAAACTCGGAAGTCATTGTTTGATTTCTTTGTACAAATTCTAGAGCCTTTGTTGTCTGATATTGATATTTACCTTCAAGATGAAGTGGAAATAGGAACAATGTTAGAAGATGTTCATTGCACACTCACATCATTCAACTCAATTCTTATCAACTTAATGCAAGAAAAAGTCTACACAAGGGTAGATGATGCATCTGAAGGGGCTTGTGCTAATTTCTTGAAATTGGTCTGTGATAAAATAACACTACTTTCTTCCAAAATAGATCATTTAGTTTCATCAACTTTTGATGCAAACAATGGAACATGTAAGGATTTGGTGGAGTTGGTAGCCAAAGATGTTATTTCATGCCTGGATTATTTATTGGAAATTGATTATGAGGTTCTTGGGAATGATCTTGAAAGTTTATGGCTTTTGATGTTCTCATATGGGACACTTGGACACAGTTTGACCAATTTGCAGGATAAGCCCTCGATAATTCCAGAAATTCTTCATCTTGGATGCCACATGGTTAACCTTTACAGTGAGCTTCGTCAGGTTAGTGGAACATTCTTTGATTTGAACTAATACTTGTTTGACATATTAATAAGCTTAACTTGTTTATGTAAATTGTTATCTCAAATTGAAGTTAGACTTATTAACATAAACCATCTATTTTTGATAGGTGGGAACATCTGTTTTTGCACTTTGTAAAGCAATCAGGCGTTTCATATCATCTGCAAACAAAAAAGAATCTAATCATTCAAAATCATGGGCAAATTCATTGAGATTGATATTATGCTCACCAGAGTTAAAACTTTCCATTCATAATGCTGTAAAGTCCATACCTGAAGGGCAAGTGGGTTTATCTATTAAAGAATTAGCTACTGATGTCTCCGAATCCCTTGAATGGATGAAGGGTACTTTAGACAATTCACATCATAATGTCCAGTTGAAAGCAGAGGTTCTTGGTAGTGGTTTATCCGAAGTGTACACTTTAATTGTGGACTCATTGGTTGTCACTACAGGTAACAGTAGTCTTGTTGGAGTTTCTCTAAATGATTTGATGAAACTAATTTCTCCTACTATGAGTCTTTTGATCTCACAACCAAAAGGAGTTGATGAGTTTCTTTCTGTTGTTTCCGGAAGAAAATTCTCCAATAAAGTGAAATCTCATTGGATTTTTCTTTTCTTTTTTCGTTTATATATGTCTTCTAGAAGCTTATATCGACAAGCCATCACTCTTGCACCTCCTACTACATCCAAAAAGATGTCAGAAATAATGCGGGACCCCTTTACAGCTTATTCTGGAAATGATTGGTTGGAAAAGACAGAAAAGGACAAAGGGTATTTTTCTTGGATTCTCCAACCTTCAGTCTCTCTTCTTCTCATTCTAGAAGCAATTTCAGATGCATGTAGTAAAGAAAGCAAAACCGATCTTTCTCCTCTAACATATGTTTTGAGTGCTATGGCACTTCAGAGGCTTGTTGACTTGAATAGATTGGTCAACTCCCTTGAGTTTGTGATCAAGAGGAATGAAATGAGAATTAGTGAGGGGAAAGAAGCAGAGGGTATTAATGGTAAACAAAATAAACGATTGGGAAAGCGACTTATGAAGTTATCAGAAGAGGCGAAAGGTCTTACAAGTTATATAATGGGACACCTGTCTTTATTGAATAAATCTGAGCCAAATTATGAAAATGGATGGGATTTTTCGGTTGCTTCCATAGATAAAAAGTCATTCCCTTCTGCATTTTGGTGCATGATATGTCAGAATATCGATGTTTGGAGTGCTCATTCAGCTAAGAAGAAAGTGAAGATGTTTCTTTCAATTCTTCTTCAAAATTCTCTTCCATTCATGAAGAGTAATTTGAAGCAATTTGGAGAGAAGAGTGTTGTTGGAGGTGGAAACTTGAAGAAGGTCATGATACATGAAATCTCATTGGAGCTTCTCAGCAATACAATGCTATATGAAGAAAAAGTAAGATGGTATTATAAAATTAATCCTTCTACTTGATAAGTGTTTGTGTATGTATATTCTTTGTTGAAGAATAATTGCATCTAATATTATTCACATTGTTCTTTAAATCAGTTTATTCGAAGACATATGGCATCAAGATTTTGCAGCTTTCTTCAAGAGTTAGTGTCACCATTATTTAACAATGGAGTAGATATTGAATTGCAAGAGGAACCCAATTGGCCTGAGGTTTTAAGCTCCCTTAAAATTCCTTCAGTAGTTGCAAATAATATCAGTGAGGTGAATGATTGTTCTTCAATTGATCAATCATCTTCTCTCTCTATCAAGAAGCAAGAAGTTGATGAATCAAGTCAGATATATAAAATTTGTCAAAGTTCACTCAGTTTTCTCTGTTGGATGCCCAAAAGATGGATAAATTCTAAATCTTTTTCTCTCTATGCAACTTGTATATTAAATCTTGAAAGGTAACAATTACAAAATACTCTTTCCTCTTTCCTCTTATTGATTAACAACTAAAAATGCTTTTTTTTTCAGGGTTATACTCAACACTTTATTGGGTGAAAAATTGCATGATCATCTTGAGCTTTTGAGGCTCTTTCTTTGTTGTAGAAAAACCCTAAAGCATCTAATGATGACATTCTGTGAAGAGAATATTTCCACCAATCAAAACTCTCTTAATGCCCTACATTTTAAAGGCAAGTTTCCAGCTTTATGGCTCTTAAAGTCATTACTCTCACTACAAAACACATTTTCAACAAATCAAAACACTGAATTGAAGAATCTGATGTTTTCACTAACTGATTACACATCATATGTGTTTTTCACTCTCATCAAGGGTACTCTTGTCAATGCAAGCCATTCCCTTATATCCTCTAGGGACCCTTTTCACAAGAATACTGAATCTGTATCTGCATCTGATCAAGAAGATGGAATTAATGCAACAGACTTTCTGATTCATGTATCTGAGGAATTAAAAGATTATGCGGAAATTATGTTAGGGGAAAGGGAAACCAGTTGTTATGGAAAGGCGACTTCTGTTCTTTCTTGCTTTCAGGGATTTTTGTGGGGACTTTCATCTGCTTTATCTCATATGGACACAAAGAATATTAATCTCAAAGCCATTTTCTCTAGAAGAAAATTTGAACCTATTGACAAATTGAAACTCTGCATAGACACTTACACAGCTTCTATAAACAAATCTTTGTGTGAGCTGTTTCTGAAAGCTTCTTTTTCCGAAATTTCCTCTGATGGGTATGAAAAACGCCTAAATTTGGAAACTTTAGAAATGGGAAACACAGATATAAACAAGTCCTTTTTGCAGAGTCTTCTAGAAGGAGAAAGTTTGTTTCTTAGACAGCTATTCATTTCCTATTCCGCTATTCTAAGGCTAAATTCACAGATGAAAACTCCATTGTTGTCAAAGGTGGTTGTTATATTCCTAGAAATCTCAGAAGTTTTGTTGTTGGGATTCTCAAAGAACACTGGAAATAGAACAACACCACCATCAGAGTTAACTTTCGTGTTGTTGGATGCGATTGAGAAGTTTCTAGAAGAATTGGGAAACCATATTTCTTCATCTAACCCTACTTTGCCTCCAAAAGTTTATGAAAGATTGATTGATTTGCACTTAAAGGCAATTGGAAAATGCATTTCTTTACAAGGAAAAGAAGCTGCTTTAGAGTCTCATGAGACTGAATCAAGTACAAAAACAATGAATGATGATTCTTCTAGTGGACTTTCTTGTTTAGATGAACTCAAAAACAGATTAAGAATGTCATTCAAAGTTTTTGTTGGGAAACCTTCAGAGGTGTATATATCTTCTGCTATGCAGTCTATTAAAAGAGCCCTGGTTGGGCGGCAGGAAGGCGGCATTGGGAGGAGTTCAGGTGGAGGAAATGTTTCTTCACTTGTTGCAGCTGGAATTGATTGTCTTGATTTAGTCCTTGAGGCCATTACAGGTAAAGTTATTTTTCTGAAAACATTATATATGCTATTAATTCTCATCGTGCTTATAAATAATGATGTTTTTCACTTTTGGACTTTTGTCACAAATGTTTTACATTTTGGCAGATTTAGTCCCTGCAACAAAGGTTTTCCATTTGGACAGATTTAGTCCCTGTAAACAAAGATTTTATGCTTTTAGCAGATTTAGTCCCTGCACCTATTAATTCTCATCGTGCTTATAAATAGTGATGTTTCACTTTTGGACTTTTGCCACAAATGTTTTACATTTTGGCAGATTTAGTCCCAGCAACAAATGTTTTCCATTTTGACAGATTTAGTCCCTGCAAACAAAGATTTTATATTTTGGCAGATTTAGTCCCTGCAACAAAGGTCTTACATTTTGGCAGATTTACTCCCTGTAAAACCTTTTGGCAAATTTAGTCCCTGCAACAAAGGTTATACATTTTGACAGATTTAGTCCCTGCAAAACCTTTTGGCAAAAAGTTTGTACATTTTGACAGATTTAGTTCCTGCAACAAAGGTTATACATTTTGACAGATTTAGTCCCTGCAACAGAGGCTTTACATTTTGGCAGATTTAGTCCCTGCAGTTTTTTAACTTATTGAAAAGTTCCCTGTAATTTTTTTTTTCGAAAACAGTCCGTATGTGTAAGATTTTTGTATTTTGGCAGGTTTGGCCCCTGTGTACAAAACTAATTACAAAAATTGTCCCCGTTGGCTTTTGCTAAACTGCTGATAATACATAAAAAGAAGAAAAAACCCAACCCCATTGCGTAGCATGTTTTTTTTTTCTTCTAGTTTTGATAATATGATATCAGAGTGAAGAATTATAATGTATACTGAAAATTTCAATTCTTTAAACAGGAAGGAAGAGTCTGAACACAGTGAAAACTGATATCTTGGGTTCACTTTGTTGTCTCTTCAACATTGTTCTTCATTTAGAGGGCCCACAAATCTTCTACAGAGACCCCACTTCAGTTACACATTATTCTGCTGATCCAGATTCTGGATGTGTTGTTCTTATGTGTATTGAAGTACTTACAAAAGTGTCGGGAAAACACGCGCTTTATCAAATGGATTCATGCCATGTGGCACAAGCTCTTAGTATTCCTGCTACACTTTTCCAAAATATTCTGAATAAGGGTGTGAAAACTGAGGTTTTAGATAGAGAATATTCGATTGAATTATATGCAGCATGTTGCAGGATGCTGCATACTTTACTTAGGCATCATAAAAGGTTTGAAATCTTTACTTTTTTTTTTTAATGTGGATAATATTCGATTGAATTATAGGTAAAAAAACTAAGTACATTGCAGGGAAAGTTTACAGCACATTGCTTTGCTTGAAGCTTCTGTTTCTGTTCTTCTTCATTGTTTGGAGATGGTAAACAATGGCCAAACTACCCTCGAAGGTGTTGTATGGGGGTTACAAGAGGGGGTAAAATGTGGTGCTTTCCTTCGAAGAATTTATGAAGAGGTTTGTTTATTCATTCAATCACTTTGTTAAGTTTCATTCTTTATTAATCCATATGATCTTTTTAAATTTTTTTTTGTTGGCAGATACGACAACAGAAAGATGTGATTGGGCAGGATTGTCGCCTGTTTTTATCCAGTTACATAGTGGTGTTTTCAGGATATGGTCCTCTGAAAGCCGGAATCAGAAGGTCAGTTTTGTAATTTTACTTTCGTTTCATTCTGTATTTACAACATCTGATGGAAATTTTTTGATTGCAGGGAGATAGATGAAGCTTTGAGACCAGGTGTTTATGCTTTAATAGATGCTTGCTCTTCAGATGATCTCCAATATATTCATACAGTTTTAGGAGGTAATTATTAATCCCATTCCCTTTCTTATTTTAATCCCTCTCAATATATTCAAACCATTAAACTATTTTTTTAAAAAAAAATGATTATTATAAACACCAACACTAATTCACTTGTTTTACCTTTTTATGTTCCAGAGGGTCCATGCAGGAACACCTTGGCAAATCTACAACATGATTACAAATTGAATTTCCAATATGAAGGAAAAGTTTAACTAACAAGTGTTCTAAAAAAACTACCAAAATTTTGTTGTATGTTGAATGGGTTAACCCATCAAAGGTCTTAATTTATTTATGTGCGTAATTCTTGGGAGTTTGTATTAAGGCAAAATTTTCTTCTTTCAGACAATCCAATTCCCATATATTTCTCATCCCTTGATGCTCGTAAATTGAAACCAAAATATAAGACCCATTAGATAAAGAAATGAAAATAACCAACTCCGAAGGCTTTTGATACCATATTATCATCGCAAACAGCCATATATGAATTATGGAAAAATGTAAATAAGAAAAAGAAAACTTAATCTTGTTTAGAATATAAACTTGAAGTACATAAGTCAATTATATCATAACATTGTGGTCTCTGTCATTGGAGATTACTGAAGCTGTAGCTGTAGTTTTTTTTTCTTCTAATACATTTGTTTGCTTGTATAATACTATGCTATTTGAGTGGTGAGATATAATGTTGAAGCACAATTATTATGCTATATCGATGTAAAGTTTTATAAGGACACTCTTATGCATTTTTCTCAAGAGATCACAACCTTTTTTTTAAATGTTTTATAGACAAATCACATGTTGCTTTAGATTTGTTCTCATATTTCATTCCTATTCGTCTTAATGCGGAGAAGATTTAGCCATTGAAGAGCTTGTACAACAATGATATTGAATTTAATTAGACTATTGATATATTTTCTTTCAAGGGTTTATGTATGTATGTTTCTTAAATTCTATAAAAAAACATATTTCGTCTTTATCCAACCACAACGGTGTACAAGAAAAGAAATCTTGTTTGATTTGGATAATTACTATTTTTTTGGCAAATATTGTGGTTGGTGTTCCGAACAAGAAACCTTTGTGTTTTGACAACATAAACCTTTCTTGATTTGGGTACTCTCATATGTACACTAATTCAATTTCTTTATGGTTGCCGGCTTTATCATTATTTTCCAATGAAATCAGGTACCACAAACTTAGTTTGTTTGCTTAAATTTGCAGTAACCTCATCTTTATTGGGAAGTTTAAAACGAGATTTAAATTGTGGCATGGATCTCTCTTGTTTCTCTATGGAAGGCTCTCTAATGTAACAGGTAAATATTATTTGTTCTTGTATGTTGACTTGAACACAAGCTTATTACAAATTTAATGATATATGTCTAGCATGCGAGTCAAGCATATGCATCAAGTTCCATTCACTTCAAATCTAAGCATTTGGTAACATGGTAATATATATATATATATATATATATATATATATATATATATATATATATATATATATATATATATATATATATATATATATATATATATATAGTTCTAGTAGAAAAAAATCAAATAGCAAACACAATACTATTTTGACATATTTACATTTTCTTTTTACAAATACAGTTAATCTTCAATAATTTTTTTTATTTTTATTTTTTTTGAAAATCGTATTATTGACAAAAAGTATTTTGTAAAATGAAACCAATCTTTTATATTTAAATTTTACAGATGATATTTTATTAGGATTATTTTTTGAGGCATAAAATATGGATTTTACATTGATTTCGAATTTGACGCCACTAAAATATTCCAGATCCTTCCAGGGTCAATTTGGTAATTTTCAAATTGTTTAACCTGGTACTACTAAACCCTCTTTCTTATGCTTCCAAAATAGTGTACGGGATTAGGGCTTGTACCTAGCCGCTATGGATCTGAGTTTCAAGAATCATTTGGTTATCGTAATGTTCATGGTGGATGGAATCATTAATTTTTCTGTTAATTTCGATATTTATATGGTATTTTCGATGAATTTAGTTCACGAACTATTGTCAATGGATTTTCCGACTCGATCCAGAGTACTGTGGCTGTGATTTCCCTGTTTAAAAGGTATGATTTTGTGTGCTTTTTCTAATATGTACAAAGTAATGATTATATTTGAAGCTAGGGTTTATAATCTATGTACAAATTCAATAACGTTGTTGAGTCATAAATTTAGTTAAGCAAAAAAATAGACAACTCTTATTTTTATATGTAGGTATATGTTAGGCTGAGAATCTGTTTTGTTTCTAGAACAAAGTTAGTACTCAACTAACTAGATGATTAACAAGAACCTAGAAAACTATTCATATTGGTGCAATTATAATAAAATTTAAAACATGTCGTATATCTTTTGTAATTACTGTTCATAAATACAGTATAATCTCTTTCAAAAGTTGCTAAAATATCAATGAAAATTATATATATATATATATATATATATATATATATATATATACATATATATATATATATATATATATATATATATATATATATATATATATATATATATATGTTAGGTTATTTTGTTTTCACTATCTATTGTGTATCTATTGTGTGCATGTAATTGATTCTGGACCAATCATTTTAGTTATTTTAAGAAAGTAATTAATGCATATTAAATGTTGAAGATATAATTGATATTAATTACATCTTCAACATTTAATATGCATTAATTTCTTTCTTAAAATAACTAAAATGATTGGTTCAGAATTAATCTTACATGCACACAATAGATAGTGAAAACATTTGAACCTAACTCACATATATATATATATATATATATATATATATATATATATATATATATATATATATATATATATATATATATATAGGGTTAGGTTCATGTGAGACCACTAGATTTTGTGAGACTGGGAGACCAAATCTTGACCACTCATCTTGAATAATGAAAGGCTGATATTAATTTAGATTAAACCATAAAATAGGCGGTGACATTTTTGTAAATTAATGGAACTTTAGGATTAGATCAAGACACAAAGGGGCAAAAATGAAATTTTGCATTCTTTTTCGTTTAGCACACAAAAACACCCGATATTCTTCTTAAAAACCCTAGATACGAACACTAAAACCCATTTGATCTAAATCTCAATCATCGTTCTGCTTCCTGAAATTCATCTTCCGATTGTTACACGAAAACCCTCGATAATCAACTAGAACACTAACGTCTTGTGATTTTGAACTTGTCATCTTCGATTTCTCTTTGGATTGATTTCATTTGTGGAGTTCTGCACTTTAATCCCTCGATAAAACCCTAAACTTACTTACTTTGATTCTTATCGAATATTTCCATCAAAGAAAATGGATACATCAACACGTGCTTCAGAATCTACACCATCAGATCATCTAAATGACATTATTACCAAAACTTCTCAAGAAATTCCAGGTAATTTCAATAGTTCTGTTAATTATCATTATATATCATTGTTCTCGTTTGATAACAAGGATGTTGCTTCGAGAATTGGTCTTCTATTGTTGCTCCATTCTCCAAATCTACACACTGTTAGTGATTAGGGTTAGGCAAATACCTATTATTAGGATCATAAAGTAAAATAGGTGAAACGAAATGAAATAAGATGCAAGATATACCATACCTTCAAGAAGAAAGCGAAAATGTAGAAAATAACATTAAATTAATCTACAAAATCGGCAGTAATCAAACTAGCAGGAGTAAGGACCTTGTGCAAATGCATTGCAAAGTATTGAAGATTTTACCCCTGTTTCAAAAATGGCTGGTTTGAGAGATTTTTAGAATCGTTTGATTGGTAAAAATGATGATCAATTAAAGAATGAAGAAAATACTTTTAAACTGCTACACTTTTAAGCTCAATCTTTGACTTTATAGTTTATAATTATAATATTATGCAACTGTTTGTACTAACATTAATTATTTTCATGCAGCTAATATTATAACAAGAATGACAAAATCAAAAATAAAAATGATGACAGCGGGTAGAAGTAATGAAGTGGAAACTTCAACAGGCAAATGGTTGGTTCAAAAAAGAAAATCATCGAAGTCTATCGATGAATCAACAACTACAACTTCAAAAGAAAAAGAAAAAAAGGTACATTATCAGTTATTCTATTCTAATAAAATATTTATCTCATTTGTTTATGTTATTCTATGTATTATAATAAAATATTCTATATTCTATTAATTATTTTCTGCATTCTATTAATCTTATTCTAATAGAATAACTGAATGGGACTTTGGTATTAGATCAAGACACAGAGGGGCAGGAACAGAAATTTTCATTCTTTTTCGTTCAGCACACAAAAACACCCATTTGATCCATACAAATATTCTGATATAATAAGTGTATATGTATAATATTCTTTTGGAATATTACTTTGTAATTAGATGATATAAGATTTTTGGATTTTTGTGGTGTTACTAACATTTATGACTAATGTAATGAATTATATGATGAATCTAATGAAGGAATCTATGTAAAAAAGAGAATCGGCGATAGAAAATATGTTAAAGGAGTGACAAAGATTGCAAAAAGGAAGAAGAAAGTGGGGACAATCGTGCAGCAATAAAGAAGCAAAAAACCGTCAAAGAGAAAAAGACTGTGAAAGATATATTGAAGGAGTTGCCTTTAATAAACACTAGATCGACACCTGGATTAATGACAGATGCTGTAAGTTCTTTGACATCAGAACAAAAAGAGTGGGTAAAACGGATGAGATTTAAAGCATTTTTGAAGATCAACATTAAGAGTATTCCCTTAAAACTTTGCCATTTTATGCTTGAGCATTATGATGAAGGCACAAACAGTATTCCGATTAAAGGAAAAAGAATAAAGATCACAAAGGAAAAAAATTCATAAATTGTTTGGTTTACCCAAAACTGGAAAATGCTTATTTGACTTGGACATGGTTAGCGAAGATCATCAAGTGTTTGATGGATGGATGAAGGAACTTGAAGGTGGAAAGGCAAATGCAACAAACTACAAGAAGATTATTCAAAAATCCAAACAAGTGGATATGAACTTTAAGCTGGGTTTCATAGCTTTATTTGTTAATACGTTTGCAGAATCCATTCCTATGGGGACAAACAACTTACTTCCAGTTAGAGCACTTGTTGAAGTAGATGACATTTCTAAAATCGATTGGTGTGCGTATTTATTGTACTGTGTAAAAAATTCAAAAGGGAGATGGCGTCCAGACAACCCCAAGTGTTATTACAGAGGCCCACTTTTGTTGCTGTTGGTATGTTTTTTCATATACTTATTTTTTTCTTAAAAATGGATATCTAATATGATGTTGAAATAATGCAGCTAATTTACTGTGATGAAATTGAATGCAAGCTCCAAAAAATAGAACGTAAAACACCATTAGTTACGATGTGGACAACAGATAAGTTGAAGGAAAGACAATCTTTTGAGATTGAAGCTGGTGGATTTGGGGTTGGAAATCTAATTGAACAAAGTTCAAATTTAGAACATGATAAGAATGAGAATCAGGACACACGTATTGAGGTATATTCTAAGTAGAATATATTATTTAATTATGTTTTAGAATATATTTTAATTATGTCCTAACTTAATATAAGAAAAATATTCTAATGCCTTTTTTTTCCCAGGAGTATGACGAAAAGTATGAAACAATTTTCAACAATGTCTCAACTGAAAAGGATAATATGGAAGATATTATTTTGCATTGTCTATCGAAATTCTCTGAAGACAATAGAACGAAGGAGATGATAAGGAAGTTTAGAGACATATTTTCAACTACACTTTTTTCTAGTCGAAAAAGGGTAATAAATAGGATTTGATATAAGTTTGGAATTACTTAAATGTAGTTATGGTGAGTAAACAACAATTCCTTTTGTAATATCTATCTTATTTTGAACAAATTATACAAAAAAATGTTGTCTAGTATTATGTAAGAAATTTGATATGGTTTATTAGGTGATTAATGCTTAATGAATAGTTGGTATTATGATCACTTCTTAATGGTCATGGTAGAATATTCAATAGTAAACAAAAAAAATTTAGAATATTCTAATAGAATAATGTTAAAGGCATCATTATCCTATTAGAATAATAAAAGATGTTCAATATAATATTGTTACATGTATAATATTGTATTATAATAATTTGGTAACAAAACATTATACTCTAATTATCATACATAAGACTATTCATATATACTTCAATGCAAAAATTATGTAAGATTATATAAGATTATACTGCAATCATCATACAAAAGATGTTTGCCCTTTAAAATTATGTTGTAATGTGTACAATTAACTTACATTATGTAAGATTCTAATAGTATATGAAATATTATGTAATATTATGAATTTACAACTTATAGTGTTATAGGAATATATAGAATAGTCTATAGGAAAAAATGATTTATAGAAAAGAAATGTTTATAATGTTAATATGTAATAATCTGAAAGATTGTAATATGATGTAATATTTTATTATAATATGAAATATTCTAATTCATACCATCATTTCCTTCAAGTGTGTAGGAAACCAAATAATATGTAGGAACCTAGACTAATAAACTTTTTAAACGAGTGAGAAACATATAAGTTTATAAAATGAAATGAATACTTTTAGGATAAATATCAAACTTTTCTCTGGAAGTTGAAACGTATTCTAAAAACCTCATAGATTAAAAACCAAATTTCAAGTTTGTATTATAAAAAATATATCTCTAGGTTACAGTATTTACTAATATGTTGTTAATTGATACATAATATTATGAAATTGTATGGAATATTATAATATTAAAGTGTAATATTCTAAATTGTGTTATAACATATAAAATGAACTTATATTACATAAGATTCTAATGTTATATTTAATATTCTGAATATACATACCATTCTAAAAGAATAATTTAATTAGGTTGTCTATATTCAAGTTACAACTTAATATTCTTATAGAATAATGCTATAGGATGTTTGTATATGTAGAACATTCTAAATATAATGTAACACTAAATGATTATATGAATATCAAATATCAAACTAGAATATAGCAATATATATGTAAGAAAATTAAAATAATGCACAATTTATTTGTAAATACCAATGGAAAAGTAAAAAACTTAGAATATAGTGTTATCGTTTTATTCAGTTACCTCAACTACATCACTTGAAACCAAAAATAAAAAAATATAAGCAAATTTATAACATCCCACTACATTGAATGAGACACTACAAGAATTATTATCGAGCCACATTCTCTACAGTTCCATTCAAGACTTACCTAAAAAGTTGTAATGATAGAGAACATGAGAGATTTAGCTAATTTAATAATTGTATGTACCACTTTACACTGTAAGAGGGATGAAAGGGGTTTGATGGGTATTAGGATATATATCTACTGCAATAACAATGTTTAAAGTTGCACAAATATAGAGAACAATTTCATCAAGAAATAAATAAAGAGAGTGCAGGGAGTAAATTAAACCAACATCTTCATTGCAGATTTCGATTCTAAAAATGAACTAAGTCCTCATCATCCATCAACTTCTTAGCATGGACCAAGAACCATTGAAACCAACATGTCAATATGCTTCTTGAATCTTGAAGTTCTCATCATTAATTAATGGTGGCAAGATAGGGATGATATGCTTCTTCCAACATATACACTGAACATTTGCATAGATGATAGTTGTATGTCCTTCAACCACTGAAAAAAGAAGTACACCAATCATCACTAATTTAAGAAAAATCAGCTTGGAATTTAGGGTCAATATCATTAAATAGTAACAAAGTTTAAGGGTAGGAAAGAAGGAGTGATATATTAGACTCTACATCAGACTCTTTATTCATTCAGGACTTTCATCAAACAAGTGGAGTGCACGTATAATGTAAGAGAATTGGCTCAAGAAAAATAATAGTTATATACACACCTCATTGATTTTATAGAATGAGCACAAAATAACACAAAAATACGTTGTTTTTGCTTGCTTATCTTCATTTAATATGTGCTCAAATGCACAGAAAAAACCAAAAGCTTGAAATTGATAATCGATGGTTGAAATCAAATACTTGAAATGATAATAAATTTAAGATGAAGTTAAATTGATAAAACACCTGATTTGAGAGTAAACTTGAAGCATCAATGTGATGGACATCGATATCAGTTGATGATTGATTACCAATGTTGATGAATAGCTAAAAATCATTGATCTGAAAGTGACGAAAACTCAGGCGAAGAAAACTCAAACCTTGATCAATTGATAAAATCATGATGTAGAGTAAAAAGCACAGCTTGAAAGATCGTTAGCAATTGTTGAAGATGAAGATTAGCAGAAATCGACTGAACGCTTGAACTTCTACCTTGGATGAAATCGATGATCACAGAGCTAAAATCGATAAAAATCTTGTAATGAATTGTTGATGTCGATAGATGAACATAAACCTCAATCACTCAAATCAAAGCAAATAGAAGATTGATTAGCATGAATCGAAGATTATGGAATGTTGATCCATTAGTGTGAACTGGTAGAAAGAATCTAAGCAGCTGGGTTTTGTGATAATGTGAAGAGAACAGATCTGATGATCTAAAATTTAACCTAGCGACTAATCTACCCCTAATTAACTATTTTTTAGATTAATTAGTGTTAATCACGTTTTCTTATGAGCCACAAGATCAGTTTTGGTCAAAGGCTCAAATTTGGTCCCCATGTCTCACAAAATATAGGTGGTCTCAAATGAACCTCTACATATATATATATATATATATATATATATATATATATATAGGGAGCATTCAATCCCGTGAGAACATTTGAGAACAAAAGTTATATTGTAGGGGCTGTCCAGTTATATTGCTGGGGCTTTCCATCTCTATGAAAGTTGTATCCGGTACGGTGGCATAAATGTAAATAAGTTAATTGCTTCCAAAACACATCACATTTAAAAAATAAAGGAGTTATAATCGTAAAAAAAATATAAGCTGGTTCCAAACATACATGGTCGGAATCCTCGAAGCAATCAAAAACCCTTATTTTTCTCAACAGAAACCCTTGCTTCCCTCTAACATTTCAACCATTTTCAACGAAAACGATACATATGTCGTCAAAAACAGAAAAAAACGCTGTCGAAGGTTTCATTGAAAGGTAAATATCACTTGATTCTCATTTTTCTTTCTTTTTTTTTATTATGAATATCACTCGATTTTCGAGTTTTCCTACTGTTAGTTTCATCAATATATAGAAATCGACATTATTCAAAAGTTTTTTTTAAATCAAACCCTAGTTTCGATGTCGAACAATTTACCTAAGTTTACTAGTTAAAATAAAACTCAATTTTACTAATATTAACGTTTAATTTCTCGATTTAACGTTTTTTTATTCATGTATTCCTTTTTATACTCATTTATGATTGAAACAAAAAGATTTTTTTTAAAATAACATGCATGAAGGTGATAAATCATATGACTGTGTTCAATCATATCAATATTCATCTATAATCACATCTAATTATATGATTATAACCACAAATAATTAAATGATTAAAATCCCTAATTAAATATATACAAAAATTCTCCATTGAAGAACATTTATTCCTATATAATCACAAGTGATTATTGTACCTATATAACTAATCACATGTGATCGTAATCAACAAAAAATATTTTGTTTTACTATAACCATAGCTTTTAACAAAATTGATTACAATACTTAAAAAGACAGTCAATAATGATCAAGGTTTGGATGACATGAATTTGCATGATGAAGGTGTTGAAAATGAAAAAGGTGATGATAATGAAGAAGAGCAAAATGTAGAAGGAGAAGGTAAACAACAATATAACTAATCATTAAATAAATATGTACAAAAACTCTTCATTGAACAACATTTGTTCCTATATAATCACAAGTTATTATTCTACTAACTTATTTTGTTTATCTGATTTTTGAAGATGTGAACAAAACAATAACATACATTATTGAAAGTATTTTTGAAAACAAATTAGAGTTTAATAGTACCCAAATGTTAAATGATGATGAATTCAATTCTCTTTATGAAAAGACCATGAAAGAATACCAAGATAAAAAAGAAGAGAGTATGATGCCCTCATATGATCTCAACATAAGTCACTAGACACCTCTAGAGATGACAGAGGTAAATATTATTTTGTCTGTTCGTACAATATTATATCTTTATGAATGCAATCACATATGATTTCATTATTTCTAAAACATACAATCACATGTGATTAAAACTAATTATCACTTTACTTAAACTTACAATCATATATGATTAACAGTAATTATAAAAATTTTAAAATTATGATTCTAATATTTTTCTAACTGTTATAACCATATATAAATTACAGAATACCGTTGATGAAGAAAAATATGAAGGTAAAAAAGAAGATGTGAAAGATGTGATAGATACAAAAACAAAGAGCCACCACCCAGACATGATAGAGGTAAATATTATTTTGTCTATTTGTACAGTATCATATCTTTATAAAGACACATATGATTTTATTATTTCTTAAAGGTACAATCACATGTGATTGAAACTAATTATCACTTTACTTAAACTTACAACCATATGTGATTAACAGTAATTATAAATATTTTAAAATTATGATTCTAATATTTTTCTAACGGTTATAATCATATATGAATTGCAGAAAATTGCAAAAGATGAAGGTAAAAAAGAAGATCTGGTGAAAGATATGCTGGATCCAAAAAGAAAGAGCCACCCAAAGATAAGTAACTAAGGAACCTCGACAACAAATCAAAACAAAGAGTCTTTGCCTGAGCTTACAGAAAACCAAAATCTAACTCAGGAACCTCGGCAACAACGAAAGAAGAAGCCAACTGAAGATAAGAGATCTCCATATAAAGAGAGAGCCATTTGCTTGAAAACAAAATTAACAAAAGAAGAAGAAATTCTTGGTTATTCGACTTTTCAATTTGCAAGGAAGTGTATAGTAAGTTAACATTTACAAAAATAAATATAAATATACTTGTTTAATAATTAGTAAATCACATGTGATTAAAGATATGAATATAATAATCATATTAACATATTTTATTAAATCATATGTGATTATATTCATGTATATAATAATATGAAATAACATTTTTTTTAATATTTACAGTGATCAACTGTTATTCACAATAAACAAAAGAGTGGTATTTCGATATGTATTTGAAAGTTTGTTTCCCGGAGAATATCTATTTTCGGATGTCATAGACTCATGGTCTGAACTACTCAGCTACAACGAGAAGGACCGAGACATTAATAATTCTCCATACAAAGTTTTCTTGTCTGTCCAAATGACTGTAAGTAAAACATATATGATTCTAACACTAAATTAATATCATCTATATCATATATTTAAATTCACATATGATTATACACTAAAATCACAAATGATTTAACATTTAGACGAACTATATTGAGGATGAGCAACTTCCTAAACCAAAAAAGGACGACAAAAAGAAAAGGATTGACAAAAAAGTAAAAGAACAAATGGAAAAGGAGGTAAAGGAGAAAGATGAGAATAGATACAATCTATTCAAAAAATACTTTGTAGATTGGTTGAATGGAGATGAAGAAAAAATAAAATTGAAAGATGTTGATATGGTAACTTTTAAAAAAAATCTTATTATTCTTATTATAGTGTATATCCTTCCTAAATATGACAATACATATTTAAATGCAAATATTTTTCCTTACTTGCCGGCAGGAACACTTGTTTGTATTTGTTTTTAACATAAAAAATGCAAGCATTGTAATACTGGACAACAACATCTCAACAGCAACAATCAAAGATAAGTACAAGCCTGGACTTATAAACCTGGTAAGTAATCACATGTGATTATCTAAAACATTATTTCATGATTCTAATCACATATGATTATGTAAATTATTTTTATTCACATCTGATTATATAAATGTAAATAACATTTTTTATATGTTTAGTTGTATTTGACTAACTTTATATATATTTTTATAATTTTCAGAAAAATACTTCTTGAGATATCTCAATGAGATAAATCATCCACGATGTCATGCCCTTGAAGACCCATATATCAAACCACAAATACTACATCTGCTATGTAAAACTAAAGATAACAAAACAAATTGTGGAGTATTTGTGATGAGATACATGGAAACGTATATGGGTGAAACAGATTACAAAACCGGATTCCCAAAAGAAGGAACTCAGGATGCGTTGTTGGATTGGGTGAGAACCAAATATGCTTATGCATTGATAAGTTCTTAAATTAATTTCATGAAGGATGATATCATGGAACTTGCTCATGAGTACAACAAACAAAATAAAGAGAAGAGAGAAAGTGATCAAAGAAAAGCTTGTGCATAAATCCAATCTTTGGTAAACCTTAGATTGTTCTCGACAATTGATTAATCGTTTTAGTCATATCCAGTTCTAGACCTTTTCCCTTCTTAATGCCCTAGGCATTTGGAAAATTTTAGAAAGGATGAATATAGCACATGTAATCGATCCTATATCCGAAGCATATGGGACACGATTCATGATGTCTCACATAAAGACTAAACTAGTATTTTGCTATAGTATTTCCATTTCTATTTGCCAAGTTCTCATAATTCAAATTATGAAAAGGGATGCCGTAGTCATAATCGAATTTAAGAACGCAAATAATGAACCCATATATAGAATTTCCTTATGAAATTCATATATATTCTTGACTAAATTTGATTAAAATCTCATGATCTAAGCTTATAGATTTGAGATGAAGTATAATTTCCTCTCCCTTAATTATAGCAAACCAACTTTTCCCAACTGAAACCTTTTGTTTTCTATAATTAACATTGCTAACTTGCAACCTTTATCATAATTATCATGCTCCCACTAACATGATGATTATTAGCATAACACTTATGCTCCCACTAGCTTTGACATGTACTCAGAAATCAGCTGGACTTATAGGAAAACAATACTTTATTGACATTCTTACCAAAGTTTAGATTTCTGATACTAGATTGGTTTGATAAGACTTTATCAAAATCATACACCTTATCTTAGATAGATCATAGGTGTGTCTAAACAATTTCAGAACTATGAAAAGGGATGCCATAATCATAGTCTGAATTGTTTAGACTTTTTGCCATTTCTCATAAGTCAATGTTAGTGTGTCAGTTAACCACGCATGCTCCACTAACGACTTTGAGAATTGCAAATATCACAATTGCTATCTACTTAAAATCTACGTAGTGAAAGAATTTCCTCACCATCATTTTCATGAATTGGAGAGAAACCTTATGACACTTAGATTTTATGGTGTATGTGCTCTTATCTATGTGAATTTGTCAAACCATAATCACAAGACTAGGTTAGTGACAAATCCTAACTCATATGGATTGAACTTGTGCAATCTTAACTTCTTGCCACCTGGCAGCTCAAGGGCCTGCCATTGCTTCCAAGTAGCTATGCAAACAATTGAGAACATGTAGAATTCAAATGTATATCCAACTTAACTGGAATGGGCACAGAAATGTCAGCACGATAGGTTATAAACCTCTAGTTATGTGTTAGTGATGAAATACAAGTTTTATTCTTGATTACTTCTTGAAACCCTTTTAGGATCTTTTAGACTCCCACTGCCTCCTTGACCTATAAGACTTTCTTACCAAATATTCAAGAGATAGTGTGGATTCTAATCAAGACAGACACTTAACACAAGTGACCTTAGTTGGTCTTTGTTTTATCCAAAACATCACTACTTACCAATTTCAAATGTACAAGAGGAGAAAACTTTTACTCTTACATTTGAAAAGTTTTTTGAACCTTCTTTAAGACATCTCACTCAAGTTACAATCTTAGAGTATAACTCTAAGAATTTTTTTTGGAACGAAGTATGAATCATCTTCTTAATTTAACCACTTCAACAATTCATAACTCCTCTTCTTAACTATTATAATGCACTTAGAGGATGAATTGTGATAAGGTCTCAAAATCATTAAGATGATCTTAAAACATGATAATAAAGTACTCTCCCATCTTTTCAGATTTGAGAAGCTTTTATCCTTCTGCCTAATTTGATTCTTTTTATTCGTTCTGTCATACATTGAAACTTTTCCAATGTCTTAGAATTATACTTAAGCTTGTAAGTATAATCATATTTACTAAACCTTAGTAAATCATGATGAATAGTCATATCCATATTTTGTGGTAAACTTTGGCTAGTGCACAAGAATGTGTACTTGATCCCTTAGTCCTTCTCTTGAGTCACATATACATGTGAACACGGAACTAGTTTTAATTTTCCAAAGTCGAAAATTCTCATAAATCACACTAAACACCTTGTATGATTCCAAGTTTCGGTCCAATTGAAACTTGGGTGATGAGAATCTTTCCTTATTTGGTAAATTTAGACACTACCACAAATGATAGAATCAAATTCATATTTCCAATATTGCCATCAATGGAATCATATAAACAACAATTTTTCACAAATGCCATTGTAAGGATACTTAGAATAAATAAAACCATTTTTTTTAAAACTCTGCGGAAAACTTATCCTTACAATGCAAAAGCATATGAAAAACTTGTTGTTATCTATTCCTAAGCAATATTACATAACTCCTAAGTAACAGCTCAAAATTCTGATCACTGAACCATGCGATCGAAATCCATCTTCGCGATCAGAATCAGCATATACTTCCTTCTTCACTTTTTCTTTGATTCTTAAAACATCAATATGTGACCCAGTCACATCATGTAATAAGAACCTCAAAATAGAAACTTAATAGAGTTTGATAATGGACTTTACCTGAAGATCTTTCAGGTAAATTTGACAGCTTTGTAACCAATGCCCCTTACCATGTACCATTGTCAATGTCCATGGAAGTTTGGGAAGTTGATCTTCTAATCAAATTTGCTTTACTAGTCCTCCTAATCATTTCTGATTTAGAAGCACCAAACAAATAGATAATATCATTAAGGGTCATGTCATAGTCTGTTCCATAGTAGTCCCAAAGGAACTCACTATGTGACATAGAAAGTGATTGAACATCAAACTTTCTCAAGATTTTGACACCCAACTCTCCCGGCTTGTCAATATGTGACTTTATCTCCAAGATGTGAGCACACATAGACTTTGCTTGCCAATAGGGCTTGAGTGACCTTGAACTTGTAGGTTAGGGAGAATAATTGGAGGAGATGGAGGAAGTGAAGTTCCAAGAGATTTGGGAAGATCATAGATGTCTGAATTAAACATCTTTTGGGAGATATTCAAGATAGTTGATTTAAAGTCCTTAATATAACACCCAATATGAAATATTAAGGCTAGGACCCAACACAATATTTTATAACTTGGAAGAAGGATGCCGTAATCCAAGCTATAGAATATTTGAAGGTAGGGGAATGACGATTCACCAATTTCCACCATGAAAAATGAAATAATTTATTAGGTTTTTATTTGAAACTCCTAGATCTTTTAAGATTCATTGAACTGTTTAATGAAATGTTTCAATCTCGAGTGTGCCCTTTAGGTTTTGTAACTGTGATGCCGAGGATCACAAAACAAGGTGTGAAGTAACCATTCAAATTACTTGGTACCCTTAATATTTACCCCTCAATCGATGTGCCGGTTAACCACACACGCTCCATCGATACTATGATAAATATTAAGTTACCCTTTTCCTACCTTGTTAAATACGAGTTAGTGTGTCGGTTAACCACACATGCTCCACTAACCGACTTAAACAAAGTGCAAAGTGTAATTTCATGGATTAGCACCTTATTCACATTTTCCTAAAGTAACTAAGATTGGGAATTATAAAAAACATTTAATTACTTTATATTTTCATTAATACTTTTAATGAAGGGAGAATTATAGTCCTTGTCCTACCCGTTCGGCTAACGACCCTCCACCAGTCAAGGAAGCGGTGGGTGAGAGTGGACACCCATTAAACTACCATTTTATAGCCAGTAACCTTATACTCCCCTTATAGACCGACTTCGTGAATGAGGCCTACTAATGGTAAGACGACTTGCTCTTATATATATATATATATATATATATATATATATATATATATATTATCAACTTATAATATTATAAAGTATAAGGGTTGAATTTTAACTTTTAAAATTTTAAGGGCTTAACTTAGAATTAAAGTATTCATGGGAAAACTTTACAAATTCCAAAACTTAAGGGCAAGTTTTTGAAACTATTCAAAACTTTTCATTTCATAACTTATGAGTTTAATGGTTCATTAAAATCAAGACTCTTCATTTTTTATGTAACATCTTATTCTTTAATAACACTTTTAAAGAAGTGACTCTTAAACATCCATAACTTGAGGACAAGTTATGGAGTCATAATACTATTTAATGAAAAAGACTCTTCATTTTTTTATGTAACATATGACACTTTTATGAGTTTTAAGATTCATAAATGTGACCTTTTATGTAACTTGAGGAAAAGTTACAAAAACACATTTTATGAACTACCTCTAAATTAATTAGGATTGAAAACAACTAAAACACAATTTTTTTTCCATTAACTAAACTAACTCATAAATCAAGGAAACATAAAACTTTTGGTAATCCATAACTTATGGAGTTAAATGCTTGTTTTATGATGAAACTTTTCATGTTCCATAACTTAAGAATAAGTTATGGAATTCTATAAAACATTAACACCAAATTTGTGTAACTCCATAAAATTTTGAATCAATTTTTTTTAAAACCTTTTCATATCCATAACTTATGGAGGTTTCAAAAAAAGAACTCTTTAGATCAAACTTTTAAAACTACTAAAATAATCATATCATTTTATATTTTACTAAATTTGACCTAATTCAACTCATATAGTAAATGATTCAAATTTTACAAATAATTAGTTTTTCACAAAAACAAGTAATTATCTTAAAATTTGACAAACGTCATGTTTTTTTCCCTTTTTTTTTCAACTTTGAAAATAAAACATTTGCATCAATATAACAGAAAACAACCCATGACTTTGATACCACTGTTGGGTTTTGAGCATTCTAACACTCCTATGGTGTACATGCAACCCTATAAACCTTAGATTTATGTTTTCTCTATTATACATGCAAATATTAAATATTCCAAGCTTTCATCCTAACTAGCATATTATGATGCACCTATACTACAAAGTTCTAGTTAGATGGCATACATTTTGATGTAGCTTGATGTCTTCAAGCTTCATGAGCTTAGCCCCAATAGTATGGAAGCCTCAAGTGGAATCACAAATCACCAAAACACCTTGGAAGAACTTGAGAGAATATGTATGCACACTAAAATTGGCGCACTCTTATGTCCTCACACACTAGTTCCATTTCTTGTGCCAAATACTCCTTTATATAGTGTGGTGGATTAGGGTTACATCCATGTAAACCCTAATACCCATGTCTTTCATTTCCATGAGATCCATGGGTTAAGCTCCATGGACTATCCATGGTATTACCATTCAAGCCTAGCCAATTCCAAATAAGCATTACCCCACAATATATAAATACTTGAGCCCATATTTAATTAGTCATACTTATGATCACTAAATTAATTCCAAATTAATTTAAGATCAATACTAATTAAATAATACGATTTCATATTAATATATTAGATCTTATAATATATTAATAAATCATAACTTATACTATTCTCACAAGATTATCCATATAAATTGTTCGGGTGAAGTGCAACCCAAATGGACCATGCCGAGTCGGGTCAAGTACATACCAATTATAGTTATGGACTTAGACATTAATCCAACAGCTACTACCTACTATCACATAACATCATATCATATCATGCTATCACATAACATCATATCATATCATGCTATCACATAAACATATCAGGTAGTAGCAAACCCATATGATTATCACAAAGACAATCATCTATCATACAACTCCTACTAGTGGGCCGACATTGTGGCCTTAGGCCCACTTCTACTGGAAGATAACTCACCTCACACTACTGAAGTCCCACAGACTCAACCCCAACTGATGGATGACAGATTCCCGATCTGTCAATATTAAAACATCACCCAATTAATAATTGGCTCCCATTACATAACCATAAGTATATTCTTTGGGTAATTACTACATTACCCCTATCTTGGTTTATTCAAGCCCAAGGCCCAATCCATAGGCCCAAGGTTAATTAGGAATCAAAGCCCAACACTTTGCCCAATTTTCCAAATTGGGCCCAAGCCTATACATGGTCTTATTCTAAGACCCAACCTCATATAATCATTAAGGCCCAAACTGTCACACCCCTAACCTCATATAATCCTTAAGCCCAACACTTCCGTGGGGCCGGAGTGGATGGAGTAGTGGCAGCATGAATGGTGACCGTTTGCTGTTTCTTGGCGGACTCTGGTGCTGACTGTTTCTTTTTGTTACACCAGAACTTTCTTTTATTGTTACCTCCTTTTGTTTGACCGGGGGTGGTGATCACGGTACCATGGCTGGCCCTATGGTTGATAAGTTGTTGTGCAAATTCCTTGGCACTCTCAAAGGTAGTGGGTTTCGAGGCCAGTACACTATCATGAATTTGGGATGATAGCCCCCAAAGGTATCGTTCCACCTTTTTCTCCTCTGGAGTGACCATTGCGGGACAGAGGAGTGCTAGGTCATTGAATCGGCTGGTATAAGCTTCGAGATCCGTCCCCGACATCTTGAGGTTCCAGAGTTCTTCTTCAAGTTTTTGCACTTCGCCCCTCGGGCAATATTCCTTCAGCATCAAAGCTTTTAAATCCTCCCAGCTTATAGAGTTAGCCACTGCAGGAGTAAGCGACTTAACTCTGCCGTTCCACCAAGTGAGAGCTCTTCCGGTGAAAGTGAGTGCCGCGTACTTGACTTTGCTCACTTTAGGGCAAGCACAAATTTCGAAGACTGCTTCGGTTCTCTCGAACCATTGCATTAGTGCAGTGATGCCCCCGCTTCCATTAAAAGAATCGGGTTTCCCATTTGTGAAGTCCTTGTAAGTGCACTCCTTCGTACGCCGCGTACTCTCCCCGTCGTACCTATTTGCGACATTGCGGCTGCCACAACTGCTGTTATCGCAGTCTGGAACATCACGGAGTCAAACTGCGGAGGTGGCGTTGGAGGAGGTGATGGTGTTGCGCTGCCGGATGGTCTTGGTCTCTTCCTTGGCGGCATGGTTCTGTCATATATTTTTAAAGATGGAAAGTCGGTAGGGTTTCGATAGTAATAATGAGTCGAGTGTTAGTTGTTCTAACTCATTAGCATTATGTCCCGACTTTGTTGTATATTCTTTTTTTTTTGCAAGCCATTCAGAGTGAGAGTCTATACAAATAACTTATGAATGTGATAATAGTGACTCAAACATCCAATGAAATAAAACGCATGCCAAATTCATTGATAAAATTTTAGTAAATATTGTTTTGGGAAAGGTTTGACCCCATAGGGGTCCACATTACATCAATGTAAAGATAAAGTTTTGGCAGTACAAAAGCCCCTTTGACTAATGTGATCACTTAGTCGCGGGGTCAACCTATTCGCAATAAAGAGTAGCACCAACGTATACTAGAAATCCTAGATTTATAACAAAACATGAGCAGTGCGAACACTACTCGTGGCGGGTGGCATCTGGTCCATGGTGGCCCTGAGATGAGGTCGAGGCTCGCTGAAGCTCCGTAATCCGACGTTTGACCACGATCACTATCTCCTCGAGAGCTGCGTGCCTCTCCTGGTACTCCCTTACCTCCGGTCAAGTAGTGGTAAGGTCCTCGATAAGTTGGTCCACTGGATAGAAGTCCCTCTCCAAATCTCTGGTGGATGCGTCGGTGGCTGCCGTAACAGCGCTAAGATTTCGAACCTGATCTGCCATTTCCCTACTTTGGTTCCCCAAATTTGTGATGTGTTGGACCATGACGGGGAGGGCTCTGTCAGCCGGTCCCCCGTGGCTGAGGTCATAGTAACCTCGTTGGTCGCCATAAGGTGACCGTTGGCATTGTTGTCAGCTCCACCTCTCGATCATGGTTGCCCAACAGGGCTCAGGCCCGTTGTGGCCAAAGCGGTTCGCCGGCACCTTGGCGATGTAAGGAGGGTTGGAGACTTCCTCCTCTGGTTCTTCTTCACTTTCGTCCTCATCCATGTCTACCTCGTCATCTTCCTCTTCTTCTTGTTTGTCTACCTCCTCTTCTTCTTCTTCGGATTCCTCTTCGGGATGCTCTTCGGGGTCCTCTTCAATCAGCTCTTCGGGCTCTTCTTCAATCCAGCCGGCATTTCCCTGATTGGGAAAGTATGGGTCTTCTGGTAAGTGGAATCCTGCTATGTCGTCTGCTCGAGAATAGGGGTTTAAGAAGCAGGTAGCGGTTAATAATAATAACATTACGCTATAGCAACATACAAATACTCCTATAGTATTTTAAATTTTTAGATTTGGTTCTTAGAGCATTCTTTGTAGAGTGAAGTTAGGTTATTAGATTTGTTTCCCCCTACGACTATCCCCCAATATGAGTAAGTCACTTCTCGGACAGATATAGTTGATCAGGCTATATCCTTCCCAAAACTGATTACTCATACAAAGGCATACTCGTAGTGTTCAACTCCTCTTCTTTTACTTTATGTTCTTCTAGTTTTGACACTACGCGAGTATGTAATGCATGTAGGTATACTTTTAAACGAGACAACTATTTATTTTCTAAAAGTATAACCCGTTAAAATGTTTTAAAATCAGAGACATTTAGTCCCAAATGTGTTTATAGTTTGTATATCCTATGTTGTTTGATATACTTAATTCACTATAAACCGTGCTCTGATACCAATCTGTCACACCCCCAAACCAAGGACGACGGAAATGTCCGGGGGTGGAGGACTTCATGTATAGTATCATAACAACAATGGCAATAGTGATGAAAGTAAACACAACCAACATATATATAGTTGTAAGAGTTACATCATTGTATGAATTACATGTTTCATAATCAATTACAATATGTTGACAAAATATGAAATGTTTGACGCCTTAACGTCCCATCCTCAAAATGCACTTGATTTCCTGTTTAGTGATTTCCTGAGAATACAAGTTGTTTGAAAAAGTGTCAACACAAAGGTTGGTGAGTTCATAAGAGTTTTTGTTTGAGAAATAACCGTTTTTCTTGTAAAAGCGATAGAGTATGTTTCCATAAAATCCAATATTTTATTTATTATGTAACTATAGTCTTAAAACCCAAAGACTGAAGTGCACAAGTAATTCATCATACTAACAGTGAATCATGCAAGTTTAAATCGACATAAACTCGTTAATTTAGAAGTAAAACCCCCTTTTTAAAGTAGAAATTTTCCATGTAAACTTGAGAGATTATTAACTATTTATGTGAGCCGCTATAACCATACTATGACAAGAGGTAACCTGCACAACGTCTTTCAGATGCACTGATCCTATGACTCTTGTTACCCGCAGACCTGCCGGTCCGGCTGTAGCTATCAGCGAGGTGTGGGATGTCAACCCCAATATAGATCTATACACAATTATCACGCTCTCCCTATAAGAGTCTTTGGTTATAACTTACAGGAATTTGAATCCCATACTCGAACGTATGGGTAGAGATTGTCTCACAACCTAAGTTAACTAGTTTACAAATGATTTTTTATTAAACCCTTTTCTCGTAGAGGGAGTAAAATAACCTTTTATGAACGAATTAGTGATATGAATTCCTTGAACTATTACTTTTATATATTAGGCTGTGTATGAAAACCCATTTGTTTCGAGAGTAAAGCCTTTATCATGCAGTAAAAATCCCATAAACTATGCTTATTGTGGTTTATTATATGTATTCGAAATAAATGATGAAACCTTATCATGAATGACAAATTTTCAGTTTACAATGATAAACTAACAAGGAAATGCATTCAATATTGAGAACTTATCGTTATACACTTTGCTCCGCATAATACAAAGTGTAATAAAAGTTATAGGCTGTTATTTAGTTTTAGCCTTTCAGCATTGATTTAGAAAAGTCATAGAAAAATCATATGAAGTCAAAAACTAAATCCGTAAATTCTGAGAGTTCATAAAAATGTGTCTAGTTTGTTCATAAATTTTATTACAATTTTTGGATGCCTCTAACATGTGTAAAAATGCTCATATTCACAGACTAGTCCGGATTCGTAGCTACAGTGATAGGCAGTTTTGTAAAAATCACCATAAATTGTAGAAAAATATTACGGAGATGTGCAAGTAGTCATTTTAAATCTAAGACTGGAAATACTTGCACTTAAAACAGTTTTTAAAACTAAAATGTTTATGTTGACCAAAACAGTCCGTGAATGGAGTCCAACTTTTCTGATGAAAGCTGTTAGAAATGTTTAGTTATGTTCTTGGTGTTTTAACTTGTATTATCCCCCTTAAAACTTAAGAAAAAATGAAAATAGAGGGTTATGAACTCACCTTGAGTGATTTCAATGGTTGGATGTTGAAGAAGAGAAGTGTTGAACTCAAGAACACTTGAAGGATTGCTTTGAAGATTCAAGAATCTAACACAATAATGATGGAGTTTGTGTAAGACATCAATGATTTGAGTAGAATGAAGTGTAATTATCACAAGGAGGATAAATTATACTTACCAAGTGAAGGTGAAAAGCTGGAAATGCCATGGAAATCTCATTTTTGTGAGAAGGAGTTAGAGAGAAAAGAGGTGTTTGATCTTTAGTGAAATGAGAGCAAGTGAGTGAGAATGAGGAGAGGGGATGAGTGCCTAGCTACAAGAACGTGGGATTAACTTGTGAGAGAGAGGAAAAGTACAATGAAGTGACAAGGTATGGTGGGGAGGAGTGTGGGTTAGTCATGGAGTGGGTATGGTGGTTGCTGGTGTCATAATACAAAGAGAAGTCAACAATCAACCTTTGTACTTCACCCACTCATTTCTTGGATATGATTTGCACCAAAAACGTGGGAATTAATGAATTATGAGGCTTTAATTGATAAAATAAAGTTTTGGGTGAAAATCCTGCGTTAAAACGATGAAAAACGAAGCCAAAACGAAGTCGGAATCGAAAACCGGGAAGAAATGGGCTTTCCTGTGAGACCTCTCGGTCCTGGCCGAGGTTCGGTCCCTTCTGTTCATGGGCCGAAGGCGAAATGAAGCGAAAGAGGGTAAGAGGCGAAATGGGCCGAAGGTAGCTTCGGTTCCTTGTGCGAGGTTCGGGCCCGAGAGCACCCTTCGGGTTTGGTCCTCTTGGTTTCGGTTCAGCAGCCTTCGGGTCCTGTCCAAGAGGGTCCGGTCCCTAAGAGGACTTTCAGCCCTAAGAGCGGTTTCGGCTCCTTAAGAGGGTTTTCGGCTCCTTAAGGCTGTTTTTCGCATAGACTTTCGTTTTCGAGCGGTTTTTGACTAAATTAAGAGCCGGGATGCCCCGAGTGATTTTAGAGAGATTTGGGAGAGATTTGACATTCTTGGAGAGATTTGGGAGATATTTGACATACTTTGAGAGATTTCACATACGGAGAGAGATTTGGGAGAGATTTGACATACTTGGAGAGATTTCACATACGGAGAGAGATTTAGGAGAGATTCCACATATTTCGAGAGATTTGGGAGAGATTTGACATACTGGAGAGTTTTGGCATTCAGAGAGATATTTGGGAGAGATAGAGTGAATACGGTTGAGAGAGGTTTCGTTTGTGACATTTTTGAGTGTCCGGCTTCGCAATGCAAGTTTCGTAAACCCCATTAAGCCATGTTTTTGGATCTTACACACTCCAGATGAGTATGCAACATTATTTTATCGGCTTGGTTCATTGTTTAGCACTAAGGCTAAGGAAAATTAAACACACGAATTTTCCAAGTGATGTTTTCTCATTAAAATAGTGAGTTATACAGTAATTACATAACATAAACCCTAATATACAAGGTTTAATTGAGTTGACTGGTTTGACTCGTTGACTTTGTTTGACTTTGACTTGACCTGAAATTGACTATTGTCACATCATCCCTCCGTTAGAGGGAATTTTGTCCCGAAATTTACATTATGACAGGGACTTCAAGAGTTTGGGAAGAGACGCGGGTATTTTTGTTTCATTTGATCTTCGCGTTCCCAGGTGAACTCAGGTCCTCGTTTCGCGTTCCAACGAACCTTCACTATGGGAATACGGATTTGTTTCATTCTTTTGATCTCCCGATCCATAATGTGAACTGGTTCTTCCACGAAATGGAGACTCTCATTAACTTCAATTTCGTCGAGAGGTATCACGAGAGTCTCGTCGGACAGGCACTTTTTCAACTTGGATACGTGGAAGGTAGGGTGTACGTTATTAAGTTCTTGTGGTAATCAGAGTTTGTACGCTACGGGACCAATCCTGGAAAGGATTTCAAACGGTCCGATGTACCTTGGGTTTAGTTTCGCACGTTTACCAAAAGGTATCATTCCTTTCCAAGGGGAAACTTTTAGTAGTACTCGATCACCGACGTGGAATTCCAAGGGTTTACGTCGCTTGTCCGCGTAACTCTTTTGTCAAGCACGAGATGCCTTCAGTCTTTCCCGAATTTGAACAATCTTTTCTGTGGTCTCCCTTATGATTTCAGGACCAGTAAGGGTGCTATTAGGGACTTGCCCCCTAGCTATTTGAGTGTCCCCTACTTCTGCCCAACACAGGGGTGATCGGCACTTGCGTCCATAAAGAGCTTCGAATGGGGCGACCTTGATGCTAGTGTGATAGCTGTTATTGTAGGAGAATTCAATAAGCGGTAAATGGGTATCCCATGCCTTACCAAAGTCTATCACATAGGCTCTCAACATGTCTTCTAATGTCTGTATGGTGCGCTCGCTTTGCCCGTCGGTTTGTGGATGGTAGGCCGTACTCATGTCTAGCCTAGTTCCCAAAGATTTCTATAGGGACTGCCAAAATCGTGAGGTGAATCTACTATCTTGGTCGGAGATAATGGATATTGGTACGCCATGCAGTCGCACAATCTCCTTGATGTACGTCCCGGTTAACTTCTCCATCTTGTCGGTTTCCTTTATCGACAGGAAGTGCGCAGACTTGGTTAATCTGTCTACGATTACCCATATGGTATCAAGCCCACCTGACATCTTAGGCAGCTTGGTTATGAAGTCCATGGTTATCTGTTCCCACTTCCACTCAGGTATATCAGGCTGTTGTAGTAGTCCTGAGGGTTTCTGGTATTCCACCTTGACCTTGGCGCAAGTCAGACACTTGACCACATAAGTCGCAATCTCGGCTTTCATGTTCGGTCACCAGTATAACTTTTTGAGGTCTAGATACATCTTGTCCGACCCTGGATGGATGGAATATCGAGTCTTGTGTGCTTCATTCATGACGAAGTCTTGGAACCCACCAAACTTTGGCGTCCAGATCCGATTCATGAGATAACGTGCTCCAACATCCTTGACTTCTAAGTTTTTATCCATCCCTCTTAATGCCTCACCTGTCACATTTACTGGTTTCAAGGCTTCTAGTTGGGCTTCCTTGATTTGCGTGGCCAGGTGGGAATGGATGGTCATGGTTAAGGATTTTAGTCAATGGCCCGCATATTCCATCCTGCTTAGGGCATCAGCTACTACATTGGCCTTGCCCGGGTGGTAGCGAATTTCACACTCGTAGTCGTTCAACAACTCAACCCATCTTCATTGCCGCATGTTGAGATATTTTGATTGAGAATATGCTGAAGACTTTTGTGATCGGTGAAGATGGTGCACTTTCTTCCGTAGAGGTAGTGTCTCCAGATCTTTAAGGCGAACACTACTGCTCCCAATTCGAGGTCGTGGGTAGTATAGTTAACTTCGTGGGTCTTAAGTTGCCTTGACGCGTAAGCGATGACCTTCCCTCTCTGCATGAGCACGCATCCGAGACCTTGATTTGAAGCATCGCAATACACCACGAAGTCATCAGTCCCTTCCGGGAGAGACAAGATCGGCGCGCTGTATAGGGCTTGTTTTAACGTTCGGAAGGTGGCTTCTTGTTTATTTTCCCACTTGAACATCACACATTTCTGAGTCAAAGTGGTAAGGGGTTTAGCAATCTTAGAGAAGTTCTGTATGAACCTTCGGTAGTAGCCTGCGAGTCCAAGAAATTGTCGGATTTCTGTTGGCGTTGTAGGTGCTGACCAGTTTTCGATCGCCTTGATTTTTGAGGGATCCACGTGAATCCCTTTCTTGCTAACCACATGGCCAAGGAATCCCACTTCTCAAAGCCAAAATTCACACTTCGAAAATTTAGCATAAAGCTTCTCGGCTCTTAAAGTCGCCAGTAATAGTCGCAGGTGTTGCCTGTGCTCTTTTTAGCTCCTTGAATAGACCAAGATATCATCGATGAACACGATCACGAATTTATCTAGGAAGGGTTGACACACTCGGTTCATCAGATCCATGAACACCGTAGGTGCGTTTGTTAATCCGAATGGCATCACTACAAATTCATAGTGTCCATAGCGAGTTCTGAATGCCGTCTTGGGGATATCTTCTTCTTGAACTCGCAATTGATGGTAACCCGAACTCAAGTCGATTTTTGAAAAGTAGCTTGCTCCCTAAAGTTGGTCGAAGAGGTCGTCGATTCGGGGTAGGGGATATCGATTCTTGATGCTAAGTTTGTTCAACTCCCTATAATCGATGCACATGCGAAAGGATCCATCCTTATTTTTCACAAATAGAACTGGTGCTCCCCAGGGTGAAAAGCTCGGTCTAATGAATCCCTTGCTTAATAGTTCGCTCAATTGACTAGAAAACTCTTGTATTTCTATCGGTGTGAGGCGATATGGTGCTTTGGCTATGGGGGTAGCACCGGGATCCAAGTCGATTCGGAATTCGACTTGTCGCGCAGGTGGTACACCTGGGAGGTCTTCTGGGAACACGTCGGGGAAAGTTACAGACATCCGGGATGTCCTTGATTTCTTTTACTTCTCGTTTCTTATCCACAACATGGTCCAAAAAGGCATGATATTCCTTACGGAGATACTTTCGGGCTTTGACACAAGAGATGATTTGTAGGTTCGCACTAGGTTTGTCGCCATAAACGCCGAGAGTGTTTCCATTCGGCAGATTGAGGCGGAAGGCCCTTTCGTAACACAAAATGTCTGCACGATTAGAACTCAACCAATCCATACCAATGATGACGTCGAAACTTTTTATTGTGACCGACATTAGGTCGATTTTGAACGAATGGTTGTCTAGAGTGAGGGCACACCCTGAGTAAATATCATTAGTGCGCTCAACCTTTCCGTTTGCCATTTCTACAACGTATGAATCTTTTAATGACTGGGGATTTTGTTTAAGTATTTGTTTGAATTGGTGACTCACGAAACTTCTTTCTGCCCCACTGTCGAAAAGTACGCATGTATAAGAGTTATTGAGGAGGAACATACCAGCAACCACGGTGGGGTCCTTGACTACTTCCCCGTGTCCTAAAGTTAGGACTCTTCCTGCATTCCCAGCATTGACGTTTCATGCTTTTGGGAAGTTTCTTTTGTAGTGCCCTATCTCTCCGCAACCATAACAGGTTTGGCTTGCTCCGGTGTTGGCGACGGTGGTGGCTTGAGTGGTGTTTTGGGCCGACGCTTTATAGAATCGTGCAGTGTGCTCCTTTTTGTTGCAGTTATTGCAGTGTAATTCCTGACAAGCACCGGTGTGGTGGAAACCACATTTGTCGCACTTAGGGAGTGTCTCAACATATTGCTTCCGTGGGGCCGGAGTGGATGGAGTAGTGGCAGCATGAATGGTGACAATTTGCTGTTTCTTGGCAGACTCTGGTGCCAACTGTTTCGTTTTGTTACTCCATAACTTCCTTTTATTGTTACCTCCTTTTGTTTGACCGGGGTGATGATCACGGTACCATGGCTGGCCCTATGGTCGATAAGTTGTTGTGCCAATTCCTTGGCACTCTCAAAGGTAGTGGGTTTCGAGGCCAGTACACTATCATGAATTTGGGATGATAGCCCCCAAAGGTATCGTTCCACCTTTTTCTCCTCTGGAGTGACCATTGCGGGACAGAAGAGTGCTAGGTCATTGAATCGGCCGGTATAAGCTTCGAGATCCGTCCCCGACATCTTGAGGTTCCAGAGTTCTTCTTCAAGTTTTTGCACTTCGCCCCTCGGGCAATATTCCTTCAGCATCAAAGCTTTTAAATCCTCCCAGCTTATAGAGTTAGCCACTGCAGGAGTAAGCGACTTAACTCTGCCGTTCCACCAAGTGAGATCTCTTCCGGTGAAAGTGAGTGTCGCGTACTTGACTTTGCTCACTTTAGGGCAAGCACAAATTTCGAAGACTGCTTCGGTTCTCTCGAACCATTGCATTAGTGCAGTGATGCCCCCTCTTCCATTGAAAGAACCGGGTTTCCCATTTGTGAAGTCCTTGTAAGTGCACTCCTTCGTACGCCGCATACTCTCCCCGTGGTTAGAGTGCGTAGCACCAGATCCAGAACCACCAACATCGTTCGTACCTATTTGCGACATTGCGGCTGCCACAACTGCTGTTATCGTAGTCTGGAACATCACAGAGTCAAACTGCGGAGGTGGCGTTGGAGGAGGTGATGGTGCTGCGCTGCCGGATGGTCTTGGTCTCTTCCTTGGCGGCATGGTTCTGTCATATATTTTTAAAGATGGAAAGTCGGTAGGGTTTCGATAGTAATAATGAGTCGAGTGTTAGTTGTTCTAACTCATTAGCATTATGTCCCGACTTTGTTGTATATTCTTTTTTTTGCAAGCCATTCAGAGTGAGAGTCTATACAAATAACTTATGAATGTGATAATAGTGACTCAAACATCCAATGAAATAAAACGCATGCCAAATTCATTGATAAAATTTTAGTAAATATTGTTTTGGGAAAGGTTTGACCTCATAGGGGTCCACATTACATCAATGTAAAGATAAAGTTTTGGCAGTACAAAAGCCCCTTTGACTAGTGTGATCACTTAGTCGCGGGGTCAACCTATTCGCAATAAAGAGTAGCACCAACGTATACTAGAAATCCTAGATTTATAACAAAACATGAGCAGTGCGAACACTACTCGTGGCGGGTGGCATCTGGTCCATGGTGGCCCTGAGATGAGGTCGAGGCTCGCTGAAGCTCCGTAATCCGACGTTTGACCACGATCACTATCTCCTCGAGAGCTGCGTGCCTCTCCTGGTACTCCCTTACCTCCGGTCAAGTAGTGGTAAGGTCCTCGATAAGATGGTCCACTGGATAGAAGTCCCTCTCCAAATCTCTGGTGGATGCGTCGGTGGCTGCCGTAACAACGCTAAGATTTCGAACCTGATCTGCCATTTCCCTACTCTGGTTCCCCAAAGTTGTGATGTGTTGGACCATGACGGGGAGGGCTCTGTCAGCCGGTCCCCCGTGGCTGAGGTCATAGTAACCTCGTTGGTCGCCATAAGGTGACCGTTGGCATTGTTGTCAGCTCCACCTCTCGATCATGGTTGCCCAACAGGGCTCAGGCTCGTTGTGGCCAAAGCGGTTCGCCGGCACCTTGGCGATGTAAGGAGGGTTGAAGACTTCCTCCTCTGGTTCTTCTTCACTTTCGTCCTCATCCATGTCTACCTCGTCATCTTCCTCTTCTTCTTGTTTGTCTACCTCCTCTTCTTCTTCTTCGGATTCCTCTTCGGGATGCTCTTCGGGGTCCTCTTCAATCAGCTCTTCGGGCTCTTCTTCAATCCAGCCGACATTTCCCTGATTGGGAAAGTATGGGTCTTCTGGTAAGTGGAATCCTGCTATGTCGTCTGCTCGAGAATAGGGGTTTAAGAAGCAGGTAGCGGTTAATAATAATAAAATTACGCTATAGCAACATACAAATACTCCTATAGTATTTTAAATTTTTAGATTTGGTTCTTAGAGCATTCTTTGTAGAGTGAAGTTAGGTTATTAGATTTGTTTCCCCCTACGACTATCCCCCAATATGAGTAAGTCACTTCTCGGGCAGATATAGTTGATCATGCTATATCCTTCCCAGAACTAATTACTCATACCAAGGCATACTCGTAGTGTTCAAATCCTCTTCTTTTACTTTATGTTCTTCTAGTTTTGACACTACGCGAGTATGTAATGCATGTAGGTATACTTTTAAACGAGAAAACTATTTATTTTCTAAAAGTATAACCCGTTAAAATGTTTTAAAATCAGAGACATTTAGTCCCAAATGTGTTTATAGTTTGTATATCCTATGTTGTTTGATATACTTAATTCACTATAAACCGTGCTCTGATACCAATCTGTCACACCCCCAAAGGAAGGACGACGGAAATGTCCGGGGGTGGAGGACTTCATGTATAGTATCATAACAACAATGGCAATAGTGATGAAAGTAAACACAACCAACATATATATAATTAAAAGAGTTACATCATTGTATGAATTACATGTTTCATAATCAATTACAATATGTTGACAAAATATGAAATGTTTGACGCCTTAACGTCCCATCCTCAAAATGCACTTGATTTCCTGTTTAGTGATTTCCTGAGAATACAAGTTGTTTGAAAAAGTGTCAACACAAAGGTTGGTGAGTTCATAAGAGTTTTTGTTTGAGAAATAACCTTTTTTCTTGTAAAAGCGATAGAGTATGTTTCCATAAAATCCAATATTTTATTTATTATGTAACTGTAGTCTTAAAACCCAAAGACTGAAGTGCACAAGTAATTCATCATACTAACAGTGAATCATGCAAGTTTAAATCGACATAAACTCGTTAATTTAGAAGTAAAACCCCCTTTTTAAAGTAGAAATTTTCCATGTAAACTTGAGAGATTATTAACTATTTATGTGAGCCGCTATAACCATACTATGACAAGAGGTAACCTGCACAACGTCTTTCAGATGCACTGATCCTATGACTCTTGTTACCCGCAGACCTGCCGGTCCGGCTGTAGCTATCAGCGAGGTGTGGGATGTCAACCCCAATATAGATCTATACATAATTATCACGCTCTCCCTATAAGAGTCTTTGGTTATAACTTACAGGAATTTGAATCCCATACTCGAACGTATGAGTAGAGATTGTCTCACAACCTAAGTTAACTAGTTTACAAATGATTTGTTATTAAACCCTTTTCCCGTAGAGGGAGTAAAATAACCTTTTATGAATGAATTAGTGATATGAATTCCTTGAACTATTACTTTTATAGTTTATTAGGCCGTGTATGAAAACCCATTTGTTTCGAGAGTAAAGCCTTTGTCATGCGGTAAAAATCCCATAAACTATGCTTACTGTAGTTTATTATATGTATTCGAAATAAATGATGAAACCTTATCATGAATGACAAAATTTTCAATTTACAATGATAAACTAACAAGGAAATGCATTCAATATTTAGAACTTATCGTTATACACTTTGCTCCGCATAATACAAAGTGTTATAAAAGTTGTAGGCTGTTATTTAGTTTTAGCCTTTCAGCATTGATTTAGAAAAGTCATAGAAAAATCATATGAAGTCAAAAACTAAATCCGTAAATTCTGAGAGTTCATAAAAATGTGTCTAGTTTGTTCATAAATTTTATTACAATTTTTGGATGCCTCTAACATGTGTAAAAATGCTCATATTCACAGACTAGTCCGGATTCGTAGCTACAGTGATAGGCAGTTTTGTAAAAATCACCATAAATTGTAGAAAAATATTACGGAGATGTGCAAGTAGTCATTTTAAATCTAAGACTGGAAATACTTGCACTTAAAACAGTTTTTAAAACTAAAATGTTTATGTTGACCAAAACAGTCCGTGAATGGAGTCCAACTTTTCTGATGAAAGCTGTTAGAAATGTTTAGTTATGTTCTTGGTGTTTTAACTTGTATTATCCCCCTTAAAACTTAAGAAAAAATGAAAATAGAGGGTTATGAACTCACCTTGAGTGATTTCAATGGTTGGATGTTGAAGAAGAGAAGTGTTGAACTCAAGAACACTTGAAGGATTGCTTTGAGGATTCAAGAATCTAACACAATAATGATGGAGTTTGTGTAAGACATCAATGATTTGAGTAGAATGAAGTGTAATTATCAGAAGGTGGATAAATTATACTTACCAAGTGAAGGTGAAAAGCTGGAAATACCTTGGAAATCTCGTTATTGTGTGAGGGAGTTAGAGAGAAAAGAGGTGTTTGATCTTTAGTGAAATAAGAGCAAGTGAGTGAGAATGAGGAGAGGGGATGAGTGCCCAGCTCTAAGAACGTGGGATTAACTTGTGTGAGAGAGGAAAAGTACAATGAAGTGACAAGGTATGGTGGGGAGGAGTGTGGGTTAATCATGGAGTGGGTATGGTGGTTGCTTGTGTCATAATACAAAGAAAAGTCAACACTCAACCTTTGTACTTCACCCACTCATTTATTGGAGAAGATTTGCACCAAAAACGTGAGAATTAATGAATTATGAGGCTTTAATTGATAAAATAAAGTTTTGGGTGAAAATCCTACGTTAAAACGATGAAAAACGAAGCCAAAACGAAGTCGGAATCCAAAACCGGGAAGAAATGGGCTTTCCTGCGAGACCTCTCGGTCCTGGTCGAGGTTTGGTCCTCTATTCATGGGCCGAAGGTGAAATGAAGCGAAAGAGGGTAAGAGGAGAAATGGGCCGAAGGTAGCTTCGGTTCCTTGTGCGAGGTTCGGGCCTGAGAGCACCCTTCAGGTTCGGTCCTCTAGGTTTCGGTTCAGCAGCCTTCGGGTCCTGTCCAAGAGGGTTCGGTCCCTAAGAGGACTTTCGACCCTAAGAGGGGTTTTGGCTCCTTAAGAGGGTTTTCGGCTCCTTAAGACTGTTTTTCGCGTAGACTTTCTTTTTTGAGCGGTTTTTGACTAAATTAAGAGTCGGGATGCCCCGAGTGATTTTAGAGAGATTTGGGAGAGATTCCACATTCTTGGAGAGATTTGACATTCTTGGAGAGATTTGGGAGAGATTTGAGTGTCCGGCTTCGCAATGCAAGTTCCGTAAACCCCATTAAGCCATGTTTTAGGATGTTACACATTCCAGATGAGTATGCAACAATGTTTTATCGGTTTGGTTCATTGTTTAGCACTAAGGCTAAGGAAAATTAAACACACGAAATTTCCAAGTGATGTTTTCTCATTAAAATAGTGAGTTATACAGTAATTACATAACGTAAACCCTAATATACAAGGTTTAATTGAGTTGACCAGTTTGACTCGTTGACTTTGTTTGACTTTGACTTGACTTGAAATTGACTATTGTCACACAAACTGTGGCCTATATATGGCCTAATTTTCCAAATTGGGCCCAAACCCCTTACATGGGCCTTACCCTAGGCCCATTAAATTATTCTTGTTCAATTGCTTGCTCTTGGATGGTCCATTATTATCTCAATCATTTAGGCCCAATAGAAAGGCCCAACTTAAGGCCCAAGTGAAATTAAGGTTTCACATAAAATGATGATTAGGTAACAAGTTACCTACTTAACCCATTAAGGACTTAATCCATTAAGTCCCACATGGCCTTAGGTTAATTTGCAATGATTAATAATTAATTCTTTAAGCTATTAAATAATTCCTGCATGTCCTGATTAATCTCCCAAATTAGGGTTTTATTGACATTAGGATTTTCCAAACCGTAATTAGGGTTTCCAACCCAAGTACTATCCCATTTATCAATTTGTTGGATTTTTAGGTCAATTAGGGCTTTATTGGGCCTATTAGGCCCACTAGATTATCATTAAGCCCATTAGGGTTTTCACCAAGCCCATTAGGCTTCATTAGGCCCATAAGGGCTTTTTTAGGCCCATTAGGGTTTCGAGCACCCCAAACGAGTCAACATAACGAGGCAAAGCACACCACCACCCGACACGGCGGCCGGTGGTGGTGACAGATTTTCTTCAGTATTTCAATTAATACAAAATTACAACGAAATAACCAAACCGCACACACACACACACACACTAGGCTAAACATATACACACGCAACTACCTTATGGTGGCCGGTGGCAGTGCAAGGCGGCAACAGGTGGCGCATGGTGGCAGCAAGTGTCGCATGGCGGCAACAGGTGGCACATGGCGGCAGCATGTGGCTGCGATGAATTTCCTTCCCTCTCCCGAAGGTTTCCGTTTTCTCACGACCACGCAGCAACAACAAATCCATTCCAGGGTTTATCCACCCACCTGGTGGCTCTCGGCGGTGGCAGACACAACAATATAATGTCCGACGGTGGCAGTAGCACGAATGGCGGCGACAACTGCGGTTAACCGCGACATCAAGTCCGACAGCAACAGGTCGACGAAGTGGTGGCAGAGCAGCAACCCTAGCGACGTTGGCTGAAGGCGGTGCAGGTGAGCGACGTCGTATGGCTGGTCCCTGACCGCCACAACGTCGGAGCAACCACGGAGGTCCTCACTTGGCGGCTCTCGTCCTCGTCGTCGGCCGAAAATGACGGTGGCCATAGGGCTTCAGCGGTGGCAAGGAGGAAAGCAGATGAGGCGACTGTAGGTCTATCATGGCGGCAGTCGAATGGAAAGGTAGATGTCGATGGTTCTCGCCGTCATCGCTGATCAAAATTGGTATGGCAGCATTTCACGTCATTAGCGACAGCAGGACGACGCCGGTGGTGAAGGCAAGAGGGTGGCAGCGGTGCCGAAAGTAATGGAAGGAGAGGTGGCGGCTGTTTTCTTATACTAGGGTTAGGGTTAGGCGGTGGAACCGCTATATACCCGTGCATCATAAAACTTAACCCCATAATGTCAAGATCAGCCCCTCCTTTCCCTTTTCTTCAAAAATTCAATCCACATTTTACCTTTTACACCCTGCCCTCTAAAACCTTTACAAATTTAGTTCGAAATTTACAAAACAACCCCTTGCTTGACAATTTCTTTTCAGTTTAAGTCTAATGAGCAAACTTCAGCCATCTTAACATTTTTAGTCCCTCCTCCTCTCATTTTTTTCGACTTAAGTTCCAATAATTACCATGGAGCCCCTGACTTCATAAATAATTATAAACTGAGTTCAAAAGTTACACTTTTGACCCCCGAATTCTAAAATTGTGACAATTAGATCTTCGAGATATATAATTATTTATTTTAGGGCTACCGTTTGTTCATTAATTAATTTATTTATTAAATAAATAAACGAGCGTTACATTAACTATTATAGAAACAAATAACATGTGTAAAAATTTTAGAATCACATATAATTATAAAAAGACAAACAAAAAATTGAACGTCGAAAAATAAATTGCATCACATATGATTATAATCTGTTATGAATGTTATATACTAAAAAAATTGAAAACTAATAAAAAGTCTATACATCAATTTTGAGCATTAAATCTGTTGGGACAAGTACGCCTGCTGTGTGGTTCTCTTTTACCACATAGTGAACATTTTCTTGTCTTCGTTTGAGCTTTCATAACTGCTTTTTCAACTTCACCAATAAGCCTCTTCTTTTGTGATCCTTTATTATGTTGAACATCTAGAACAAAAATCTCAACTTCTTCTGGAATGGTAACATTATAAAGTTACTCAAGGACATCAAAATTTGTAATCGACTTTTCACTTGAAGAATTACTCTTCACCTCATTCAAAAAAAGTTTTGTTTTTTTAGCAAAACATGCTAACTTCTGCTTATTATCTCTCACAATGTCTAAAGCAGTTTCAACATTTAAAAATACTTCATTAACCAGTTTAGTAACTTCTTCATCCTCTTCATCAAAATGGTCTCTCGATAGCTGATAATTTGAAGATATTACATCCTTTGTCCTGTTGGATTAATGTCTAAGTCCATAGCTATAATTGGTGAGACTTGACCCGGCCCGACATGGTCCATTTGGGTTGCATGGCATCATGCATTTGGATAGACTATAATGAGAGAAATAACACTTAAGGTTGGTTAATATATTATAAGTTCTAATATATCAATAAGATTATTTAATTAGTATTGATCAAGAATTAATCTAGGATTAATTAAGTGATCAAAAGAAGAGTAATTAAATATATGGGTTGATTGTGTAAATCATCCATACTTATATAGTGGGCTAATGTGACAATCCGAAAATTTTTCCGTTACGGTAACCCGTTCCCGTCAGTGAAACCCGTTTGTATTTCAATTTTTCTGTTAACATTTTGGATTAGGTCATTTAAATTAAGACTTTTATTATGACCTCGTGAGTGTCCAAACCCATTTGAAGCAAGTGAAAATGCCCCAAATTTTTAATTGGAAAAATTTTAGTTTCAACCACGTCGGGTTACGACAATTAAATCGGGTACGACCAAAAGCCTCGTTTAACGTCAGTATCGCGTAGATTTCCTCCGGGCCACAAACTTAAGCCTTATATAAAGGATGAGTGAACTTTAATTTATCTTTTTACCACCACCTCATAACTTTCTCTCTCTACTCTCTCTCTAAAACTCGAATTTAATCCAAAAATGCCTCTTCAAGCTTCCAAAATCGTAAGTAATCTACCCTACCTTGTTGTTTAACTTGTTTAGCATGCAAATCTATGTTTAAACTACCAAAAACCATCAGAAACTTGTGTTTACGGTTTAGGAACACCTCCCAAAACCGTGAACTCCGTTAAAGGGGTTTTGAAGCCCCAAAACCCTTCCAAGTCCCTTCTAGTGCTTAGATATGGCTTAAGGACTTGCATGTACGGGATTTGATCACCGAAATCATATCATTTGGGTAGTAAACATGAGTTTACGGCCCAAGAACATTCTTGTACCGTAAACACATCTATAAGGACCATAAACACCTTTTAAGGTGTTAAATTGCCCCTTAAACACCTCCAAAAGCTTCCATGAGTGCCTAGAACCTTGTACTCCTTCATGTGATGCACCAAACCATAAAAAAATGAGATAAACATAAGTTTATGGTTTGGGAAGGTCTCCCAAAACCGTAAACACCTCCAAACGTTGTTTAAGTGCCCTTAACACCTTGTATGACTTAGAATTGGGTCTAGAACTTTGTATGCTTAACCTACAACCACCAAAACACATGATTCATGGACAACCATGAGGTTACGGTCGTAAACTCATGTTTTTAAGGTAGTAAACTCCCCAAGGGCCCTTCAAGAACCGTAAACCCCTTTTCCAAGGTCAAATCAAGTCCCGATCACTTCCTAAGCCATGGAATCAACCCTAGAACCTTCCCTTGAGCAATGTAAGACTTTTAAGCACCCAATAACACACCACCCATGAGTTTACGGCCGTAAAATCATGAGGATATGGTCATAAGGCCGTAATCTCCTTTAGGAGTTTACTCTTGAAGAGAAAACTCCATATCTAGGCCTTACACCCCCTTAGATGCAACCCGGATCACTCCTAACACTTGAAATGAAGTGTTTTCGTGCCTCGGAGTGTATATTCTTATTTAATTAGTAGTTCAAATTCTAATTAGATACAATTATGTATCTCTTCACATTACATAGGAACCTCGCGTGTACTCAAGCCCTGAACTGACACTTAGCATCCTAGCCGACACATTTATCGTCTGGTGAGTTCATACCCCTACACCTTTTTCCGTGTTTTCAATGTTTTTAGGGGGAATACAAGCAAAAGTCTATCTTGTGCTCAAACTTATTATTTCATTTGAAATGTTTCATATTTCATATGTTTTTAACAATCGAAACCGTATTAACCAACCATTTGACTTGCAGAGTTAGTTTTCCAAACTGATTGCAAATCATATTATATAATGTTATATTGTATATTTTACAAATGATTTTCCATTTTCATTGCTGTTAAAATCATTAAGATTAGAACTTTAGACGTCCTCTGTAACACTCCACAGAGATACGCGAGTGGAGGACCATCTTTATAATTAGAATTTAAAACAAGATTTTCCGCATTATTACTTGTAAATTCGTTAATCTTAGGGTTGGAGAGACGTCCTCTGTAACACTTCACAGAGATACGCGAGTGGAGGACCGCCCCTGTAACCAGAATCTCTTAGTAGGAGAGCGTGACTTGAGTGTATAGATCTATACAAGGCTGACTACTCCGCACCTTGCTGCTAGCTACAGTGGGACCGGCAGGTCTACAGGTGACAAAAGTCATAAATGATACTGGCTTTCCTTTGCCGTATCTAGTTTATAGTATGGTTATAGAACTCGCAAACTTAGATAACGGAGATTTACTTTTAAGTAATAAAGAACTTAGTAAATTAATAACCTTAGAAATTAGTTTACTATTTTGATAGTTTTATATACGTGTTAAAACTAGCATACCTTTCAAGGATAACTAGGCTTTCGGGAAACATCACACAAACACTACAAGTATGGTAGATTCATGTACATTTCATTCAGATTCGATACCAATCACAAAATTTTAAGGAAAATAAGGGTTTTTCCTGGGATAACAGAACTCACTTTTAGCTAGATCGTGTAGTAACCAGATAACAAACTGTTCTTAACCAAACTGTGTAACAAATGGATAAACAAACTTTACTTATAAGAAAATATGGGATTTTCTTGGATAACAACTTTTTCAGAAAACTAAAGGAAACTTGTTCATTTTCAGAAACAAACCGCTTATGAACTCACCAGCTTTATGCTGATATTTTTAAAACTGCTTGTATTCTCAGGTCAACATTAGACAGGTATCCCGCGATCTTTTGCAGAAGACGGAGCATATGGAAGTCACATCCTTACTTTTGTTTAAACTAATGTATCTATAAAACCTATATTACTTTACTTTCAAACAAATGTAATTATTCTATGTAATGTAATGTTTTGTGTTTACTATACTTACTATGTACATTGGTTGTGATACTTTACATGACGTCCTCCGCCCCGGAACGTTTCCGCCATCGGTTTCGGGGTGTGACAGATTGGTATCAGAGCCCTTGTTTATAGTGAACTAAGTATACCGAACCTTACATGGTATAAAACTATAAACACTAAGGGGCCGAAGTGCTCTGAACTAAAAGTATACTTTAAAATATAAGTATTTTTTTAAAAGTATACAAGAATACCTAAACGCCAGAAACCGTAACTACGAGTAGAAAAAAACATAAGTAATTGGGTGTTGTACGCTGCGGTTAAACCTAGGCAGTTATGTAGTCGTGTCTAGGGTCAATATAGCCTGATCAACTATATTCATTCAAGACACGACCAACGTGTGCTTGGGAGTGACTGTGGTGTGCAGCATGCCTAAAACTTACCTAATATCCAAACAATGATTCATCGTTGTAGCAAACCATAAAATACTATAGGAGTATTTTAGCCAAAGCCGATTACGTTGTAGAAATTCATTCCAATTGTTGCTACTCATTCTTTCCTTAGCGATAAATTCCCTTGTTTTAGTAATTTTCCTATATATTATCGCTTGGTAGAACACTTTATCTGTCATAATGAGATATCTCTTGTTTCATATCTCATTACTCAATTCAGAGGACTTACCATCCTCTCTTTCTTAATCATTTTAGATCAATATGCCTCTAAAGAAAGGATCCAGCTCAAAGAACAACAACCCTCCGCCACCGTATCCTTCCCAATTCGACCCTGTCATATTTCAGGTAGCTGTTACTGCCGCAATAACGGCTGCAATGGCGCACTTGAACCCTAGTAGGTCCAGTGGACCAGGAAGTAGCACCTATCCCCAAAACCATGAAGATGATCAGGGGCACCAGAATGAGTGTGATGAGAGTAAGAAGACTTTCTGGAAAAAGCGAAAGGGTCAGAGCTCTCAAGGACCCTCCAAGAAGCACAAAACGGTGGTAGTTCAAGCTGCTACTACTCCTATCGCCGCGTCTACAGCTCAAGCACCTACCACTAGGTATGCTGGTAACCTCCCTTGGTGCAACAGGTGCAATTACCACCATCGTATCCTTGGCTCATGCCGTGAGTTGATCTGCAACAGCTGTGGCAAGAAGGGTCATCTTACGTGAAACTGCAGAGCATCAACTCAACCAATCGATCAAGCTTCCGGAGCGGGTATCAATCAGGCCTGCTATGGGTGCGATGAAATCGGGCATTTCAAGCGAAACTGCCCAAGAGCAACAACCACCAACAACACCGGGATCATTCTGTATATAAAGCAGGAGGAGGCAGTCACCGATCCCACCGTCGTCGTGCGTACGTTTCTTCTCGACAATTCTTACGCTCACATCCTTTTCGAATCTAGTGCTAATGAATTTTTATTAGCCATTCATTCAAACATCTTCTTAAACATAGTCCTCATCTAGTAACTGACACATTTACCGTCGAGATGGCTAATGGTGAGAAAGAAAACGCTAACGACATATTCATAGGCTGTACCCATACCCTGAATGATCATTCTTTTCCCATTGACCTAATGCTAGTTTCCATAAAGAGCTTTAATGTTATCATTAGCATGGATTGGTTGAGTCCCAATCATGCTGATATCCTTTGTTATGAAAAAGCCATCCGTCTCAATCTCTCCTCTGGCCAGACTCTTATGATCTACAATGATAAACTTAGTTCCAATCTTCGCATCATATCTTGCATCAAAGCTCAAAAACTTCTGCGAAAGGAGTGTCACACATTCCTAGCTCATGTAATCAACGAGAAATAGGAAGTTAAAGACCTCGAGAGCATCCCCGAAGTCTGCAACTTTCCTGATGTCTTTCCCAAAGAGCTCCCGGGAATCCCTCCCGAACGTCAAGTTGAGTTTCGTATCGACCTAATTCCTGGAGCTAATCCTGTGGCCAAGTCTCCGTATCGCTTAGCTCAAGCAGAAATGCAGGAGTTATCCAGTCAACCTAATGAGCTGCTCGACAAAGGGTTCATCAGACCGAGTTCCTCACCCTGGGGAGCCCCGATATTATTTGTGAAGAAGAAAGATGGATCCTTTCGAATGTGCATAGACTACTGCGAGTTGAACAAATTGACCATCAAAAACCGTTATCCTCTTCCTCGAATAGACGACCTCTTCGATCAACTGCAGGGAGCTAGTTACGTTTCGAAGATAGACCTCAGATCAGGGTACCATCAGCTTCGAGTTCACGAGAAGGATGTTTCCAAGACAACATTCAGGACTCGATATGGTCACTACGAGTTCGTAGTGATGCCCTTCGGTCTAACCAATGCAACGGCTGTGTTCATGGACCTGATGAACTAGGTGTGTCGCCCCTTTTTGGACAAGTTCGTCATCGTGTTCATTGACGACATACTTGTCTACTCCAGAAGCGAAGAAGATCACAAGCAACACTTGAGGTTAGTGTTGGAAACTCTTAGAACGGAGAAGCTGTACGCGAAATTCTCTAAGTGCGAATTCTGGATTCGGAAGGTAGCTTTCCTTGGTTATGTGGTAAGCGAGGAGGGTATACACGTGGACTCGTTGAAAATCAAGGCGATAGAGAATTGGTCGGCACCGAAGACACCAACCGAAATCTGTCAATTCTTGGGTCTCGCTGGCTACTATCGCAGGTTCATCCAGAATTTTTCCAGAATCGCCAAACCCCTAACTACTTTGACACAGAAAGGTGTACCCTTTTGTTGGAGTGAAAAACAAGAGACTGCCTTTCAAATGTTGAAGGAAGCCTTGTGCAGCGCACCTATTCTGTCCCTGCCCGAAGGGACAGAGGACTTCGTTGTTTGTTGCGATGCATCCAATCAGGGTTTAGGCTGTGTGCTTATGCAGAGAGGAAAAGTTATTGCTTATGCCTCAAGATAGCTTAAGGCACACGAAGTTAACTATACGACTCATGATCTGGAGCTAAGAGCAGTGGTCTTCGCACTGAAGATTTGGAGACATTATCTTTACGGAACTAAGTGCATAATCTTCACTGACCATAAAAGCCTGCAACACATCTTCAATCAGAAGGACTTAAACATGAGGCAACGAAAATGGGTAGAGCTGCTCAGTGACTACGAGTATGAAATCCGCTACCATCCCGGCAAGGCTAATGTGGTAGCAGACGCCCTGAGCCGAAAGGAAAGCTCAAGCAACAAGGCGAAGACATTGACGATGACCATTCATTCCCACTTATCCGCACAGATTCGAGAAGCCCAGTTAGAAGCGCTAAAACCAGAAAACATGTCGAACGAAGCCTTGAGTGGAATGGAGAAGAAACTTGAGATCAGAAGTGACGGAGTCTACTGTTTCATGGATAGAATCTGGACCCCAAAGTTTGGAGGTTTCAGGGAAGTTGTTATGAACGAAGCTCACAAGACCAGATACTCTATTCACCCAGGTTTGGATAAGATGTACCTGGATCTCAAGAAACAATACTGGTGGCCAAACATGAAAGACGAAATCGCAGCCTTCATGGGCAAGTGTCTGACTTGTGCCAAGGTAAAGGTCAAGTATCAGAAGCCCTCGGGTCTGCTCCAGCAGCCCGAGATACCTGAATGGAAGTGGGAGATGATTACCATGGATTTCATCACCAAGTTACCCAGATCTCTGAGTGGGTACGATACCATTTGGGTAATTGTCGATCATTTGAAAAAATCCGCTCACTTCCTTCCGATTAAAGAATCATTCAAGATGGAAAGACTTACGCGAATCTACATCCAAGAGATAGTCCGACTGCACGGTGTACCTGTATCCATTATCTCCGATTGAGATAGCAGGTTTACCTGAAGGTATTGGCAGTCCCTTCAGAAAGCTCTTGAAACCAAGCTGAATATGAGTACAGCTTACCATCCTCAGACAGACGGACAGAGTAAGAGAACTATCCAGACCCTGGAAGACATGTTGAGAGCATGTGTCATTGATTTCGGAAAGTTGTGGGACACCCATTTACCCTTGATCAAGTTCTCGTATGACCACAGCTACCACACCAGCATCAAGGCTACCCTGTTCGAAGCCCTCTACGGTCGCAAGTACAGATCCCCTCTGTGCTGGACCGAGGTAGGAGACACACAACTAGCCAAGAGTTGAGTCCCCGACAGTGCTCTCACTGGAACTGAAATCTTCCGCAAAACCACCGAGAATATCATTCAAATTCAAGAACGACTGAAAGCTTCACGAGACAGACAGAAGAGTTACGCTGAAAAACGACAGAAACCCTTAGAATTCCAGGTTAAAGATCGTGTCCTGTTGAACGTCTCACCTTGGAAAGGCATGATACGCTTTGGAAAGCGCGAAAAACTTAACCCGAGGTACATAGGACCTTTCGAGATCCTCGCTAGGATCGATCTCGTAACCTACAAACTCCGACTACCTTCAGAACTTAGCAACATCCATCCTGACTTCCACGTCTATAATCTTAAAAGTGTCTATCCGATGAAACCCTAGTAATCCCTTTTGATGAGACCGAGATCAAAGAAAGTCTGAACTTCATGGAAGAGCCAATCGAAATCATGGATCGAGAGATCAAACGTACGAAACAAAGCCGTATCCCAATAGTGAAGGTTCGCTGGAATGCCAAGCGAGGACCTGAGTTCACGTAGGAGCGCGAAGACTCGATAAAATAGAAATATCCACGTCTCTTTCTAAACCCATGATTGTGTCTTAATTCTAAATTTCGGGACGAAATTCCCTCTAACAGGGGGATAATGTGACAATCCGGAAATTTTTCCGTCACGGTAACCCGTTCCTGTCAGTAAAACCCGTTTGTATTTCAATTTTTCCGTTAACATCTTGGTATAGGTAATTTAAATTAAGACTTTTATGATGACCTCGTGAGTGTCCAAACCTATTTGAAACAATTGAAAACGCCCCAAATTTTTAATTGGAAAAGTTTTAGTTTCAACCACGTCGGGTTACGACAATTAAATCGGGTACGACCAAAAACCTCGTTTAACGTCAGTATCGGGTAGATTTCCTCTGGGCCACAAACTCAAGCCTTATATAAAGGATGAATGAACTTCAATTTAGCTTTTTACCACCACCTTATAACTTTCTCTCTCTACTCTCTCTCTAAAACTCGAATTTGATCCAAAAACACATCTTCAAGCTTCCAAAATCGTAAGTAATCTACCCTACCTTGTTGTTTAACTTGTTTAGCGTCCAAATCTATGTTTAAACTACCCAAAACCATCAAAAACTTGTGTTTACGGTTGGGAACACCTCCCAAAACCGTGAACTCCGTTAAAGGGGTTTTGAAGCCCCAAAACCCTTCCAAGTCCCTTCTAGTGCTTAGATATGGCTTAAGGACTTGCATGTACGAGATTTGATCACCAAAATCATATCATTTCGGTAGTAAAAATGAGTTTATGGCCCAAGAACATTCTTGTACCGTAAACACATCTTCAAGGACCATAAACACCTTTTAAGGTGTTAAATTGCCCCTTAAACACCTCCAAAAGCTTCCATGAGTGCCTAGAACCTTGTACTCCTTCATGTGATGCACCAAACCATACAAAAATGAGATAAACATGAGTTTACGGTTTGGGAAGGTCTCTCGAAACTGTAAATACCTCCAAAGGGTGTTTAAGTGCCCTTAACACCTTGTATGACTTAGAATTGCATCTAGAACTTTGTATGCTTAACCTATAACCACCAAAACACATGATTCATGGAAAAACATGAGTTTACGGCCGTAAACTGATGTGTTAAGGTGGTAAAATCCCCAAGGGTCCTTCAAGAACCGTAAACCCCTTTTCCAAGGTCAAATCAAGTCCCGATCACTTCCTAAGCCATGGAATCAACCCTAGAACCTCCCCTTGAGCAATGTAAGACTTTTAAGCACCCAAGAACACAACACCCATGAGTTTACGGCCATAAACTCATGGGGATATGGTCATAGGGCCGTAATCGCCTTTAGGAGTTTACTCTTGAAGAGCAAACTCTATATCTAGGCCTTACACCCCCTTAGATGCAACCCAGATCACTCCTAACACTTGAAATGAAGTGTTTTCGTGCCTCGGAGTGTATATTCTTATTTAATTAGTAGTTCAAAGTCTAATTAGATACAATTATGTATCTCTTCACATTACATAGGAACCTCGTGTGTACTCAAGCCCTGAACTGACACTTAGCATCCTAGCCGACACATTTATCGTCTGGTGAGTTCATACCCCTACACCTTTTTCCGTGTTTTCAATGTTTTCAGGGGGGGGGGGGAATACAAGCAAAAGTACAAGAATATCTTGTGCTCAAACTTATTATTTCATTTGAAATGTTTCATATTTCATATGTTTTTAACAATCGAAACCGTATTAACCAACCGTTTGACTTGCAGAGTTAGTTTTCCAAACTGATTGCAAATCATATTATATAATGTTATATTGTATATTTCACAAATGATTTTCCATTTTCATTGCTGTTAAAATGATTAAGATTAGAACTTTAGACGTCCTCTGTAACACTCCACAGAGATACGCGAGTGGAGGACCATCTTTATAATTAGAATTTAAAACAGGATTTTCCGCATTATTACTTGTAAATTCGTTAATCTTAGGGTTGGAGACACATCCTCTGTAACACTTCACAGAGATACGCGAGTGGAGGACCGCCCCTATAACCAGAATCTCTTAGTAAGAGAGCGTGACTTGAGTGTATAGATCTATACGGGACTGGCAGGTCTACGGGTGACAAAAGTCATAAATGATACTGGCTTTCCTTTGCCGTATCTAGTTTATAGTATGGTTATAGAACTCGCAAACTTAGATAACGGAGATTTACTTTTAAGTAATAAAGAACTTAGTAAATTAATAACCTCAGAAATTAGTTTACTATTTTGATAGTTTTATATACGTGTTAAAACTAACATACCTTTCAAGGATAACCAGGCTTTCAGGAAACATCACACAAACACTACAAGTATGGTACATTTCATTCAGATTCGATACCAACCACAAACTTTTAAGGAAAATAAGGATTTTTCCTGGGATAACAGAATTGTTGAGAGAAAAACTTGGAGACACACTTGAACAAACGTTAGAACAAGTATATTGCGGAATAGTTAATCTCAAAGGATCTAAAAGCTCAACAATAATATAGTTAGATAGTTAGATAGTTAGTTGCGGAAAGTAAAGAAATATAAATGACAACAATTGTTATATCAAGAATACACTTAAACTGATTCATATCAAGGAATGCATTCACTCCGAGTTAGTAAGGAAGATCAAGTTTAGTGATTAAGTCTAGAAGACTTGCTCCGAAGATAGGTTATGTTTCAGTAGCAGTTTAGAGTATGAAGAGTAGTAAGATAGAGAAGAAAAGAATATAACTTGGAGAAATATATTCAGAATAATTCACAAGTCATCGAGTGATAGAGAGATGATTGAAGAAGAAATCTTGTGTATTAAGAAGTTAAGAGTTTTCTCTCTTTAAAACATGAGAAAGAGTCTCTATTTATAGAGTTTCAGAAACAACTACTCTATAAGCAGCCGTGCAAGGCATGCTGGATAATAGAGTACATTACATAAAGATAAGTAAAGGAAATAATAAAGACTACGGATGCTGAAGACATGTTGACTCCGGATGCTGAGATGATTGCTGATGGAGAACAGTTGCGGTTGATAGACGATTGCGGTACCTTAATTCAAAAGGGTCACTTTTATGTTTCAACAATTTCCCCCTAAGTGACCTCTTTAACTTCGGTTCAAGTTTCAAGTTTGAGAAACTTGATCAAAATCCACCAGAATTTTCTGACACTTTCAAGCCAAGTGATTCTTCTAGAAATTTCAAACTTGACTTCAGCAGTAGTGTGCTTTGATCTTTCTACTGCGGTCTTGCAGATGTCAAGTTGTTTCTTAGGCAGGCGGTGCATAGCATTCATTGGTATGAAGTACTTGACGTTGTCCGCCTTCCGTTTGAAAATAATCCCAAGTTCAGGAAAGTTTTTTGCGCCTAATGATCTTTCTTCAAAGCCTTCGGTAGGCATTGGCACAGGTTCAAGTGGGGGGAGATCAAACTTCCTGATGATGGTGGGGTGGATATCTGCATCGATCTTGGCGAAGTCAGAAACTGTGTCCCTTAGAAAGGATTTGGCTTTGTCGAGTGCCATTTGCATCTTCAGATGCTTCTCTGCCTTGTTTTGGAATACTCTGGCAATGAGGAATATTTCTTTCGGATTCATACTTGGAAAATCTGCCTGAGTTCGTATGTAGTCATACTCTCTTCTTGTAAGAGTGTACTGAACAAAGTCAACCTTCATGAATTTCTGCATCTTGTAATTTTTAACTGCGGATGGTCTATCGTTAGACCATATGTTTTCCACCAAAGAGCCATGCTTCACATAAAAGCGATTGAGTCTTTCAAATTCCATAGGCAGTCGTTTGTGATCAGGGAGACTGCAGTCAAAGGATTCAAAAACTGCAAAATACTTGGCATTGGGAGAGATTGGAATATCCCAATAACCATCGGAGGGGGGGTTCAACATACGTGATATGTGGAATGTAGTTTTCATCTAGCAGCCTGTGGAGCGGATTGACCCATGAGTTAATCAGCGACTCATCAATCATTGTATCAAATCCGCATTCTCTCCATATAAGTTCAGCAAGCTTGGCTGCTTTCCAATCGTGTTTCCTTTGAGCTGTGGCAGGAGAGTCTGTGGAACTTGCTGATGACATATTTTACTCAAGATTTTTGAGGTGAGGAGGAGTTTCAGGCCTATTGAGGATGTTGTTTTTAGGTGAAGAGTGAGGAGATGGAATATTTTGGGATGGTTGAGGTGAGGGCTGCGGTGTGGGAATTTTCTTTGTGGAGATGGGAGGACTCTGATGGGTGGAGGTATCTGAGCGATGGACTTCTTCATCACTTCCCACTCTTGAGGGATGTAACGGAGGTGCTTCCTCAAGCCATTGTTTAAGGCCATCCACTTTGGCACAGACTTCTGCAAAGTGAGGTTTCATTGTTTCGGCCAGTTGTGAGTTTTTTGGAGTGGAGGAGTTGAAGAGCAGCTTGTGTGTATCCTTGGTAAGCTGGAGGATCTCAAGGCCATGGAAGTTAGAAGAGAGGGATTTCTGTAGTATGTTGATTGTGGCATGAAGAACAGAGATAGTGGACTCATAGGCAGTATGAGTCTCATCTATCACCTTTTGAGATAAAGAAGCTTGGTCCACAATGGCTGTTTGTAGATCTTGTTTGATTGCGGTTTCCTCAGTAATGAGGCGTTCCGTTGCAGCCATAAATTCTTGATGATCGACCCTGCGGTTGTTATCAAGTGATAGGATCCCCATTTCGACTTTGAGAGAGATGCGCTCAGCAACCATACGCTCTCTCGTCTCAAGTCTTTCAACTCGCTCAATTAAGGACTGTGGTCCTAGAATATCTTCAGATGGAGGTTGGGTGGGTTTAACCGCAGCCAAAATCTGATCAACTTTGGCTTGGAGATTGAGAAATTCCTTCCTAGTGACTGCATCCTTCTTCTTCTTCTTTTTCTTTTCTTTGGGCTTAGAAGTAGAACGTTGAGAACCGCTGGACTCTTCTTCTTCTTCGAACATCATAAGGTCTTCATCTGAAGGGTTTGGTTTGTTGACCTCTTGGATGTCTTCATCATCAAAACCAAAGGTTGGGGCTAAGCTGAGTTCAATGGCTGGCTCTTCGTCTTGAGATGGGTTGACTGCGGGAGATGGAACAAGAGTTGGAGTAGGAGGATCCTTTGAGGTAGCTGCAGCTGCGGTTGAAGCTTGAGCTTTCAACATGGTGTCTGTCATTTGATCCATCCAGGTTTGAACCTTTTGGATTGTGGCAGCAGTATGGGCATTGCTGATGGCATTTGCCCAGTACTTGGCCACAGACAGTATTTCTTGTTCCTTTTGTTGTTATTGTTTGACATGTTGTTCCTTGCGGGATTGGAATGCCCTTTTAAAAGCAGCATATTTCTTGATTTCGACATCAGTAGTTGGCTGATATCGACTCCAAGAGTCACTTGAATCTTCGCCGTCAATTCGTTCTGTTCGCACCAAGGTGTCCCTTGGGTTCACGGATCCTTTCACATTAGTGCTCACCATTCCTAAACCACCTGAAATAAATGGAAGCAGAGTAGGATTTCCTGGGCTTCCTTGGTCTCCTTGACCCGTGGTCAAGTCTGGCCTCGGCCCAGTTCTGGCATGGGCGAAAGAGATGCCCTACGGATGGAGTGGTGTTTGAAGTGTTTGGGATACATGCAAAAGGATGGAGTCTAACTACTCAGAAGAAAAAATATACAGCCGAGAAGCCCTGGAGACCTTAGGGAGATGTCCAGATTGATCTATTTAAGATATAACTAGGGGGCTGTCTCCACGTTCGGATGATGAAGAGGATGAAACAATCTCACATGATGAGGTTGAGTGGTATTCGAGTGTGGTATTGAATGGATGTGCGACCATCCCAAGGACTACCGTAGCCTGTTGAGAGGGTACAGTATCAGTCTGGTCACGCATTTGGCCAGTGGTTTCGGTTGTCTTTCTTTTGTTGAGGATAGATATTGGTTGTCTATCTTCCTCAGAGTCACTACTCGATACAGTGGTGGGTTTGGTTTTTCGTTTCTTTGATGGTGCGGTTTGTTTTGGGGCGTTCTTCTTAGGTGTGCTAGTTTTCTTTTTAGATGCCACCGTTTTTCTCCGTTGAGAAAGGTTAGATAGTGTAGTGGCAGAGGGGGCTGCGGTACCCTCAGGGAGAATGGTTGTAGAAGGAAGAGGTGGGGTAGAAGGGTATGGGATAATACCCTATGTGGCCTCTATATGATCTGAGACATCAGTAGTCTCAAGACCAAGAAAGGTAAGAATGTGAATGGGGAGCCTGCAAATAGGTCCAAATAAAGTTTGATCAGAAGAGGGATTGTATCTTTTGAGATCCTTAGTGACAAAGAAGTTGATGTCACTGCCCATGTTGATACCAGCATCCACATGTAGATCAGAAATGTACAAAGACCAGAATCGAGCAAAGGTGAGCTCGGTTGGGTTCTCCCTGGGGTGCTATTTGGGGATGTATTGGAGGAAATCATCCCAAAGAATCTGGCCATAATTGACATCATGGCCTGTGTAGATGGTCCACACTAGTTCAAGGAGCTTCAAACCCATGTTGTCGATGCCTCCGGTCCTGCCAGACAGACAACGGATGACAAAGTGGCATACGAACTGCCAAACCGCAGGCAGTTGGTTCTTCTTGAACTCACCAATCCCTCGGATCGGTTTCTGATAACCCATTTGGTAGAGTGCGGTGGTGATGTCAGATAAGGATGGTGTGAAGATCTTGATGGAGGGATGAATCAGAAGGTTTATGGCAGTCAAGAACTTCTCTTTGGTCAAGATGACCAAAGAATCATTGATGAGATTAAGATGCACTTCTTGTGGGTTTTCCAGTGGTCTGTATGCAGAAAGAGCATACTTGAAGAGTGTAGAAATGGGAACAACGTTAGTGAGGGTCAAACAAGATATGGTTCTTGAGATACTTGATCATCAGTTTGGTTGGGGCATTGTACGACTGATGATCTTCAAACACTTCTTTGAAGTTGCTTGAAGCTATCGTTGGAGATGTGGAACCAGTTGGATTCATGGAGCCTAAAGCATTGGATTGCTTCTTTGATGCACCTGATTTCGCCATTGAGAGATGAGAAATTGGAGTTCTTGAGAGCTTTTGGGAGATTTAGAGAGTTGCGAGAATAATCGACTAAACAGAGAGCATAAACGATTTTAGAGAAGAAGATGGGTTTATAAAGGAGGTAAAAGGATTTTAACCCTAGGTAGAAGATAGAAGGGTGGGGGGGGGGGAGTAAGAAGTTGAATGGGGTTTTTGGGGGAAATCAATGATTCTGGGATTGAATCTCAGCCACACGAATATGAAACGGGTTTTGGAGAGATTTTGAGAGATCTTAAAAGGGGTTTGCATTTAATGGCGGATTAGACGCATGGTAAAACGTCAGGTAAACGTGGGGTGATGAGAGAGAAAGTTGTAACTGATGGGACGTGGTTGGGAGAGGAAAGGAAAAGTTGAGGATGGATTTATTTGGGAATCGTTCTTTTTGTCATCATCCCTAAAGTAGGTCTGATACGGGGTTTATTCAGAAAGGGAATGTGACAGTTGCTAAAGGGAATGTTTGTATTTTATTTAATGAAGGATCAATAAATAACACTCAAAGATTCGAGAGTTAATGATTCTGTTGGACTTTATTTAAGACGATTGCGGATGAAGTCATTATTGCGGTTGAGAAACTTCATCGCAGATGAGCAAAGAAAGATTTCAGAGAGAATCTGTGAGAAAACACTTGTACAAGGGTTAGAAATAAAAGATCATTAAAACCCATGAGAGATACGTATGACATATGGTTGCGGTACCTAGATTGCGGTACCAAAACCATCTATCATATGTAATTCTCAGTTAGAACCGCAATGGAGACCAATGATGGTCTACGGTAGCTAACACTTCATAAAGAATTGTGGGTCCGGATTCCTAATTCCCAACATTTGTAAGAATGCATTGAGTTTTGTAGAGTCAAGAGCTTTTGTAAAAACATCAGCAATCTCTTCATGAGTAGGAACAAAGATGAGTTCAATATTACCTTTCAGAATATGATCTTTGATGAAATGATATCGTAACTCAATATGTTTTGTCTTGGAGTGCTGAATAGGATTATGAGAAATCGCTATAGCACTTTCAGAGTCACAGTAAATTGGTATCCGCAGCATTCTGTACCCATAGTCTAGCAATTGTGTCTTCATCCAAAGAACTTGGGAATAGCAGCTGGCTGCGGCCACATATTCTTATTATGTAGTAGATAGGGATACACACGTTTGTTTTCTTGAGGACCAGCTTACAAGTCTTCCTCCTAGGAATTGGCATCCACCTGATGTACTTTTTCTATCGAGCTTGCAACCTGCATGATCCGCATCAGTGAAGGCTTGAAGACTAAAGTCGTGGCCTGCGGGATACCATAAACCCATTGATTTGCTTCCTTTAAGATACTGAAGAATTTGTTTGGCTGCGGTCATGTGAGACACTTTTGGATCAGCTTGGTATCTTGCACATACACCAGTTGCAAAGACAATGTCAGGTCTGCTTGCGGTGAGGTACATTAGTGAACCAATGATACCTCTATAAGTCTTGTGATCCACAGATTCTCCGGAGGGATCAACAGAGATCTTATAACCGAAGGCCATATGGACCTTAGCAGAAGAACAATTTTCCATTGAGTATTTCTTCAGAAGTTCGGTGGTGTATTTTTCTTGATGAATGAGAATTCCTTGCTGAATTTGTTTGACTTGAAGACCTAGAAAGAAATTAATCTCTCTATTCATGCTCATTTTGAATTTGTTGGTCATGAGCTTAGCAAATTCTTCTACCATGCCTTGATCAGTAGACCCGAAAATGATATCATCCACATATATTTGTACCATCATAAGGTGGTCACCATTTGCTTTTCTGAATAATGTGGGATCAATCACTCCTCTTTTATACCCGGATGAGACAAGAAATTCAGAGAGTGTCTCATACCAAGCTCTTGGGGCTTGTTTCAGGCCATAGATTGCTTTTCAAGCTTGTAGCAGTGGTCAGGAAATTCAATATTTTCAAATCCTGGAGGTTGCTGAAGATAAACCTCTTCTTTTAGTTAACCATTGAGAAAAGCACTCTTAACGTCCATTTGGTGTACCTTGACATTTTTGTGGGCTGCGTATGCTAGAAAGATCCGGATGGCTTCCATGCGTGCTACTGGAGCATACGTTTCATCGTAGTCAATGCCTTCTAGTTGACTGTAGCCCTTAGCAACAAGTCTTGCCTTGTTTCTGATGACTGAGCCAGATTCGTCTAGCTTATTCTTGAAAACCCATCTTGTACCAACAATAGTATGACCTTGTGGAAGAGGAACAAGTTGCCATACTTTGTTTCTTTCAAATTCTTCAAATTCTTCTTGCATTGCGGCTATCTAATCTGGTTCAAGCAATGCTTGTTTGATCGTTCTATGTTCAACCGAAGACATAAATGCTGCATAATGGCAGTGATCAGATAAGTCCTTGGAAGACCAAGTCTGGATATCTGCGGATGGGTTGCCAATAATTTGACCTGGTGGGTGGTCTTTTGTCCATACATGAAGACTTGGCATTAGATGATCAACAGCTGCGGTAGAAGGGATATCTTGGATGTCAGAGGAATCTGTGGTTGGGGATGGCAGTTCCCCCTGGATTTGAGAACATCCTGCTGAAACATCTTGATCTATTGGAGCAGAATTTTCTTGAGGAATCGGCAGAGGTTGAGGTTCCCCCTGGAATGCGGATGGGAGTTCCTCTGGAACCTGAGAAGGTTCCCCCTGGAATGTAGATGGGAGAGTGACAGTTCTAGGATTGGTTCTCATGTCAATATTCTCTATGAATTCATCATCTGAGTCCTCCAAAGGTTCGTTTGATGGTGAAGCTTCACTTCGGGCAAGAATGTAAGTAGCAGCATCAGGTACTGGAACCTCAACGGTTGCAACAATATCTGGAGTAGAGCTTTCCCCCTCAACCGGAGAGGTGGAAGTATTGAGCGATACTACTTCAGATAGAGATTGTCTAGATACGTCGACATGCTGTTGTTGAGCTGCGGGTGACACCGGAACTTCGGATAGTTTCGCCGTTTCAATGGGATCAAAAAGATCATCATAGTTGATTTCAACTAGATTCAGAGGTCCGGAAGCGGCTGGAATGTCACTTTCCATGATTGCAGTGGTTTCGGTGGACGGAGGTGCAACGCGGATGTAAGAGTCATCAAATTTCACATCAAAGCTTTCAATGATCAACCTTGTTCTTCTGATGAGCACTCGATATGCAACCTTGTTAGTGGAATAACCAAGGAAAATACCTTCTTCAGACTTTGGTGCAAACTTGTTGAGTTGGTCTGGATTGTTGATCACGAAGCATCTACATCCAAAGATACGAAAGAAACGAACATTGGGTTTGCGATTGTTGAGACCTTCATATGGTGTTTTATTGAGACGCTTGCACACGATACTTTGGTTTTGAACAAAGCATGCGGTTGCTACTGCTTCAGCCCAGAAGTAGAGAGGAAGTTGGGCGAAGTTAAGCATGGATCTGGCTGCTTCAACGAGTGTGCGGTTCCTTCTTTCTACTACACCATTTTGTTGCGGTGTATAGGGAGCTGAAAAGTTGTGAGAGATGCCTTTGGAAACCAAGAAGTTGTTGAGAAGATGATTAGTGAACTCTGTTCCATTATCACTGCGGATGCGTCTGACTGGAAGCTTGATCTGAAGTTCGATTTCTTTGATGAAGTTAATGAAGATTTGCGGTGTCTCTGATTTGAGTATGAGAAAGAAGACCCATGTGAAGCGTGTATAGTCATCAACAATAACCAGTATATACTTTTTGTGGTGAAGACTGGCTACGGTTGAGGGACCGCATAGATCAATGTGTAATAGCTCCAGTGGTTCAGAGATAGAAGAATCCATTATCTTGAATATCTCCCAAAAGATGTCTGGTTTAGACATTTATGATCTTCCCAAATCTCTTGAAACAAGCTTTCCTAAATGAAGATGATGTCCCATGGAAATCATACTTCTTTCACCTCCTCCAATTATTCTCCCTAACCCACAAGTTCTTTAAAAGTTTAAGGTCACTCAAGCCCTATTGGCAAGTAAAGGTCTATGTGTGGTCTCATCTTGGAGATGTAGTCACATATTGACAAGCCAGGACAATTGGGTGTCAAAGTCTTGAGAAAGTTGGTGGCTCAATCACTTTCTAAGTCACATAGTGAGTTCCTTTGGGACACCTATGAAACAGAATATGACAAGACCCTTAATGATCTTATCTATTTGCTAAGATCAACTTCCTAAAACTTGTGGACATTGACAATAATGACATTGGATATCCAGTAAAGCTCTCTCTTCCCAATGGAAAGGGATCAGCCATAGTCAACCCGGTTGATCAAATGGTAAAGAGAAAGGCTAAGTCTGTGATAGTCCCATGTTCCATTACCAAAGAGTCCATATGTTAAATTGCCAAAGGAAGGGGCATTGGTTGCGAAGCTGCCAATTTACCTAAGGGTGTTAAAGTCAATAAGTTTGACTTTACTTCAGGTAAACTCCACTATCTAACTCTGCTAAGTTTCTACTATGAAATTATTGATACATGATGTGACTAGGTCACATGGTGATGTTTTAAGAATCAAAGAAAAAGTGAAGAAACTTAAAGAAAGAATATGCTAAATCTGATCGCGTAGATGGACTTCTATTGCATAGTTTGAAGATCGGATTCTTAAGCTACTTATTAGGAGTTATGAGATATTGCTTAGGAATAGATAACAACAAGTTTTCATATGGATTGTAAGGATAAGTTCTTCTGCAAAGTTTTAAAAATAAAAGGAAATTATTGATTTTATTTATTTTATGTATCCTTACAATGGCGTTTGTGAAAAAATTGTTGCTTATATGATTCCATTAATAGCAGGAGTGGAAATATGAGATTGATTCTTTCATTTGTGGTAATGTCTAAATTTACCAAATAAGGAAAGATCCTCATCACCCAAGTTTCAATTGGACCGAAACTTGGAATCATGCAAGTTGTATAGCTTGATGGATGAGAACTTTCAAGCATTGGCAAAATTAAGACTAACTACTTGTTCACATGGATGTGTGAGTCAAGTAAAGGACTAAGAGATCGAGTAAACATTCTTGTGCACTAGTCAAGTCCACTGCAAAAATATTGATAAGATTATTCGTCATAATTTACTAAAGCTCAGTAAATATGGTTATACCTACAAGCTTAAGTGTAATTCTGAGACATTGGAAACGGTTCCAATGTATGATAGAGCGAATAAGAAGAATCAAATTAGGCAGAAGGATAAAAGTTTCTCAAATATGAAAAGATGGGAGAGTACTTTAGTATCATGTCATATGATCATCTTAATGATTAAGAGACCTTATCGCAATTCATCCTCTAAGTGCATTCTGATAGCTAAGAAGAGGAGCTATGAATTGTTGAAGTGGTTAAATCAAGAAGATGAGTCATACTTTGTTCCAAAAACAAGTCTTAGAGTCATACTCTAAGACTGTAAGTTGAGTGAAATATCTTAAAGAAAGGTTTAAAACACTTGTCAAATGTAAGAGTAAAAGTTTTCTACTCTTATACATTTGAAATTGGTAAGTTGTGATGTTTTGGATAAAACAAAGACCAACTAAGGCCAATTGTCTGAAGTGTTTGTCTTGATTAGAATCCACACTATCTCTTGAATACCTGACAAGAAAGTCTTATATGTCAAGAGGACAGTGGGAGTCTTAAAGGTCTTGAAAGTCTCAAGAACTAATCAAGAATAAAACCTGAAGTTCTTCACTAGCACACGACTTGAGGTTCATAACCTACCGTGTTGACATATGCTGTGCCCATGCCAATTAAAGTTGGCTTTGCATATGAGTTCTTAGGGTTCTCAATTGGTTGCACAACAACTTGGAAGCAATTACAGGCCCTTGAGCTGCCAGGTGGCAAGAAATTAAGATTGAGTTCACTCCATATGAGTTTGGATTTGTCATTATCCTTGTATTGTGACTATGGTTTTGACAATTCACATAGATAAGAACACATACACCATTAAATCTAAGTGTCATAAGGTTTCTTTCCGATTCATGAAAATGATGGTGAGGAAACACTTTCACTAAGTAGATTTTAATTAGATAGCAATTGTGATATTTGCATTCTCAAAGTCGTTAGTGGAGCGTGTGTGGTTTACCGGCACACTAACATGGACTTGTGAGAAGTGGCAAAGGTCTAAACAATCAAGACTATGATTACGACATTCCTTTTCATAGCTCTTAAAATTGTTTAGACACACCTGTGAGCTATCTAAGATAAGGTGTATGATATTGATAAAGTTTTATCAAAGCAATCTAGTATCAGAAATATGAACTTTGGTAAGAAAATCAATAAAGTATTGATTTATAGAAGTCCAGCTGATTTCCGAGTACATGTCAAAGCTAGTGGGAGCATAAGTGTCATGCTAACAATCATCATGTTAGTGGGAGCGTGATAATTATGATAAAGGTTGCAAGTTAGCGATGTTAATTATAGAAAACAAAAGGTTTTAATTGGGAAAAAGTTGTTTTGCTATAATTAAGGGAGAGGAAATTATACTTCATCTCAAATCTAAAAGCTTAGATTGAGGTTTTAATCGTATTTAGTCAAGGATATATATACGAATTTCATGTTGGAATGGCTCAACATAAGGAAATTCTATATATGGGTCCATTATTTGCGTTCTCAAATTCGATTATGATTACGGCATCGCTTTTCATAATCTGAATTATGAGAACTTGGCAAACTGAAATGGAAATGCATAGCAAAAGACTGGTTTAGTCTTTATGTGAGACATCATGAATCGTGTCCCATATACTTCGGATATAGGATCGATTACATGTGCTATATTCATCCTTTCTAAATTTTCCAAATGCCTGGGGCATTATGAATGGAAAAAGGTCTAGAATTGGATATGACTAAAAGGATTAAACAATTGTCGAGGACAATCTAAGGTTTACCAAAGATTGGTTGCTCAAGGACAGTTGGAAGTATAGTGATAATTCTGTAAGGACCATATTGACATAATATGTAAGGAGGCAACTCTTGTTCAGAAGTGATAGTTAAATTGGAATATGGAAATGTTTGAAAGTTAGAAATTATTCAATCTGTGTAAGATTAGGAAACTTAATGCAAGGAAGATGTTTCCAAGGAGCTGATCTCCTTTGGAATGCTCTGTAATGATTGTTGTCAAGTTTTTCTGACTTTATGCATAATCATTACAAGAGGATCAATGCATATAAGTTTAGAATCTAAAAGATTTCAATAAATGGCATGAATTTGGAATTCTTGCATTTGCAGTAAGGATTTAGGATTGTGAAAGAGGATCATTGGAGTTATGTTCAACTGATCTAATTCACAAAGTGAAGATCATAGAAAAACATAGTATGCATACTTGGTGTATGGCATGACTAGTGTTTAGAAAACATAGTGTACATGCTTAGAGCATGGGACAACTATTGTTTTAAATTCAAGAATAAAGTTGATAGCTGAAACAATATACAATGAATAATGTGTAATCATATGGTGATAAATAAAAGGTGTTCTATTTATGTTCATAGGTTTTGATACCATATTCGATTCAATTATTATTGTGTTTCACTTTGCATGTTTTAACTTCCAGAATAACTAGGTCATTGTTCTGGATGACTAAGTTATTCAAACCATCCACAGTCGGTCATATGTTGGAAGTAGATATGAATTAAGACTGTCATGGGTTGGCTTGTAGAGGTCTAAGGTGTTGGACAAAGGGCTACAACACTCATGAGTGCTCATAAGTTCTGAGTATTGGATTCAACCCGCGCTCATTGGAATCACTTCATGGATTTTATCACGAGTGATCATGAGACGATAATATCTTATATTCTTCAAACCTAGAGATATGAGTTGTTACTATGAGTTGGTTGTACATTGATTGCACGAAAACGCATTCGGTAACTCGGTGTTATAAAATGTGCCTTTGTGTTAGTAGAACAAGCCATATGAGTCAAAGTTTATCCATTCCTTTTACCTTCGGGATAAAAGTGATATCTGTGGGGCCCTCGATTATTTGATGATGACAAATGTAAGTGCTCGGCCGGGCCAAGACTGATTTGATTTGTTCAATTAGTCAGTCTTCATAAATCAGAAATCGGGAAACAACAAATCGACAGAGAGAATGATTATAATCCATGTCTCAGTCCATATGATATATAGAATGGAGGAATATATGATCCCTTATCTAGTGGACAAGTCATTGACAAAGGTCATAGTTCATCTTCAAGGTCAGAGTTCGACAAAAGCTTTTGAGAGCTACGATTGCCAGTCGGTTCTTGAAGTCATACGAAATAATAGTTTTAGACTTATCCAAGTGGGAGACTGTTGGATTAATGTCTAAGTCCATAACTATAATTGGTGAGACTTGACCCGACCCGACATGGTCCATTTGGGTTGCATGACATCATGCATTTGGATAGACTATAATGAAAGAAATAACACTTAAGGTTGGTTAATATATTATAAGTTCTAATATATTAATAAGATTATTTAATTAGTATTGATCAAGAATTAATCTAGGATTAATTAAGTGATCAAAAGAAGACTAATTAAATATATGGGTTGATTGTGTAAATCATCCATACTTATATAGTGGGCTAATGCTCCATGGATTATCTAGTTGGGCTAAAACCCATATGATGCTTCATGGATGCTCTATGGTGTTTTTGTACCCATGGTTCATGGAAATGAAAGGCCATGTCAATTAGGGTCTACATGGTGTAACCCTAACTATATATGCATCTTATTCTTGACCAAAATCGGCACTAGTATCATTCTAGAAAGGGCTAGCCGGTTTTATGAAGTGTTCCAATTTCTCTCAAGTCATTCCATGTCTAATTGATGTTGTGTGAACCATTTGAGGTGTCACACTTGGGGCACTAGGCACTCAAGCTTCATGAAGGCAATCTACATCAAAGCGGTATGTAATTCTAACTCCATATATTCATATGAATCAATGTTATTATGCTAGTTAGGATGAATACATTGGAAAGTTCATATTTGCATGTATAATAGAGAAAACATAGATCCAAGGTATTTAGGGTTGCATTTACACTTAGGAGTGTTAGAATGCTCAAAACCCAACATGTCCATCGCCTAAGAATATATTGTTCTGGTATTTCATTTAAAATTTTATCCATCAATACTCTAAAAGCATGTTTGCAAAGGATACCAAAACGATTAAAATATCCACAGGTGCAACTCACTTCTTTTTCATCATATTTTAGTTCCACCTGAAAAATGAAGAATCACATGTGATTACACATTAATCACAAATCATTATACAAATAAAAAATCACTGTCTTGTTTAATCACATGTGATCAACATGTTTTACATACATAAAATGTATCAATCACATATGATTACACACATGAAAACAATATACACACTAGTGACATATCAACATTATCTTTATAATCACATGTGATTGATCACAACATTATCATATATAAAAAAATATAAATGATATAAATAAAAAAATAAAATACCTTATCTGTTGCTTTTACTTCGTGCTTTTGGTTCTTGTGAATAACTTTAAAAATTTCCAATCTATATCCCTCCCCTAAATCTTTAACCTCGCAAAACCAACCTTTTTTATAAATCTCCTTTTGAACTTAACAAAAACCTTGCTAGTATACACCTTTGCTGCATGTTGTTCTATCATACGTGGTGACCTCCAAGAATAATTTGCTCCCTTGGTTTTACGATCAAGTTCACGTTGTCCATATCGTTGTTTTTTAATGGCAGTGTCATAATTCATCATGAAATTCAGAAATAAATTTTCGGTTTATGAATATGAATTGATACTCTCAGACCTTGAAGTTATCTTCATCAACACACACCTTGGAAAATCACTCAAATATGCAGGTACCCATGCTTCCTTATTTTCAAAAATATCTTTAAACCATTTCTCATCTTCAAGATTAAATTATTTCATCAATAGTTCCCAACTCCTCCAAAAAATATGACGCTCGCTATAAATGTCCCAAACAAGTTTATTGAACCTTTTCTTGAAATCCGTGCTTTTAAGAAATTGCATAGATAGCTATAATAATCACATGTGATTCACAGATTATAAATTAATATTAAAATATAAAGGTAAAACTCACATGACATAACTTTAAATTCTTTAATCATATGTGATTATAAATATAATCACATATGATTTGGAATAATCATGTATGTTTGTATTCATAATCATTTATGATAGAATAAACTAATAGTAATTTAGACAATCACATGTGATTACAATATTGAAAACAAAATCACATCTGATATAAATCTATTCACATTAGAAAACAAAATCACATATGATTCTAATCTGTTCAAATTGGAAAATCATGGAACATCCCAAAAATACAGTCCAAAAATGACGTTTTTAAACCATTAATAAAACCATAATTATCTTCATCATATAAAATCATAAGTCATGTATCACGATCACATATCAAAATATACCAGAGTATAAACATCCTAGGTTAAACAAATGGTGGGTGCACAACAATCTTCCCGAGCTCCTCTTTTGAAAACTAAGCCGTAAGCACGGAGCTTAGTGAGTATAAACATCCTAGGTTAAACTAAAACTGAAAACCGTAAGCACGGAGCTTAGTGAGTCTCCCCAATCTACCACATACCATACACATAGAACATGAAACTAGGAGATATGGGCCCCACCCACACTCATGGAGATACGGGCCCCGCCCACACTCTACTAACTAGGAGATTCGGGCCTTGCCCACACTCCATTGTCTAGGAGATTCGGGCCCCGCCCACACTCTGCTACTAACAAGCATACAAGCATCACATATACAACATGTATATCTACTCATATCAAGTAGTCATATATCTATACTCAAATAACACTACAAGATTCTGTCCTTGCCCACACTCGGCTACTATGAGATTCGGGCCCTGCCCACACTTACATGTATAAACAAACACATACAAGTATCACTTAGACAACAAGTATAGCAATCCAACATACTGACCGATATCTATACTGATAATAATGAGATTTGGGCCCCGCCCACACTCAACTACTAACATATCACATATACAGGCCGACCTTGGTGCCTTAGACCCGTTCCTACTAGAGGAGGACTCACCTCTCACTGCTGAAGTTTCACGAATAAATCCTGGGCTGCTGACTGACAGATCATCAAGCTGTCAACGTCCAAATAGATCCAAATTAATAATTGGATCCCAAGTCCCAAATCCATAAGTCCTTCCTTGGGTAAAAGTGTAACATCCCAAAATACAACCCAAAATTTTTTGTTTTAACATTACCAAAAACCACAACATCAAATGTTATATAATAAAACCATATATCATATATCTCAAAATGCCATGGTAAGTGTATCAAATCAAAACTGAAGTCAATATCATATCAAAATATCTAAACAAAGCTCCCAGGATAAAACTGTAACTGTGGTGTGTGCCATGCCATCATCCCGAGCTCTTCCCCTTTCTAGCAGAAGTACCTGAAAACCAAAATTGAAACTGTAAGTATAAAGCTTAGTGAGCTCCCCCAAACTACCACATACCATACAATAACATATAAAGCACATACTGGGCCTTTCCCACTGCATTGAACCGAGGTCCGGACTAAGTAGGGCTTTGCCCCCTGCATCAGACCAAAATCCAGACTAACGTGGGCCTTGCCCACTGCATCAGACTGAGGTCCGGAATAACTAGGGCCTTACCCCCTGCATTGGACTGAGGTCCGGACTAACTGGGGCCTTGCCCCTTCATCGGACCGAAGTCTGGACTAACTGAACATAGCATAACATGATCATAGCATATAACATAAGCACATATACTGTACACTGCATCGGACCGAGGTCTGGACTAACTAACACATAAACATGCCTGAATCACAAAGAAATCAAGCATAATGAACTACTACAATGGCCCAAGTCCGGAACTACTGCTATCTAAATGGGCCGACATTATGGCCGTAGACCCGTTCCTACTGGAATGAAAAATCACCTCGTAAAGCTGGCTGCTAAGATGCTAAATCTGAAACTGGCTGACTGCTGCTCCGTAACTCCCCGTCTACAAATCCCATAAACACTAAATCAGGTACTGATAACTGTTCAAAGGGTAAAATGACTATTTTACCCCCGGTCAAATTCAACTTCCTGGTCAACGTCAACTTTCAGTTGACCGGACTTACCGAGTTGGGCCGCCAACTCGTCGAGTCCCTAACACCTTTTCTAATCCTCTGCCCGCTTTAACTCTTCGAGTTTGGCAAAAACTCGATGAGTACTTCTTCCATACTAACATCGAATCTAACTTCATCCGAGTCGCCGAGTTGGATGAACAAATCGTCGAGTTCTCCTTCATCAAATGAACACTTTTGACTGTGACTCGCCGGGTTGTATGAAAAACTCGTCGAGTCTGCTCTTGAGGCAAGAAGATTGCCTTGGACTCACCGAGTCATGGCGTAGACTCGCCGAGTCCCTCCCTTTCTAATTCTGCTTCCTAACTCACCGAGTCTAATCTTTACTCATCCAACTCATAGCACAAAAAGGGGAAAGTAATTTGGGGATCACGAACCGACTTGTCGAGTCCTAAGAACGAATCGTCGAGTCTCATGCATGCTAATACTATACAGTCGACTTCAGTCGATTTCAGTGCATCAAATCCATAGATTCGGGTCCCTAGGGTTGGTTTTACACTTAAAGTTTCCAACTTTACGTGCATGCAAGATCAAATAGAGCTTAAATACCCAATATAAGCTAAAAGTGGAGTTCTAGGTTTGGAATGGGAACTTGGTTCAATAAAGGTGGCAACCTTGAGCTCATGGAACATTGAAATGCCTAGATCTAAAGCCCATTCATCTCAACTACTTCTGAAATCGACATCAAAGCCAAGATATGACTCAAATTAACAATAGCATGCTTTTAAGGAGATCAAAATGCTAGGAAGTAAAGATTTGAGTTTCATACCTTAATGGGAACTAAAATGTGACCAGAAACTCAGATCCTCTTTGCTCTCTTTGAACACCCTTTTTCTCTCTGCTTCTTCTAACCCCCAAAATGCACCAAAATCCTTCACAAGGTGAAAAATACATCAAAAATGCTAAGGTTTGACAAGGGACATTTTGAAGGTGATGGAGGCTGGTTTAGGGCTCATAAGGTTGTTTAAATAGGGTGCAAACCATTGAAATTAGGGTTTCATCCATACTGGCAGACTCGCCGAGTCCAAGAATATAGACTCGTCGAGTCGCCGATTAAACCCGCGTGCCAAACCCTTCTCTACTCGACGAATCGAGCTTCTGACTCGTCGAGTATAACTTAAGAAAAGAAAAAATGCTATGTTTAGATTACATACCAGAAATGGGGCGTTACAACTCTCTCCCACTAATCTTAGACTTCATCCTCGAAGTCTGCTGCTGCTGAATCTAAAAATAACTCTAGATAATGCTCCCTCATCTCCTCCTCGGTTTCCTACGTCCACTCTGAACCCTTCTGGTGTTGTCACTACACCTTTACTAACTGAACCACCTTGTTCCTTAAGGTCTTCGTCTTCCGATCTAAGATCGTAACTGGTCTCTCGTTATAATTCAGACTGCTATCAACCTGAATATCCTCCAATGGTACTACTGCTGACTCATCCACCAAACACTTCCATAATTGAGAAACGTGGAAAGTGTTGTGGATCTGGCTAAGCTCTGCTGGGAGATCCAAACAATAAGCAACCCGACCCACCCGGGCCAACACCCTAAAGGGACCAATGAACCTAAGGCCCAACTTGCCCCTCTTCCAGAACCTGATAACACCCTTCCAGGGTGATCATTTCAGGAGGACCATATCGCCCACCTGAAACTCCAAGTCCGAACGCCTCCTGTCGGCGTAACTCTTCTTCCGACTCTGCGCAGTCTGCAGTCTGCTACGGACCTTCTGGAGCAACTCTGTGGTCTTGAGTACCACCTCCGTACTCCCGATGACTCTTTGACAGATCTCAACCCAACAAATCGGGGTCCTACACTTCCTTCCGTAAAGCATCTAGAAAGGAGGGCGGTCAATGATGGCGTGGTAACTGTTGTTATACGAAAATTCCGTTAATGGAAGATACGTATCCCAACCGCCACCAAAATCTACAACACATGCCCGTAGCATGTCCTCGAGGGTCTGAATCATCCTCTCGCTCTGCCCGTCCGTCTGAGGGTGGAAGGCGATGCTGAAGTGAAGACGAGTCCCCATCTCCTTGTGAAACCGCTTCCAGAACCTGGAACTGAACCGGATGTCTCGATCTAATACTACTGATACATGCACTCCATGTCGTGCCACTACCTCACACACATAAATATCGGCTAGCTTCTCGGCCGATATGCTCTCCTGAATCGGTATGAAATGCGCGCTCCTTGTCAACCGATCCATTATGACCCAAATCGAATCAACTCCACGTGCGGTCCTGGGAAGCTTAGTGATGAAATGCATAGTGATATCCTCCAATTTCCATACGGGAATGTCTAACGGCTACATCTTGCTATGGGGTCTCTGATGCTCCGCCTTGACCTTCTGGCAGCTCAGGCATCTCTCCACGTACCAACCTACGTCCCGCTTCATGCAGGGCCACCAATAATCAGGTCGAAGATCTCTGTACATCTTCGTCGCCCCTGGGTGGATGGAGAAACGAGACTTATGAGCCTCTTCCATCAACACCTGCCGTACTCCGCCCTAGTACGGTACCCAAACTCTCCCATGAAGGGTCAAAAATCCTCGACTGTCATAGTCAAAGGAGGCTACTCGGCCCACAATCCTCTCACACATCTGCCTCTCCTCCTTGAGGACCTCAACCTGTGCCTCTCTAATCTGCTCCAACAAGGGAGTAATTGTAACGCCTGTGTTTCTGGGCTTGCCATTTTTAGCAATGTAATAGTCTAGGTTAACCTTTGTAACCCGTTTTGAAATAATAAGAATATATTATCTGAGTATTATGTGTTTTGTGCTTAATTGCTTAATTATGTGGTCTGATTAATTAAGAATAAAAATAAGCGTCAAAATTTAAGTGTAAAATAAACTTAATATCTTTGAATAATGTTGTAGTAGTTGAAACGAGGTTTCCGAATATATATAGAACGCCCAAATCTGACTTCGTATGAGGAAGTTATGATTTATCGAAGTTTCGACTTAGCGGTATGCAGCCTGAAATACTCGATTTGAGATCGAGCGGTTTTTAGCCGAAGCATTCTAAACGAGGATCGAAGGTCTCGTTGTTGGTATCGAAGCGATAAAAAGTTAGGCGAGAACGGACGTCAAACGAAGAAGTTATGAATTTATAACGAAAGTTTCTGTCCCGGCCTATTAAAAATAAATAATAAAAATAAAGTCGAAATTAGCCGACGGAGTCTAAACGAAAGTTGTAGAGCGTAGTCTCACCTTCGCGTGGATATAAAGAACGTCGAAAACGGAGTTCGTATGAAGAAGATATGAATTTCCGAAGTTTGATAAATAAATTGTATTTATTTTTAATTGAAAAATCCGGCATTATCCGAAGGGGGAGTCACCAGTCCGATCCGACGTACGCCCCGCGTACTACGAAGAGTGTCGACACTTCGGATGACGCATGCAGTGACGACTTCGGAGGCCAGTACGCCCCGCGTACTCCGAGGCTCCAGCCTCCTATAAATAGGATGCGAGGGCAGCCGACTATTTTGCTAATTTCTTCTCTTCTCTCTCCCGTTTTGCATCGTTTTGCGTGCCAGAAATACCCCGAAGCCCCGGTATTATTCTCGAACCCCGAGGCAAGTCCCGAGATCCCGAGAAGTGTGGTTCCCGAGCCGAAGCTCTGCCCGTGAGAAGTTCGATTTTTGTGGAGATCTTCCAGATCTACTGTGGATTACTACTTCTGCAAGTCGTAGTGCTGTCCGATCATCTTCTGATCAAGTGAGTGTATACTACCTTTCATAAACACGATAATAATACAAGTATGGTTTGAGTGTATTAAGTATATTGTTGTTTATGTGTATAATTTTGTTGTTATAAGTATGAATGTATATTCATTCTCTTCTATCTCATAGATCTGAATTGCTTTCTATGAAATACGTGTTACGTGGGTATGCCTCATCTGTTATGTGGAATATATATTGAATGAAAATGATATACAGGTTTCAAACTATGTATGAAAGTATATATTTTATCTACTAATATGTTGGGTAGAACATGGGTAGATAGTTGGTGTGTAATAAACAGATGAGAGGCCTCGATGTTGTTGTTGTTTTTGTTGATCTAGTTATTCAGCGGAGTATAGATAACGACCACGGACTCTTTCTAGACGGTCCAGTGGAACGCTAGCAGGTTCATAACCTGTAGGTGTTGTGAACGATGTGTTCACCGGTGTACTCTATCCCTCTCATGGTTGCCTTTAGGATATCTATTGTTGAGGAAATCCCTCAACAGTGATGTCCGTCCCGATGAAAATCCTAGATTAGGTCCCTTGAGATAGATGTTATTTTAGGGACGTAAAGTGAGGATAACGGGAATGGGTAATCGGGATAGTGATTGGTTGGTGAAATTAAATATAACTTATTTATTGTGGGTTGAAAACCCTATATGCTCACCAGGCTCCCAAGCCTGACCCACTCAGTTTTATTTGTATTACAGGTAGTGGCGCGAGGGCATAAGATGGTTGAATCATCAAGTTGTTTTGTTTACAAGTCTGTATATGTATATATTTGTTGAATGACTTGTAATGTTATCGTTTATGCTTTATGGTCTGTATCGGAACATGACATCCCGAGTTTTGATTATATAATGAAAATGCATCTCTTGATGAAATGCTTTGATAAATATTATTTTATCATGTTTTGTTTTGGGAACAAATTCCGCAACAATTTTAAATCAAAAGGATTTACTCTGAAATTATTTTAAAAAGCATAAATGAAATCGGTCTTTTCTGGCCGTGATTTTGGGGATGTCACTGTAATCAATGTCATTCTCAGAAAAATATCTCTGATCGGGGCTACTACCGCCTTTTGGCTCAGGGCGATGGCCACTACGTTGGCCTTGCTCAGATGATAAAGAATCTCACAATCATAATCCTTTACCACGTCTAACCATCGGCACTGCCTCATGTTTAGATTCGGCTGATCCATGAGGTACCTCAAACTTTTGTGATCCGTGTAAATGGTATAACGGACCCCATAGAGGTAAAGTTTCCAAATCTTGAGGGCAAACACCACTGCCCCTAGCTCTAAATCGTGCGTCGGATAGTTAGCCTCGTGAGGCTTCAACTGTCTAGAGGCATAAGCTATCACATGGCCCCGCTGTTGGATTAGTGTCTAAGTCCATAACTATAATTGGTATGTACTTGACTGACTCGGCATGGTCCATTTGGGTTGCATGGCATCGGAACATTTGGATAGACCGTTTGTGAGAAAAAGACATTTGTGACATATTAATATATTATAAGTTCTAATATATTAATATGAAATCATGTTATTTAATTAGTATTGATCAAGAATTAATTTGGACTTCATTTAGTGATCAAAAGAGACTAATTAAATATATGGAGATTGATTGTGTAAATCATTAATTCTTATATATGTGGGCTTATGATCCAAGATTCCTTATGTTGGGTTTAACCCATGTAGTGATCCATGGATACTCCATGGAGGTTAAAACCCATGGAGCATAAGGAATGGGTAAAGTCATGAGTTACATGGTGTAACCCTAATAGCCACACTATATAAAGACCCCTTTAGCTCAAGAAATTGGCACTAGTGATACATATATGCGGGCTAGTCTATTTGAGCATAAAGTGTCTTCTTCTCATGGTTATTCCAAGTGTTGATGATGTTGCGTGAACCATTTGAGGTGTCACACTTGGGACACTAGGCTCTCGAGCTTCATGGAGTCAAGTCACATCAAGAGGTATGTATTCTAACTTGCTATATTACCCAAGTATTAAAAGACTGTATGCTAGATAGGGTAATACCTTGGAATATTCATATTTGCATGTAAAATAGAGAAAACATAGATCCAAGGTATTTAGGGTTGTATGTACACTTGGGAGTGTTAGAATGCTCAAAACTCAACAGTGTTATCAGAGCCATGAGTTGTTTTTTTTTGTTATATTGATGCAAATGTTTTATTTTCAAAGTTGAAAAAAAGGGGAAAAACATGAAGTTTGACAAATTTTAAGATAATTACTTGTTTTTGTGAAAAACTAATTATTTGTAAAATTTGAATCATTTGCTATATAAGTTGAATTAGGTCAAATTTAGTAAAAGATAAAATGATATGATTATTTTATTAGTTTTAAAAGTTTGATCTAAAGAGTTTTTTGAAACCTCCATAAGTTATGGATATGAAAAGCTTTTAAAAAAAATTGATTCAAAATTCTTTATGGAGTTACAAAACTTGGTCTTATTGTTTTAAAGAATTCCATAACTTGTTCTTAAGTTATGGAACATGACAAGTTTCATCATAAAACAAAACATTAAACTCCATAAGTTTTGGAATCCAAAAGTTATTATTTTTTTTTTTTGTGTTTCCTTGATTTATGAGTTAGTTAAGATTAATGGAAAAAAAATTGTGTTTTAGTTGTTTTCAATCCTAATTAATCTAGAGGTAGTTCATAAAATGTGTTTTTGTAACTTGTCCTCAAGTTACATAAAAGGTCACATTTATGAATCTTAAAATTCATAAAAGTGTCATAGGTTACATAAAAAAAAATGAAGAGTCTTTTTCATTAAATAGTATTATGACTCCATAACTTGTCCTCAAGTTATGGATATTTAAGAGTCACTTCTTTAAAAGTGTTAATAAAGAATAAGAGATTACATAAAAAATGAAGAGTCTTCATTTTAATGAACCATTAAATTCATAAGTTATGAAATTAAAAGTTTTGAATAGTTTCAAAACTTGTCCTCAAGTTTTGGAATTTTTAAAGTTTTCCTATGAATACTTTAATTCCAAGTTAAGCCCTTAGAATTTTAAAAGTTAAAATTCAACCCTTATACTTTATAATATTATAAGTTAATAATATATATATATATATATATATATATATATATATATGTGTGTGTGTGTGTATAAAAGCAAGTCGTCTTACCATTAGTAGGCCTCATTCACGAAGCTGGTCTATAAGGGGGGTATAAGGTTAATACCTATAAAATGGCAGTTTAATGGATGTGCACTCTCACCCACCGCTTCCTTGACCGGTAGAGGGTCGTTAGCCGAACGGGTAGGACAAGGACTATAATTCTCCCTTCATTAAAAGTATTAATGATAAATACTAAGTAACTAAACATTTATAAATTCCTAATCTTAGTTATTTAGGAAAATGTGAATTTGGTGCTAACCCATGAAATTACACTTTGCACTTTCTTAAGTCAGTTAGTGGAGCGTGTGTGGTTAACCGGCACACTAGCATGATTTAACAAGGTAGGCAAAGGGTAACTTAATGTTTATCATAGCATCGGTGGAGCGTGTGTGGTTAACCAACACATCGATTGAGGGGTAAATATTAAGGGTACCAAGTATATTTGCATGGTTATTCACACCTTGTTTTGTGATCATCGGCATCCCAGTCACAAAACCTGAAGGGCACACTCGAAATTGAAACATGTCATTGAAAAGTTCAATGAATCTCAAAAGAACCTAGGAGTTTCAAAACCAATTAAAACCTAATAATACATTTCGTTTATCTTGGTGGAAATTGGTGAATCGTCATTCACCTACCTTCAAATATTATATAACTTGGATTACGGCATCCCTCTTCCAAGTTATAAAATAGTTTGTAGGGTCCTAGCCTTAATATTTCATATTGGGTGTTATATTAATAACTTCAAATCAACTATCTTGAATATATCCCAAAAAGATGTCTACTTTAGACGTCTATGATCTTCCCATATCTCTTAGAACTTCACTTCCTCCACCTCCTCCAATTATGCTCCCTAACCCACAAGTTCAAGGTCACTCTATCCCTATTGGAAAGCAAAGTCTATGTGTGATTGCATCTTGGAGATAAAGTCACATATTGACAAGATGGGAGAGTTGGGTGTCAAAGTCTTGAGAAAGTTGGATGTCAAATCACTTTCTAAGTCACATAGTGAGTTCCTTTGGGACTCCTATGAAACAGACTATGACAGGACCCTTAATGATCTTATGTATTTGCTAAGATCAACTTCCCAAAACTTTATGGACATTGAAAATGATGACACTGGAAATCCAGAAAAAGTATTCTCTTCCCAATGGAAAGGGATCGACCATAGTCAATTCAGTTGACCAAATGGTAAAGAGAAAGGCTAAGTCTGAGATAGTCCCATGTACCATTACCAAAGGTTCCATATGGTTATATTTACAAAGTAAGGGACATTGATTGCGAAGCAGCCTATTTACCTAAGGATGTTAAAGTCAATAAGTTTGACTCAACTTCAGGTAAAGTCCACTATTTGACTCTGTTAAGTTTCTATTCTGAGATTCTTGTTACATGATGTGACTGGGTCACATGTTGATGTTTTAAGAATCAAAGGAAAGTGAAGAAACTTAAAAGAAGAGTATGTTGAATTTGATTGCGAAGATGGATTTCTATCGCTTGTTTGAAGATCAGATTCTTGAGCTACTCCTTAGGAGTTATGATAGACTGCTAGGAAACATGTAATAGCATAGTTTTAATTTTATGTTGCATTGTAAGGAAAAGGTATTTCTGCATTTTAAAATAAATAAAAGTTTGTTTTACTTTATTTTTATCTCCTTACAATGGCATTCATGAAAAGTTGATGTTTGTATGTTTATAGCAATATTGGAAATATGAATTTGATTCTTTCATTTGTGGTAGTGTCTAAATTTACCAAATAAGGAAAGATTCTCATCACCCAAGTTTCAATTGGACCGAAACTTGGAATCATACAAGGCGTTTAGTGTGATGTATGAGAATTTTCAACTTTGGAAAATTAATACTAGTTTCGTGTTCACATCTATATGTGACTTTAGAGAAGGACTAAGGTATCAAGTACACATTCTTGTGCACTAGCCAAAGTTCACCACAAAAAATGGATAAGACTATTCATTATGATTTACTAAGGTTTAGTAAATATGATTATACTTACAAGCTTAAGTATAATTCTGAAACATTGGAAAAGTTTCAATGTCTGACAGAACGAATAACAAGAATCAAATTAGGCAGAAGGATAAAAGTTTCTCGAATATGAAAAGATGGGAGAGTACTTTAGTATCATGTTTTAAGACCATCTTAATGATTTTGAGACCTTATCACAATTCATCCTCTAAGTGCATTCTGATAGTTAAGAAGAGGAGTTATGAATTTTTGAAGTGGTTAAATCAAGAAGATGATTCATACTTCGTTCCAAAAAAAACAATTCTTAGAGTTATACTCTAAGATTGTAACTTGAGTGACATGTCTTAAAAAAGGTTGAAAACACTTGTCAAATGTAAGAGTAAAAGTTTTCTACTCTTGTACATTTGAAATTGGTAAGTTGTGATGTTTTGAATAAAACAAAGACCAACTAAGGCCAATTATGTTAAGTGTTTGTCTTGATTAGAATCCACACTATATCTTGAATATTTGGCAAGAAAGTCTTATAGGTCAAGGAGACAGTGGGAGTCTAAAAGGATCCTGAAAGGGTTTCAAGAAGTAATCAAGAAGAAAAACCTGTATTACAAGGAGACAGTGGCAGGCCCTTGTGCTGCCAGGTGGCATGAAGTTTAGATTGCACAAGTTCAATCAATATGAGTTTGGATTTGTCACTAACCTAGTCTTGTGATTATGGTTTTGACAAATTCACGTGGATAAGAACCCATATACCATAAAATCTAAGGGTCATAAGGTTTCTCTCCGATTCATGAAAATGATGGTGAGGAAACACTTCCACCAAGTAGATTTTAAGTAGATAGCAATCTTTGCATTCTCAAAGTCGGTAGTGGAGCCTGCGTTGTTAACCGGCACACTAACATGGACTTATGAAGCAAAGGTCTAAACAATTGAGACTATGATTACGACATCCCTTTTCATAGTTCTGAAATTGTTTAGACACACCTGTGAGCTATCTAAGGGGAGGTGTATGATTTTGATAAAGTCTTACCTAAGCAATCTAGTATTAGAAATCTGAACTTTGGTAAGAAAGTCAATAAAGTTTTGATTTCTAGATGTCCAGTAATTTCTGGATACATGTGATGGCTAGTAGGATCATAAGTGTTATGCTAATAATCATCATGTTAGTGGGAGCATGATAATTATGATATTTCAAGACAACAATGTTAATTATAGAAAACAAAAATTTCAATTCTTGAGGTTGCAGGGGTTGAAAAAGTTGTTTTGCTATAATTAAGGGAGAGGAAATTATACTTCATTTCAATTCTAAAAGGCTTAGATTGAGATTTTAATCATCTTTAGTCAAGAATATATATGAATTTTATGTTGGTTTGGTTCAACTTAAGAAAATTCATATATATTGCGTTCTCAAAATTCGATTATGATTACGACATCCCTCTTTATAGTCAAACTTTTGAGAACATGTCAAATAAAAAATATTGTAGCAAAAGACTGATCTAGAATCAAGTCTTTATGTGAAATTTCATGAATCGTGTCCCATTTGCTTTGGGTACAGGATCGATTGCATGTGCTATAATATTTATCCTTTTTAAATTCCTCTAAATGCTCAGGGCATTTAGAAGGGAAATGTCTAAAATTGGATATGACTAACGTGATTAAGCAATTGTCGAGGACAATCTAAGGTTTACCAAAGATTGGTTGCTCAATGACAGTTGGAAGTATACTGTTAATATTGGAAGAACTATATTGACATAGTATGAAAAGAGGCGACTCTTGTTCAGAAGTGGTAGTCAAAATGGGAATATAGAGTTGTCTCCATAGATGGAAGCAATTTGTGTAAGATTAGAAAAAAACTTAGTGCAAGAAGCGTGTTCAAAGCAATGCATACTTTGAACATAAGGCTTTGTGTCCATGGATTATGTCTCCATTGGAATACCCTGTAATGATTTTTTCCAAGCCTTTTTGGCTTTGTGCATAATCATTACAAGAGGTACAGTGCATACAAGTTTAAAATCTAAACAGATTTCGATAAATGATAGGAATTTGGAATTCTTACGTTTAAGACAAGGATTTGGGAGTGTGAAAAGAGAATCATTGAAATTATGTTCAATTGATCTAGTTCACAAAGAAAAGGATCATAGACAAGCATAGAGTGCATACTTGGTGTATGACAAAGCTATTGTTTAGAAAAACATAGTGTACATGCTCGGAGCATGGGACAACTAGTGTTTTTTAATTTAAGAATAAAGTTGATAGCTGAAACAGTATGCAATGAATAATGTGTAATCATATGGTGATACATAAAAGGTGTTTTATTTATATTCATAAGTTCCGAGACCATATTGGATTCAATTATTCTTGTGTTTCATTTTGCATGTTTTGACTTCCAGAATAACTAGGTCATTCTTCCTGAAGGACTAAGTTATTCAAACCATCCACAGTCGGTCATATGTTGGAATTAGATATGAATCAAGACTGTCATGGGTTGGGCTTGTAGAGGTCTAAGATGTTGGACAAGGTGGTGCTACGACACTCATGAGTGCTCATAAGTTCTGAGTATTGGATTCAACCCGCGCTCATTAGAATCACTTCATGGATTTTATCACGAGTGATCATGAGACGATAATATCATATATTCTTCAAACCTAGAGATATGAGTTGTTACTATGAGTTGGTTGTACATTGATTGCACGAAAATGCATTGGTAACTCGATGTTATAAGACGTGCATTTGTGTATGATTCAACAAGTAGTAGAACAAGCCATATGAGTCGAAGTTTATCCATTGATTTTACCTTCGGGATAAAAGTGATATATGTGGGCCCTTCGATGATTTAATGATGACACATGTGAGTGCTTGGCCAAGCCAGGACTAATTTGATCTGTTCAATCAGTCAGTTGTCATAAATCGGAAATCGGGAAACAACAAATGGACAAAGAGAATGATTTATAATCCATGTCTCAGTCCATATGATATCTAGAATGGAGGAATATATGATCCCTTATCTAATGGACAAGTCATTGACAAAGGTCAGAGTTCGACAACGACTTTTGAGAGCTACGATTGCCTGTTAGGTTTTAAGTCATACTCAATAATAGTTTTAGATTTATCCAAGTTGGAGACTGTTGGATTAGTGTATAAGTCCATAACTATAATTGGTATGTACTTGAACCAACTAGGCATGGTCCATTTGGGTTGCATGGCATCGGAACATTTGGATATACCGTTTGTGAGAAAAAGACATTTGTGACATATTAATATATTATAAGTTCGAATATATTAATATGAAATCATGTTATTTAATTAGTATTGATCAAGAATTAATTTGGACTTAATTTAGTAATCAAAAGAGACTAATTAAATATATGGGGATTGATTGTGTAAATCATTAATTCTTATATATGTGGGCTTATGATCCAAGATTCCTTATGTTGGTTTTAACCCATGTGGTGACCCATGGATACTCCATGGAGGTTAAAACCCATGGAGCATAAGGAATGGGTAAAGTCATGAGTTACATGGTGTAACCCTAATAGCCACACTATATAAAGACCCCTTTAGCTCAAGAAATTGGCACTAGTGATACATATATGAGGGCTAGTCGATTTGAGCATAAAGTGTCTTCTTCTCATGGTTATTCCATGTGTTGATGATGTTGTGTGAACCATTTGAGGTGTCACACTTGGGGCACTAGACTCTCGAGCTTCATGGAGTCAAGTCACGTCAAGAAGTATGTATTCTAACTTGTTATATTACCCAAGTATTAAAAGATTGTATGCTAGATAGGGTAATACCTTGGAATATTCATATTTGCATGTAAAATAGAGAAAACATAGATCCAAGGTATTTAGGGTTACATGTACACTTAGGAGTGTTAGAATGCTCAAAACCCAACACCCGCTCCATCAACACTACTCCCATACATGTGATCGAAGCATCACAGTAAACTACAAAATCCTCTACTCCCTCTGGCAGGGTAAGAATCGGCGCCTCACATAATCTCTGTCTGAGGGCCTCAAACGCTGCTTGCTGCTCAGGTCCCCAACGAAACACCACCGACTTCTTGGTCAGTGGGGTGAGTGGAACTGCTATCTTGGAGAAATCCTGGATGAATGTCCTGTAGTACCCTGCCAATCCTAGGAAGCTCCGAATCTCAGATTGAGACCTCGGGACCTCCCACTGCATCACGACCTCTATCTTGGCCGGATCTACTAGTATACCCTTCTGGTTGACGAGGTGTCCAAGGAACTACACCTCGTGCAACCAGAACTCTCAATTGGAGAACTTCACGAAAAGTCTCTCCCTCCTCAGCGTCTCTAGCACCTCTCTCAGGTGCTCCTCATGCTGTTCCTGAGTCTTGGATTAAACCAAGATGTCATCAATGAATACTATCAGAGACCGATCCAACATCAGTCTGCATATGCGGTTCATAAGATCCATGAACGCGGCTGGAGCGTTGGTGAGCCCAAACGGCATCACCACAAACTCATAATAACCATAGCGGGTCCTAAAAGCGGTCTTCTGCACATCCTCATCCCTAACCCGCATCTGGTGATATCTTGACCACAGATCAATCTTGGAGAACCATGATGCTCCCTGAAGCAGGTCAAACAAGTCATCTATCCTCGGGAGTGGCTAACAGTTCTTCATCGTTACCTTATTCAGCTCCCGGTAATCTATGCACATATGGTGCAACCCATCCTTCTTCCTTTCCAATAGGATCGGGGCTCCCCATGGTGAACTACTTGGCCTGATGAAACCCTTGTCTAGCAGCTCTTGCAACTGTGTAGACAACTCCTGCATCTCTGGAGGAGCCAACCGATACGGTGCCTTGGCTATCGGAGCCGCACCAGGAACCAGGTCAATCCGAAACTCGACCTGTCTTTCCAGAGGTATCCCAGGTAAGTCCCCCGGGAATACGTCTGGATAAGCTCGCACTACTGGTACGTCATCAACTGTCGCCTTACCCTTCTCTCGGGCATCTATAACGTAGGCGATGTACCATGTGGAACCCTACTGAACGTACCGTCTCGCCCTCGCTGCTGAACAAAGGACTGGTCCGCGCTGTGGCCTCTCACCCTGAATCACTAACTCTCCCCCACTGGGAGTGCGAACCTTCACTAACAGCAGCTCACAATGAATCACTGCCCCATTGGGGCTCAACCAATCCATACCTACTATAACCTTATTCCCTCGCAGGGGAATAGGAACCAAGTCCACTGAAAACTCCTCATCAAATAACTGAAGCGAACACCCCCTATGTAATCCCGCGACCCTGACGGTCCTGTCGTCTTCTATCTCAACCTCAAGTGGACAATCCAACTCTCCCGGAGCTCTACTAAACCTCTTGCTAAGTGCAAGTGAGACAAATGATCGGGTAGCCCCCAAGTCAAACAATACTGTAGCTGAAATGTCGTTCACTAAGAACGACCCTATACGAAAACATATAATCATGAGAAACAATCAATATCGATAAGGAGATAAGAGAAAGATACATACCCGTCACCACGTCGGAGTCGCTCGCGCATCCTCTGCTGTCATCTGAAAAGCTCTACTCTTCGCTACTGGTGCCTCACTCCGGCCCTGACGGCCATCTGTAATCCTCAATGTTGCAGGGGCAGGTGCTACCACCTTCCCCGCTGCTTCTAAACTCGGACACTAGGACTTTTTATGTCCCCTCTGATTGCAATGGAAGCAAATCAGATCAGATGCTGTGGTGGTGCTAGTAGCTATACAATCTCTACTCATATGCCCGGTCTGGCCGCACTTGTAGCAACTGGTACTACCTGCCTTGCACGCCCCATTGTGCAATCTCCCACACTTGTCACACCGACTGTGGCTCTTCTGTCCTCTAGATCTGTGATCTGGTACCTTGGGCTTTTTGCCCGAACTCCCTATGCCAGATGCTGCCTCTGGCTTCCTCTTCTTCTCCATCTCCAAATCTATCTCTCTCACGAGCCCTCGCAATCATATCATCCAACAGTTTACAACTAGACCGACTCACAAACTAATGGATATCACTCCGTAACATCTCATGATAATGGGCCTTCTTCATGTCCTCATCAGCTACGTATTGAAGAACAAGATGAGCCCTCTCCCTGAACCTGGCGGTAATCTCCGCCACTATCTATGTTGTCTGGGTAAAATCCTGAAACTCCCTGGCTAACTGCTGCACCTCAATAACCAGTGCAAACTCGGCTTTGAAACTGGTAGTAAAATCAGCCCAAGTCATCGCATCAAGTGCTGTGTCATCCCCGATGACATGCCTGACCTCCTCCCATCAATCTCATGCCCTGTCCTTCAGAAGACAGGGTGCTAGTTTGACGTTGCCCCGCTCGGGAAATCTGCTGGTGTGGAATGCGTTGGCGACATCTGCCAACCACCTAGTACTCGCTATGGGGTCCTACGCCCCATGATAGTCTGGAGCTCCACAAGCCCGAAACTCCCTGAAGGTGAGTGTGCGCGACCCCATCATGGCTGCCACCTCAGTACAAAATGTGCTCAACCTCTTGTCCATCAGCTCTAGAATACCCTCCTTGATCAAACCGAAGATCACAGGAGTCTTCTCAAGTATGGTGCGAGTAACCTTTGAGGTGAGGAACTCTCTGGTCTGCTCATCTAGATGCTCGGCCCCCGAGCCTGATCCTGCTCCCTCGCCGGCTCCTGAACTGCCGACTGCTGGCCTAGGGCGTAAAACCACCATTCTGAAAGCACATCATGATAAATGTCAGAAACACTGATATATCTCGAGGGATCGCTACTACTACAAGTTTCCTGGTCTCATCTCAGCCTTCCTTGATTCAAGTACGGATCCTCTGCTTTCAGTAGTACGGGCCTATACTACCTTACACATCTATCCATACTTTCCTCAAGAACTGCCTCGACTCCACCAAGTCACTTCTACTGCTACTGATCTCTGTTACTCTCATCCTAGGCTTTCCCTAGGGAAATCTCTGACTCCACCCAAATCAGTCCTCAGCTACTGAAGGCCTCCTTTTAATGCCAATTAGCCATCACTTGAATACCATCACATGTGACGAGGCTCAGATAATCCTTCGAGTAAAAGACTTGTCCCTACAACGGTTAGACTCAGACAAGAGTTGTGCAATAGGGCCAAATCCAGCACTCTGAGATTATTCAACCCTGGATCACTTGTGACGTGACGTATTCACCTAATGGCTAACTCCCATCACTCAGAGTCCCACAAAGCACAAAGCAAGCAGCATTCAAACACAGGAAACTAATCAGGCATATCTATCCTCATAACGAGAAACTGTACTAGCATATAATGCTAAGCTCATACTATCAGGCATAACCTTAACAGGCTATTCTACTACTGTCAACTCAATACTTGCATGCAATTCTCATGAAGCTAAAGCACATATAGCAGGCACTTAAGGCATCCTCCAAGATCCTTTGTCATATTCTAGCATGTTGTTCTATTGAAACTGAACCAGATAATCATAATATAAACTTGTATGGGTAATTTGGGAGTACTTACTTGAGCTCGGTTGATCGCATGCACCACACCCTTTTCTCTTTCTCAAAAACTCTTTTCTTTTTAAGTTTCTTTTTAAAAATTTTTTTGGAAACATTTTCTTTTTGAAAACCTTTTACCATTTCCTTAGTTTGAGTCCAGTCATACCCGGAAGTGTGCCTGAATCCCTCAAACCAAGGCTCTGATACCAACTTGTAACATCCCACCAACCCAAAAATTTTTGTGTTAACATTACCAAAAACCACAACATCAAATGTTATATAATAAAACCAAATATCGTATGTCTCAAAATGTCATGGTAAGTGTATCAAATCAAAACTAAAGTCAATATCATATCAAAATATCTGAACAAAACTCCCAGGATAAAACTGTAACTATGGTGTGTGCCATGCCATCATCCTGAGCTCTTCCCCTTGCTAGTAGAAGTACCTAAAACCAAAACTGAAACTGTAAGCACAAAGCTTAGTGAGCTCCCCCAAACTACAACATACCGTACAATAACATATTAAGCACATACTGGGCCTTGCCCATTGCATTAGACCGAGGTTCGGACTAAGTTGGGCCTTGCCCCCTACATAAGACCGAAATCCGGACTAACTTGGGCCTTGCCTACTGCATTGGACCGAGTTCCGGACTAATTGGGGCCTTTCCCCTACATCGGACTGAGGTCCGGACTAACTGGGGCCTTGCTCCCTATATCAGATCGAAGTCCGGACTAACTGGGGCCTTGCCCCCTGCATCGGATCGAGGTCCGGACTAACTAACACATAAACATGCATGAATCACAAAGACATCAAGCATACTGAACTACTGCATCGAACCATGTCCGAAGCTACTGCTATCTAAACGGGACGACATTGTGGCCGTAGACCTGTTCCTACTGGAAGGAAAACTCTCATCGTAACGCTGGTTGTTGAGATGCTAAATCTGAAACTAGCTGACTACTGCTCCGAAACTCCCCAGCTACAAATCCCATAAACACTAAATCAGGTACTGATAACTGTTCCCAGGGTAAAATAACTATTTTACCCCTGGTCAAAGTCAACTTTCAGTTGACCGTACTCGCCGAGTTGGGCCACCAACTCGTCGAGTCCGTAACACCTTTTCTATTCCTCTGCCTGCTTCAACTCGTCGAGTTTGGCAAAAACTCGACGAGTTCTTCTTCCATACTAACATCGAATCTAACTTCATTCGAGTCGCCGAGTTGGATGAACAACTCGTCGAGTTCTCCTTCATCAAATGAACACTTCTGACTGTGACTCGCCGAGTTGTATGAACAACTCGTCGAATCTGCTCTTGAGGCAAGAATATTGCCTTGGACTCGCCGAGTCATGGTGTAGACTCTCCGAGTCCCTCCCTTTTTAATTCTGCTTCCTAACTCACCGAGTCTAATCTTTACTCATCCAACTCGTAGCACAAAAAGGGGAAAGTAATTTGGGGATCACGAACCGACTTGTCGAGTCCTAAGAACGACTCGTCGAGTCTCATGCATGCTAATACTATACAGTCGACTTCAGTCGATTTCAGTGCATCAAATCCATAGATTCGGGTCCCTAGGGTTGGTTTTACACTTAAAGTTTCCAACTTTACGTGCATGCAAGATCAAATAGAGCTTAAATACCCAAAATAAGCTAAAAGTGGAGTTCTAGGTTTGGAATGGGAACTTGGTTCAATAAAGGTGGAAACCTTGAGCTCATGGAACTCTAAAATTCCGAGATCTGAAGCCCATTCATCTCAACTACTTCTGAAATCGACATCAAAGCCAAGATATGACTCAAATTAACAATAGCAAGCTTTTAAGGAGATCAAAATGCTAGGAAGTAAAGATTCGAGTTTCATACCTCCATGGGAATTGAAATGTCACCAGAAACTCGGATCCTCTTTGCTCTCTTTGAATACCCTTTTTCTCTCTTCTTCTTTTAACCCCCAAAATGCACCAAAATCCATCACAAGGTGAAAAATACATCAAAAATGCTAGGGTTTGACAAGGGACGTTCTGAATGTGATGGAGGCTAGTTTTGGGCTCATAAGGTTGTTTAAATAGGGTGCAAACCCTTGAAACTAGGGTTTCATCCAGACTGGCAGACTCGCCGAGTCCAAGAATATAAATTCTTCGAGTCGCCGACTAAACCCGCGTGCCAAACCTGTCTCTACTCGACGAGTCAAGCTTCTGACTCATAGAGTACAACTTAAGAAAAGGGAAAAATGCTATGTTTAGATTACATACCAGAAATGGGGCGTTACAAAAAGGCTACTTTACCCCTAACTTAGTTGGATGCAAGCCCAAGGCCCAATTTAAAGGCCCAACATTCTGATAATCAACTAAAGCCCAACTATGGCGTAATTTTCTAAATTGGGCCCAAATTCTTCACATGGTCTTACTTAAAAAAACCCAACCATTTATTTGCTCCAAACACTTGGCCATCTAATAGTCAAATATCTCATAATCTTCAAGGCCCAATAATGGCCATCTATGGCCCAATTTTCCAAATTATGCCCAAGACTGTCTAATGGGCCTTATCCTGTAGCCCAGTCCAATACTCTAGTCTTTATACTTGTTCCTGGACGGTCCATCAGTAGTCCAAAACATCTAGGCCCAACAGGAGGCCCAAATCCAAACCCCACAATATTAGGGTTTTCACATGAAATGACAATTAGGGTTAATTAGAAACACTTAACCCATTAAGGACTTAATCCATTAAGTCCTTCAATCTACTAGATCTAACATACTGGGTAATTGGGCATAATTCAAATTTCAATTCCAATGACCTATAACACGGGTCCCGAAATGTCCAAACCAACAAACCTAAAATTAGGGTTTTCCAAACCCTAATTAGGGTTTCTAACCCAAACATGAGCCAACCAAGTCCAACATTAAGATTTTAGGTCCATTAGGATCCTACTAGGCCGGGAACCACCCACTGTCACCTCGGGCGGTGGTGACTGGTGGCGGTTTACCGTTATCAATGGTAGCAGCTCGAATCTTGACACAAATCAGCCTATCTTAACCGACATATGATGTACATGCACAAAGCCACCTCCTATGGTGGCTGGTGGCGGAATTGGGTGGCATAATACGGTGGCAGAAACGAATTAGGGGCGGTAGCCATTATGGTTGGCTACCATGGTGGTTGCTACGATTCTCCGGCATCCTATACACACACAAATGGCCAGACATGGTCCCTTCGCCACCCTAAGCTAAGCATGCACCACACACTCATCGGGACACGCACAACACTGCCACCCTTACGACGGTTGATGGCAGCCAATGATTTCCAAGGAAGGAAACTGCCTGGAGCCACGATGGCTACGGGACCAGAGAAGATGATGAAAGAAAAGGAAAGGGTACATTACCAACGGAAAGAGACGCAAAAAAAACCATGGATCCGCCGATCTTCACAGTCATCGGCGACGACAGTAAGCTAGGTCTGGCTCTGAGTTCTGGCTTCGCACTACGCCTCCGGAAGCGAGCATTTTGTGGCAGTGTTCAATGGCGAGACAGTGGCGGCATTATCAGGTCGGAGCAGTGAATGAAAGGGGGTGGCTAGCTTCACGCATGGCGGCTGGACTAATTAGGGTAAGGGTTAGGGAGTAATAAGGTGATGGGAAGGATGGGTCATCGGGTATATCCCGCTCCCATACATACTTCTACTCACTTTTGTCACAAATAGTCCCTCTTCATCAGTTCTTCTCCAAATTAAATCTCAACTTACACTTTACCCCTTGCCTCCATAAATCTTTTCAACTTTAATCAAATATTTACTATTCAGCCCCTCTTTTCATGATTTTATTTCAATTAAACCCAAAATTTATCAAACGTACCATGACTTCTGAAATCATTTTTAAATTAACTCCAGAACTTGCACTTTTAACTCCCAACTTCTAAAATTGTAACAATTAACCCCAAAATTCCAAAGGTTATGATAATTAACTCCCATTAACATCCCCCAAATTATTAACGATTTAAGGCTCGGATAAAATAATATAGAAATACATTTCTCATCCCGGGGTTCATTTAATTATTTCATTAATTTAATTTAATTTATTTATTTAATTTTAATAAATGGGGCGGTACAACTCTCCCCCACTTAAATTAGATTTCGTCCTCGAAATCATCTCTTATCATTCCTTACATGCCAAACTACTCAAGTAACATGGCCACAATCCTGGGCATACCCTAGCCTTCTCAGGATTCCCATGACCAACCATCGCAGGGTTCTACAATCCGAAGATAAATGAATTCCTAACAACAAGATGACATCTAGTTCATCTGAATTCTGCTGTCTCGAGATGTTCTGAGTCCCTGGCAAACCACTCTTACTGAATCATTATTGCTAAATCCAGTCCGCTTATGCCTCAAATGACTACTCAACTTCTAATAGTTTGGGGTTCTCACTATAAAACAGGATCACAGACCTAATTATCCCTATAAATCACTTATACTTGGCCAAGGCTCAGCTAATCCCGCTGTGAGTGACTTGTCACTATTCATCTCAACAATCTATTTCATCTGTACTTGCAACCTAAACACAATTACTAACCCTGCCCAAACACTGAAACTGTCTGAACATTGAACTACTTGAAGTAGTATGTTGCCACATGGCTGCTTTCCAAAATCTATCGAGGCCTTCCTGGTCTCAATTTATTCTTCAGTCGTCTAAAATACCGGATTCTGGTCCGGCTGTTGCTAAAAAGGACCCCCACTTAGTCGCCTCACCCAACTTCCGGATGAAATCCTTCTCTGTAACTAGTTACTATTGGTTATCTTATCACTATGAATCTATAACTACTGGGATCCCCGATCCCATGCCTTGACCCAACAGTCTCTGCCAGGTCCCACCTGTATAGTTGTAATGATACGGGCCTAGCCCTCGGGTCCCACCCAAACTAAATCACTAACGCATAAAACCTTAAGAAACTAGCGCTGCCAAGCATATCTGGGTGCTGGCCTCCCCCCTTCGGTTTGATTCAACCGACTAATGCCGAGCATATCTGGGTGCTCGACCTACCTATTTCGGTCTAACCCGACCGAACATTGTCGAGCATATCTGGGTGCTCGACCTACCCTTTCTTGATTCCGATCACTTTGTGGCCTTCTCATGATCTTATGAACTGACCCACCTGGGCTTAACTCATCTGAATGAACTTAGGAATGCTATAAATACACCCGCAGACTTACCATACTCTATCACTATCTAACTTCTAGTGAATGCTATGGCTACACCCGTAGACTTACAGCACTCTAACACTATCTGACTGCAAGTGAATGCTACAGCTACACTCGCAGACTTACAACACTCTAACACTATCTGACTACTAGTGAATGTTACGGCTATACCCACATAATTACAACACTTTCTCCCACTATCTCATTCGTTGATTACTAATCCGAACATATCCAACATTGAGCATACACACGACCTAACACCCAAATCTAAACCCATGTCCTGACTGGAATCCCCAAACTGATTCCCTACGGCTTGCTAGAAAACATTCTAAGAACACGATCTCGTTGTTGGCAAGCTTTTCCGAACTTCCAACTCACACTATCCTTAATCCATATAGCTGTTTGGACTATCCTCCAGCCTAAACACAATGCTAGACTTTTTCCAGTTTCAAAACTACTCCTGCTTCTGAATCCCTGGAAGATTCTCCCCCACTTTGATTCAACTAATCATCTTGCAGCACACCGTGCTGGGAAGATTTGATGGGTTTTGTCCATATGAACATTCCTATGTGCACATGCAAACCCTAATGCTTGGATATAGGTTTCTCTAATTAAACATGCATTGAATCCAAGACTTCTAATAGCTAATAGAGTATAAGAACAATACAAAATCAAATTTAGAAGTATACCTTGAAACACTTGTTTGATCTTCTTGTTCTTGGAGCTTTAAAGTCACAAATGTCACTCCTCTAATGGCTTACAAACACCAATTAGCAAGAGGATGATTTGAGAGAGAGGAGAGGGAAGAAATTGGCCAGGGTTTCTTTGCTTTAGCAGAGGTGCCGATTTCCCTTGCCCCAAGGGTCTATTTATACTTGTAAGGCTCCTAGGGTTTCACCCTTAAACCCTAGTAGGATAATCTTTACTCAAAGCAATCCAAATCCTTTCCATGATAAGCTCTTGGACGATTTGTGGCTTATCATAAGCCCTAGAAATCATCCAACCCTATCCAAGAAGGATTTACAGCCCAAAGTGTAACTATCAAACAATTGACAGTTTATACCCTCTTACTTAATTAATCTCTTTAAGTCACCAAATTAATTATAATTAATTTATGACTTATATTAATCAAATAACAATATTATTATTCCTTATATTATTCTCATAATATATTAATAATATTTATTCTCTCATAATAAATCATCCTGTCAAGTTGCTATGGTGAAGGCAACCCAAAAGGACCATGCACAATCGGGTCAAATACTTGCCTAATATAGTTGCAGCCTTAGACACTATTCCAACAGTCTCCCACTTGGAGAAGTCTAGTAACTATATGCATAAGTAAAATTTGATTTGCAATCGTAGCTCTCAAAGACGCTGTCAAACTCTAATCTAATCAATCTTGTCCTTTAGATAAGTGATCGTACGGTCCTCTGTTAGATATCTTGCTGACAATTCTATGGAATAATTTGTCTAGCATTTGGTTTCTTGATCTCCGATTTATTCGACATAGAACTTAATCGAACACATCAATTCAGTTCTGACCGGGCCCGGCACATAAGTCAAATCAAATCATCGAGCGGCCGAGATACCAATTTTACTCTCATGGGATAAAAGTTACAGATAAACTTCGACTTATATGCATTTACTTATTCATTAATCAACTATACATAACAATGCGCTTTATAACACCGAGTTACTGATGCGTTTTTGCATTATCAATGTACAACCAATTAACAAATAACAAACCATATATCTAGGTTTTAAGACTATATGATATTATCGTCTTGCGTTCACCCTTTTATATCAAATTCCATAAGGTGATTCCAGCAAGCGCGGGTTTGTTCCAATGCTCAAAACCAGTTCATAAACACTCATGAACGTTGCGACCCTTTGCTATGTCTAATACCATTTAGACAATCTACACACCGATTCATGACAATCTTCATTCATATCTACTTCCAACATATGAACGATTGTGGACAATTTGAATAATTCGATTATTCTTAATAAACTCAATTATTCTTGAAGTCAAAATATGCAAAATTGAAACAATAGTTAAACCTTTAACACAAGACAGTAACATTACTCATAAATAATACTCCTTTATTTAATCATCAAATTTTAATTACATTTATCTATTACATGTTTCTACTACTATCTAATCTATGCTAATATCATCCTTCAGCCCAATACTCCTAGCATGCTGCAAGTGCTTAATCCTACTCAGTCCCTTCGTAAGCGGATCTGCTGGGTTATCTTCTGATGATATCCTCTTCACTACGAGTTGTCCTTCTTCTACACGATGTCTAATAAAATGATATTTTATGTTGATACGTCGAGATTAACCATGATCCCTTGGTTCCTTGGTCAAGGCAACCGCTCCTTCATTATCACAGAAAATTTCCATGGGCTCCATTATGGCAGGTACAACTCCAAGATCACCGATGAAGTTCTTCAACAATATTGCCTCCTTCGACGCTTCGCTCGCTGCAATGTACTCTGATTCGCACATTGAATCAGCTACGGTTTTCTGCTTGGAACTTTTCAAGTTACTGCTCCTCCATTTAGGGTAAAGACCCAGCCCGACTGCGAACGGTAGTTGTCCCTGTCGGTCTGAAAGCTGGCGTCACTATACCCTCACACTTTCAAGTCATCACTCCCTCCGAGGACTAAGAACCATTCCTTCGTCCTCCAAAGGTACTTAAGGATATTCTTAATCGCAATCCAATGGGCTCTTCCAGGGTTCCCTTGATATCTGCTAACCATGCTCAAAGCAAAGGCTACATCAGGGCGAGTACAAGTCATAGCATACATGATTGAGCCAACTGCGGAAGCGTATGGTACTCTGCTCATTTATGCTATTTCAGCTTCGGTACTCGGACTTTGAGTCTTACTCAACTTTGCATTACTTTGTAACAACCCGATATTTCAACTCTTTGTAATGACCTAAAGAGTCAAGTATTGTAACCACCTTGGGGTAATAAAATTTACTTTGATAATAAAATGCCCAAAAAGTATCTATTTAAATTCCTATTATGTTTAATATCATTAAACCAGGATCATACTTAAAAAGAATGCCCAAACCCGGCTTCGTATGTTGAAGTTAAGATTTTTCCAAGTCCGGCTTAGCAGCAGACACCTAAAATCTCGAATCGGAGATCGAATGACTTTTGGCCGGAATGACCTAAACGAGAATCGAAGGTCTCGACAATGGTATTTCAGCGGTAAAAAGTATGGCAAAAACCGACGTCAGATAAAGAAGTTATGAATTTTTAAAGAAATTCCTTAAACACGACGATTTATAAAATAAATAATAAAAATAATTTCGGAATTTGCCAACGGAGTCTAAACAAAAGTTGTAGAGCGTAGTCTCACCTACGCGTGGTTATAAAGACCATCGAAAACGGAGTTCGTATGAGGAAGATAAGAATTTTTGAAGTTTATTAAATAAATTATAATTATATTTAAATCAAAATGCTAGTAATATCCGAAGAGGAGTCAGCGTCCTCATTCGAGGTACGCGCCGCGTAACCCCGTACGCCCAGCGTACCCGAGGGCCTTGGTCTCGTTCCGTCCATGTCGCCCCTATGCGAAGCTATCCGACCCGCCGTCCTATCCGACCCGTCGTCCCATCCGAAGCGGAGGCATTCGAGGACTCGGTCATGCATGACGTACAAGTACGCGCTGCGTACGAGCGTACGCCCCGTGTACCGAGGCCTCTCAGCCCCTATAAAAGGGATGCGAGGGTCTCTGGAAAAATTGCTCCTTTCTTCTCACTTCTCTTGCGTTTTGCCTCGTTTTCCGTGCCCGTTCAAACCCGAAGCCCTGGTCATTTTTGCTCAAGTCCCGAAGGTCGATTTTACTCCCGAGATTCCCGAGAATCCCGAGAAAAATCCATTCCCGAGACGAAACTCTGCCCGGTTTTCCATCTCGCTATCTTCAAACTTTCAAGTGAGTTCATATCCCCTTCGAACACACTTTAAATACATTTTAAATGCTTTTATACTCTTTTAGGGGAGGAATACAAGTAAACATACTGTTATTATCGTGTATTTCATAAAATTTCATTTACTCGTTTCTATCAAATGAATCACTTGTGATTTAGTTCTACTATGTGAAAACTCTTGTTATACTTTGCATGCAATAGATTTATACAAAGTATTTAGTAACTCCAAAGTATCTTTCGTTGCTAAACCGTTTCATATATTCTAAAAACTTATGATTTATGTTTGTCAAACATTGTGAAAAAAAAAGGATAAACTTTGCATACAAAACTATCACTTTAATACAGACTTAGTTGAGAATCCATGAGACGTGTATATCTTCAAACACTGACTTTTTGATAAAAGGTATCGCTACAAGTCCTGTCTATAACCAGAGTCTCCCGTTCGGAGAACGTGTCAAATGTGTAGAGATCTATACGGGAAGTCATGATCCCACACCTTGACTGTTAGCTACAGTCCGTCTTTTGAGGTGACAGTTTGTCATAACGCTACGACGCCTGAAGAACGTCGCTACAGGCATATTATGTTTAGTATGGTTATAAAACTCATCAGATACACAACTATTATAGTACTTTTGAATAATGAATGAGTAGTTACTACAGTTATTCATTATCTAACAAACTAAAATCTTCTGATAGGTTTATTATTTAAATCTATGTTTAAAATTCTTCTAAAGCATGTGCATTGCTTCAAAATGATAGTCTTGGACATTAAACAAACAACTATTAGGAAAATAAGGGATTTTCTTGTTTCAACTATCTACGTTTTTCAATACCAACATTCTCATGCATTTCACACTTTTATAAGGAAATATGGGATTTTCTTGGAAAATATACACTCATTTTGGAATGGCATTCAATGTTTTTAAATCACTTATGAACTCACCAACTTAATTGTTGACACTTTTTCTTTGAAATAACTTGTATTCTCAGGGAAATCGTTAAGCAGGTTTGGGAATCAACTTTTGGTGAATAACGCGCTGGCATTATTTACTTCTTTTGAAAGATGTTTATGCATTTATCTTTTGAGCATGTAATGAATACAATGATGTAAACACTTTTAAAAACCTTTATATATGTATGGTGGTGTGTACTTTCCTTTCTATGAACTGTTATGATACTGAATATGATGTCCTCCGCCCCCGAACGTTTCCGCCGTTCTGGTTTGGGGGTGTGACGGATTGGTATCAGAGCACCGTTTATAGTGAATTAAGTATATCAAAACCATTTTTTTTGGTATACAACTATAAACTCATCTGGGCAAAAACACTCTGAGAAGAGTCATACTTTTGAAATTAAATTTATTTAGTTTTTGTAAAGTAAGCATGCATTCATCCCGTACTAATAATAGTTTCACATCGGACCATTTTAGAAGTATTATAAATAAGTTGTGCAGTGCAGGTACGCCTTGGGACATGTAATCGGAACCGGGAAGGATATAGCCTGATCAACTATATTTGTCCGAGAGCCGACTAACGTGTGCCGAGGAGTGTCTGCAGTGGACAACAAATTTTAAAACTTACCAAAAGCACGTCATTGCATAATACTAAGGGAGCTTTTGTGTCGTCATCAACCATTAAACATAAGGGTAAAATAAATGTGCTCTAGCTTATAGTAAATTCCTAACCCTATTCTCGTACAGACTAAATGGCTGGATTCCACCACCCCAATGACGCCTACTTTCCCAACCAAGGCAATGGAGGATGGATCGAAGATGATCCCGAAGAAGACGATGAGCCGATAGAATTGGATGGAGGAGATGACTCTGGTACAGATTCAGAGCCAGAGGTTATCAATCCACCGACCCCACAACCTCCTGTCCATGTGAGGAACTTCCAAGGACCCACTCCTGTGTGGGGAAGTCACCTCCACCACTAGAGCCGACAACAAAGCTTACGCCCTCCCTACGGCATGTGCCGAGACTTTTATGATGTCAGAGGCGGGGGATCGGCAGACCGGGCACTTCCGGTCATGGTTGGCAAACTAACCAACCAATGCTATCAATCCGGAGTTCAAGCCAACCGGATCCGCAAGATCAACGTAGAAGTGCAGGTCCACACTTCTGACATCCGTAGGCTGGATGGAATTCAGGACCATGCCCAACTCCAATCTGAGGCATTTCAGGCACAGATGATTGCAGCCCTAGCCGAGTTAAGGGAGCAACAAGCCGCTTTTGATCGGCGTCTAATGGAATCGAAGCAATCAGATGCGGAGTCAAGCTCCAAGCGCAACCTACGTCGCAAATAGTGCTTGCCAGGATTTCAAATTTTTTTATAAATTAGGACTTCGAATAAGAATATTATTTCTTTAAAACTTTCTGTAATCGGAGACCTTTAGAAAGGTCAAAAAGTTTTGTCTAAACTCGGATGTAACACAACTATATGTTTAATATATATATAGGGCATATCTCTTTTTCGTTTTAATTATGTGTAGTCCGTGCAATTCATAAGTACATCCATTCAAACATTATTAATGAATCAAGCTCAAAACCCTGTGTTGGCCAAACCAAATTCTTAATCTATTTAAGGTAGTTAACTCAATATCATTCAACTCGCAACCACCGGAACTTATAATATCTCATTTGTCTTTTGGCAGCGCAATGCCTCCTCGTAGATCAGCACATACCAACGCAACCCCACCACCACCTCCACCACTAACTTATGATCCGACAATGGTCCAGGCTGCTATCACAGTAGCAGTAGCGGCAACCCTCTCTCAAATAAACTCCAATGCAAATGGAGGTACAGGAAGCAGCACGAATCATCCCAATCGTGGCACCGGCCAGGGCCATGTAAGGGAATGTACTTACAAGGAGTTCTCCAACTCAAAACCAAAGACTTTTAATGGCAGTGGAGGAGTCATTGCACTAATGCAATGGTTCGAAAAGACCGAAACAATCTTCGAGATCTGCTCGTGCCAAGAAACAAGCAAGGTTAAGTTCGCTGCTTGCACCTTCATAGATCGAGCCCTCACTTGGTGGACAAGCCATGTGAATTCAGTGACGCTCACTGTTTCTAACGCCATGAGTTGGGAAGAACTGAAGGTTCTACTACTGGAAGAATACTGCCCAAGGGGCGAAGTGCAAAAGCTTGAGCAGGAGCTCTGGAATTTGAAAATGGCTGGGTCTGATCTAGTCGCCTACACAACTAGGTTCAACGATCTCGCTACTTTGTGCCCTACCATGGTCAACCCAGAATCAATGAAGGTCGAAAGGTACATTTGGGGGTTGTCACCCCAGATTCAAGGGCATGTCCTAGCTTCCAACCCTATCACCTACAACATCGCTAAACGCCTGGCTCAACGACTCATCGACCACAGAGTAAAACAGAGTACCATTGCAGCAGCCGCAAATCCACCTAGGGAGGCTCAGGGCCAGAGTAAGCCTTGGAACAAGAGGAGGGGACAAACCCTCCAGGAGAACCCCAAGAAACAACAAGTGATAGCGACCCACGCTATTACTGTACCTACCAACTCTGCCCCCACAAGTTCATACAATGGAAAACTACCGAAATGTAACCAGTGCAACTTCCACCACCACGGTCTCTGCCGTGACCTTCAATGCACCAGGTGCAATAAGAAGGGTCATACAGCCCGCTATTGCAAAGAGCCAACCAAACAATCCGCCCCCACTGCTAATACCGGAGTAAGCCGCGCCTGCTTTGAGTGCGGAGACACAGGGCACTACCGCAGGGACTGCCCGAAGGCAAACAACAGGAATACCGGCGGAAGAGGCCGAGTTTTCGCAATGGGACAAGATGAAGCCATTGCGGACCCTACTGTTGTTACGGGTACGTTTCTTCTCGATAACTCGTATGCATGCATTTTGTTTGATAGTGGAGCGCAAAGGAGTTTTGTGAGTCACGACTTTAAAGGCATGCTAAAACCAATACCACAATCATTAAGTGAACCATTCATGGTAGAAATGGCCAACGGGAAAACCGAAGGCACTAAGGAGATATATTTAAACTGCATCCTAACTCTAAACGATAATCTCTTTCAAATCAACCTCATGCCAGTCTCGATTAAGAGTTTCGATGTCATCATTGGCATGGATTGGCTGAGTTCACATCGTGCGGACATTTTATGTTATGATAAGGCCGTTTGCCTTAATCTGCCAACCGGCGAAACCTTCCTTATCTTGGGCGACAAACCTAGTACCACTCTTAGTATCATCTCAAGTATCCAAGCTCAGAAGTACCTACGCAAGGAGTGTCACGCATTTTTAGCACATGTTGTAGATGTGAAACACGAAGTCCAGGACGTCAAGGATGTGCCCGACGTATGCGATTTTCCCGACGTGTTTCCCGAGGACCTTCCAGGAATACCACCCGCAAGACAAGTCGAATTCAGAATCGATCTAATTCCCGGAGCTACCCCAGTAGCCAAAGCACCCTATCGATTAGCCCCGACAGAGATGCAGGAGCTATCCAGCCAACTGAATGAACTACTTGGAAAAAGATTCATCAGGCCGAGCTTCTCGCCATGGGGAGCACCCGTATTGTTCGTGAAAAAGAAAGATGGATCGTTCAGGATATGCATCGACTACCGAGAACTCAACAAACTTACCATCAAGAACCAATACCCCCTACCCCGAATCGACGACTTATTCGATTAACTCCAAGGAGCCAACTACTTCTCCAAGATCGATCTAAGGTCGGGATATCACCAGCTGCGAGTCCTAGAGAGTGATGTTCCCAAGACGGCCTTCCGAACGAGATACGGACATTATGAGTTCATAGTGATGCCGTTCGGACTAACCAATGCCCCGGCCGTATTAATGGATCTAATGAATCGGGTATGTCGTCCATTCTTAGATAAATTTGTGATAGTATTCATAGACGATATACTCATTTATTCAAAGAATAAAGGGGAACATAGTCAACACCTGAGACAAGTCTTAGAGACGTTACGAACTGAGAGACTTTATGCAAAATTCTCAAAATGTGAGTTTTGGATTAGAAAGGTAGACTTCCTCGGTCACGTGGTTAGCAAGGAAGGAATCCACGTGGACCCCTCAAAGATCAAGGTTATTGAAAACTGGTCTGCACCAACCACACCAACCGAAATTCGCCAGTTTCTAGGTCTTGCTAGTTATTATCGAAGGTTCATCTAGAATTTCTCCAGCATCGCAAAGCCTCTTACCGCTTTAACCCAGAAAGGTATGACCTACAACTGGGGAGAAAAGCAAGATGCTGCATTTCAGACTTTGAAACAAGCCCTTTGCAGTGCACCTATCCTTTCTCTTCTGGAAGGGACCGAAGATTTTGTGGTGTATTGCGACGCTTCGAAGCAAGGGCTAGGCTGTGTGCTAATGCAGAGGGGAAAGGTTATTGCATATGCCTCACGACAACTGAAAACGCATGAGGTCAATTACACCACTCATGACTTAGAACTTGGAGCAGTGGTCTTCGCTCATAAAATCTAGAGGCACTACCTTTACGGTACCAAGTGCACTGTCTTTACAGACCAGAAGAGCCTCCAACACATCTTTGACCAGAAGGAGTTAAACATGAGACAACGACGTTGGGTCGAATTGCTCAACGACTACGAATGTGAGATTCGCTATCATCCGGGAAAGGCAAACGTTATAGCCGATGCCCTTAGTCGAAAGGAGTACTCTGGCCGAAGAGTGAAGTCATTAGCCATGTCGATCCATTCGCACCTGTCAGCGCAAGTCGAGGAAGCTCAAATAGAGGCCTTGAAACCCGAGAACGTGACAGGTGAGGCCCTTAGGGGAATGGACAAGAACTTAGAAATCAAGAGTGACGGAGCACGCTACCTCATGAACCGGATCTGGACACCCAAGTTTGGTGGATTCAGAGAGGTAGTTATGAGCGAGGCACACAGGACCCCATACTCCGTACACCCAGGGTCAGACAAGATGTATCTAGATCTCAAGCAACTCTACTGGTGGCCAAACATGAAAGCGGAGATTGCTACTTATGTGAGCAAGTGTTTAACTTGCGCCAAAATAAAAATAGAACACCAGAAACCCTCAGGTCTACTCCAACAACCTGAAATACCTGAGTGGAAATGGGAGCAGATTTCCATGGACTTCATAACCAAACTGCCCAAAACTCAGAGTGGCCAAGATACTATTTGGGTAATCGTCGACAGATTAACCAAGTCAGCCCATTTCTTACCGATCAAGGAAACTGATAGGATGGAAAAACTATCAAGAACCTACATCCGGGAGATCGTACGACTTCATGGCGTACCGATGTCCATCATCTTAGATAGAGACAGCAGATTCACTTCCAGATTCTGCAATCACTGCAAAAATCCATGGGAACAAGGTTGGATATGAGTACGGCATACCACCCACAAACTGACGGACAGAGTGAGAGGACGATCCAAACCTTGGAAGACATGTTGCGAGCATGTGTAATCGACTTTGGTAAGGCATGGGATGTTCACTTACCTTTGGTCGAGTTCTCTTATAACAATAGTTACCATACTAGTATCAAGACCGCTCCATTCGAAGCCCTTTACGGCCGTAAGTGCAGATCACCTCTGTGCTGGACGAAAGTGGGCGACACGCAATTGGCAAAAGGTCTAGTCCCTAATAGCACCCTCACTGGTCCGGAGATCATCAGGGAAAAAACTGAAAAGATTGTGCAAATACGAGAACGACTGAAGTCCTCAAGGGATAGGCAAAAGAGCTATGCCGACAAAAGACGTAAATCCTTGGAATTCCAGATTGGCGACCGTGTACTACTGAAGGTCTCACCCTGGAAGGGCATGATACGCTTTGGAAAGCGTGGAAAGCTAAATCCTAGGTACATTGGACCCTTCGAAATCATTTCGAGAGTTGGTCCAGTGGCCTACAAACTCCAACTTCCAATCGAGCTTAACAAAGTACATCCAGTATTCCACGTATCGAACCTGAAGAAGTGTTTGTCCGAAGAAACACTAGTAATTCCTCTCGATGAAATCGAACTAAATGAAAATCTTAACTTTGTGGAAGAACCCGTCGAGATCATGGATAGGGAAGTTAAACGAACTAAACAGAGTCGCATTCCAATAGTAAAAGTTCGATGGAATGCTAAGAGAGGTCCTGAATTCACATGGGAACGGGAAGACCAAATGCAACAGAAGTATCCGCACCTCTTCCTCAGTCCCTAAGACTTCTATTTTGTATTAAAAATTTCTGGACGAAATTCCCTCTAACGGGGGGATGATGTAACAACCCGATATTTCAACTCTTTGTAATGACCTAAAGAGTCAAGTATTGTAACCACCTTGGGGTAATAAAATTTACTTTGATAATAAAATGCCCAAAAAGTATCTATTTAAATTCCTGTTATGTTTAATATCATTAAAACAGGATCATACTTAAAAAGAATGCCCAAACCCGGCTTCGTATGTTGAAGTTAAGATTTTTCCAAGTCCGGCTTAGCAACAGACAGCTAAAATCTCGAATCGGAGATCGAAAGACTTTTCGCCGGAATGACCTAAACGAGAATCGAAGGTCTCGACAATGGTATTTCAGCGGTAAAAAGTCTGGCAAAAACCGACGTCAGATAAAGAAGTTATGAATTTTTAAAGAAATTCCTTAAACACGACGATTTATAAAATAAATAATAAAAATAATTTCAGAATTTGCCAACGGAGTCTAAACGAAAGTTGTAGTGCGTAGTCTCACCTACGCGTGGATATAAAGACCATCGAAAACGGAGTTCCTATGAGGAAGATATGAATTTTTGAAGTTTATTAAATAAATTATAATTATATTTAAATCAAAATGCTAGTAATATCCGAAAAGGAGTCAGCTTCCTCATCCGAGGTACGTGCCGCGTAACCCCGTACGCCCAGTATACCCGAGGGCCTTGGTCTCGGTCCGTCCACGTCGCCCCTATGCGAAGCTATCCGACCTGCCGTCCCATCCGAAGCCGAGGCAGTCGAGGACTCGGTCATGCATGACGTACGAGTACGTGCTACGTACGAGCGTACGCCCCGCGTACCGAGGCCTCTCAGCCCCTATAAAATGGATGCGAGGGTCTCTGGAAAAATTGCTCATTTCTTCTCACTTCTCTTGCGTTTTGCCTCGTTTTCTGTGCCCGTTCAAACCCGAAGCCCTGGTCATTTTTGCTCAAGTCCCGAAGGTCGATTTTACTCCCGAGATTCCCGAGAATCCCGAGAAAAATCCGTTCCCGAGACGAAACTCTGCCCGGTTTTCCATCTCGCTATCTTCAAACTTTCAAGTGAGTTCATATCCCTTCGAACACACTTTAAATACATTTTAAATTCTTTTATACTCTTTTAGGGGAGGAATACAAGTAAACATACTGTTATTATCGTGTATTTCATAAAATTTCATTTACTCGTTTCTATCAAATGAATCACTTGTGATTTAGTTCTACTATGTGAAAACTCTTGTTATACTTTGCATGCAATAGATTTATACAAAGTATTTAGTAACTCCAAAGTATCTTTCGTTGCTAAACTGTTTCATATATTCTAAAAACTTATGATTTATGTTTGTCAAACATTGTGAAAAAAAAAGGATAAATTTTGCATACAAAACTATCACTTTAATACAAACTTAGTTGAGAATCCATGAGACGTGTATATCTTCAAACACTGCCTTTTTGATAAAAGGTATCGCTACAAGTGCTGTCTATAACCAGAGTCTCCCGTTCGGAGAACGTGTCAAATGTGTATAGATCTATACGGGAAGTCATGATCCCACGCCCTGACTGTTAGCTACAGTCCGTCTTTTGGGGTGACAGTTTGTCATAACGCTACGACGCCTGAAGAACGTCGCTACAGGCATATTATGTTTAGTATGGTTATAAACATCATCGGATACACAACTATTATAGTACTTTTGAATAATGAATGAGTAGTTACTACAGTTATTCATTATCTAACAAACTGAAATCTTCTGATAGGTTTATTATTTAAATCTATGTTTAAAATTCTTCTAAAGCATGTGGATTGCTTCAAAATGATAGTCTTGGACATTAAACAAACAACTATTAGGAAAATAAGGGATTTTCTTGTTTCAACTATCTATGTTTTTCAATACCAACATTCTCATGCATTTCACACTTTTATAAGGAAATATGGGATTTTCTTGGAAAATATACACTCATTTTGGAATGGCATTCAATGTTTTTAAATCACTTATGAACTCACCAACTTAATTGTTGACACTTTTTCTTTGAAATAACTTGTATTCTCAGGGAATCGTTAAGCAGGTTTGGGAATCAACTTTTGGTGAATAACGCGCTGGCATTATTTACTTCTTTTGAAAGATGTTTATGCATTTATCTTTTGAGCATGTAATGAATACAATGATGTAAACACTTTTAAAAACCTTTATATATGTATGGTGGTGTGTACTTTCCTTTCTATGAACTGTTATGATACTGAATATGACGTCCTCCGCCCCCGAACGTTTCCGCCGTTCTGGTTTGGGGGTGTGACATACTTTGTATCGGTAATTCTCCCTTCTTTGAGTTTTCCATACTAAAACGTTTTAGTACCTTCTCTAAGTAAGTGTTCTGACTAATTCCTATTAGTCTCTTACTTCTTTCTCTTACTATCCTTATTCCCAAAATATAAGAAGGCTCTCCGAGGTCCTTCATAGCGAAGCACTTCCCGAGCCAGGACTTAACCTCCTACAAAGTCGGGACGTCGTTTCCTATGAGTAATATGTCATCGACATATAGAACGAGGAAGCTTACTATACTCCCACTGGCTTTGACATATACACACGATTCATCTTCGCTTCGTACAAATCCAAACTCTTTGACTTTTTCATCGAAGCAAAGATTCCATCTGCGAGATGCTTGCTTAAGTCCATAAATGGACTTCTCAAGCTTACACACTCTATTTGGATGCTTCAGATCGATAAAACCCTCCGGCTGAGCCATGTAAACATCATTGGCCAACTTCCCATTAAGGAAAGCAGTTTTGACATCCATTTGCCAAATCTCATAATCATGAAATGCGGCAATTGCTAGCATCACTCTAATAGATTTTATCTTTGCAACTGGTGAGAAGGTCTCATCATAGTCAACTCCTGGAGTTTGAGTAAAGCCCTTCGCAACCAATCGTGCCTTATACGTGTGTACCTTTCCATCCACGTCGGTCTTCTTCTTGAAGATCCATTTGCACCCAACGGTCTTACGTCCGGGCACATTATCAACCAAATACCAAACATGGTTATCATGCATGGATTGGATCTCGCTATCCATTGTCTCTTTTCATTTCGCAGATTCCGGGCCTGCCATGGCTTCCTTATAGCTATTAGGTTCATCAAGGTTTATTAGTGTACCATCACTAATATACGTGTCCCCTTCAGTAGTAATATGAAAACCATAAAACTGGGGTTGAACTCTAACTCTTTCGGAACGTCTAAGAGGTAAGGATTTGTCAATCGGTTCAATCGGAGTTTCCTCCTCGGGTTGAGTGCTAGTGGTAGAGGTTCCTTCATCTATCGAATCTTGAATCTCTTCAAGGTCGATTTGCCTCCCACTGTCTCATTGGCTTATGAGTTCTCGTTCTCGGAAAACTCCTCTCCTCGCAACGAAGACAACATTGTCCTTCGGTCAATAGAAGAGATATCCAAAGGATTTCTGCGGGTAGCCGATGAAAATACATCGCACACTACGAGGTTCGAGCTTGTCGTGAGTATCTTGTCTTACGAAGGCCTCACAACCCCAAACCTTGATATGTGCCAACGAGGGAGCTTTCCCTGTCTACATCTCGTGAGGTGTTTTGGCAACCTTCTTAGTAGGGACTCGGTTAAGGATATGGGCGGCAGTCTCTAAGGCATACCCCCAAAAAGAGATTGATAGTGAAGCACGACTCATCATAGAGAGAACCATGTCCAACAAGGTTCGATTACGCCTTTCTGCCACACCGTTCAATTGTGGTGTCCTAGGTGGCGTTAATTGTGAAACTATTCCACACTCCTTGAGATGATCGTGGAACTCAAGACTTAGGTACTCTCCTCCTTGATCGGATCGAAGCATCTTGATTTTCCTGCCCAATTGATTCTCCACTTCATTCTTGAACTCTTTGAACTTTTCAAAAGTTTCTGACTTTTGCTTCATTAAGTAGATATACCCATATCTACTATAGTCATCGGTAAAAGTCACATAGAAGCGGTTCCCATCCTTCGTGGTTGATCTAAACGGTCCACATACATCGGTATGTATTAGGTCCAATAGACCCTGACCCCTTTCACACGTACTTGTGAAGGGTGACTTAGTCATCTTTCCAAGTAAGCAAGACTCGCACGTGTCATCTTCCCTAAGGTCGAATGACTCCAACACTCCATCCTTTTGGAGTTGGGCTATGCGCTTCTTGTTGACATGTCCAAGACGACAATGCCACAAGGATGCTCTATCCATACTATTGGAAGAATCCATGCATAAAACATCATTTCCTAAGCTATCTACAATCACAACGGTTTCATAAATTTCATTACATGGTATAGCTTCAAAATAAAAGACACCATTTGGATAAGCCAAAATAGAACCATTCTCATTATTAAAAGAAAATCTAAAACCTTGTCTAAACAAACCATGAAATGAAATGATGTTTCTAGCCATTTCTGGCGAATAGCAACAATTGTTCAAATCTAAAGATAAACCATTCCTAAGCACTAAAGAATACTCCAATCTTGGTCACAGGCGACGATCTTCTGTTCCCCATGATTAGATTTATTCTTCCAGCCTCCACATCCCTATTTCTTCTTAGTCCCTGCACATTAGAACAAATGTGGTAACCACAACCGGTATCAAGAACCCAAGAAATAGCATGAGATGAATCGTTAGATTTAATTGTGTATATACCTGCGAAAGACGGCTTGATCTTTCCTTCCTTGATGGCTTGCAGGTACTCTGGGCAACTTCTCTTCCAGTGTCCTATCTTGTGGCAGTGGTGGCATTCTGCCTCCTTTGGGTTAGGGCAGGGTTTAGCAGGATCAACTTTGGTCCCACTAGAAGAGGCACCATCTCGGGACTTAACCTTGCGATGGTTCTTAGATGAAGCCTTCCTCTTCTTTCCCATTCCTTGTCCAATAGCCAACACAGGAGCAGCGGGCGGATTGGGAGTTGGTGCAACAGACTTGTCCTTGAAGTTGCTCTCAGTGACCCTCAAGAGACCTTGGAGCTTGCTTAGGGTGACCTCTTCTTTGTTCATGTGGTAGGTCATCCTAAATTGATTTTAACATGGAGGCAAAGAGCGAAGCACCATGTCGATCGCCAAGTCTTCCGCAAAGTCAACATTCAACTTGCGAAGACGATCGACATACCTTTGCATCTTTTGCAGGTGCACGGTAAGAGACTCTCCATAACCCATTTTAGTGGAAATAATGTTAGTGAAAATCTCATAACGCTCTTGTCTCGCATTTTGGTGGTATCTCTCCAACAAGTCTTGGTGCATCTCGTACGGGTACATGTCCTCATAGGACTTTTGGAATTCGAAGTTCATAGTGACTATCATGATGCAATGTACCTTCGTTGCATCACGCTCGTGAGTTTCAAAAGCGGTCATTTAATCCAGAGTAGCGATTTTAGGGTTGATCTGCTCGAGCTTCTCATCGAGGACATACTCCTTGTCCTCATAGCGAGCAATAGTGCGAATGTATCTTATCCATTCGCTAAAGTTCGTCCCATCGAAAGTGACCTTTTGACAAAGGCTCATCAATGTGAATGAACTAGCAGCAGCGTTGTTTGCGTTCGACATCTACAAATAGAAAGGACAAAGATAGATTTGAATATGAATCCCTAATTATCACCCAATAAGAAAATTAGGGCTAGGATCCAACAACAATATTTACATATTAGAAAAGGGATGCCGTAATCTAACATGTAAACAATTTGAAGGTAAGTGAATGATGATTCACTAATTCTCCACCACAAAACATAACCTTAAGTTCTAAATGTATTGAGAATTCCTAGGTTTGGATGAGATTCATTGAAACTTTTCAATGGCATGTTTAAATCTTGATTTGTCCCTCTTGTTTGTGACTGGGATACCGAGGATCACAAAGCGGATGTGAATTACCATGCAAACTTACATGGTGCCTTCCTTGTAATGATCACCTATTCGATGTGCTGGTAAACCACACACGCTCCATCGAACTATGATAAACAATGAATCACCCTTTGCCACCTTTGCTTAGAACCAATTAGTGTGCCGGTAAACCACACACGCTCCACTAACTTCTTAGCAAGGGTGCAAAGTGTAATTTCATGGGATTGCATCAATTCACTTTTCCTAAAGTAACTAAGATTGGGAAATTTTTGAAAAACATGTAGGTACTTTGTATTTCATATTATACTTTTAATGAGAGATGAGGTTGCCCTATCCTACCTATTCGGCTAACGAACCTCCACCGATCAAGCAAGCGGTGGGTGTGAGTGTACACCCATTAAGCGCCATTTTATAGGCAGCAACCTTATACCCACCTTATAGATCGGCTTCGTGAATGAGGTCTACTAACGGTAAGACTAGCATTTTAGTTATATATATATATATATATATATATATATATTAATCTTGTAATATTATATTAGTATAGGGTTGTATATTAAACTTGTAAAATTCTAGGGTTTGAAATTTAAATTGTCTAAATTAGAACTTTTAATCACAAAACATAAATTTCAAAACTTGAGGGCAAGTTTTAAACATTTAAAACATGGAGGATCAAATAACAAATAATCTTAATTAACAATTAATTCCATAATTATCCATATTTGATTTATTTAGTGATTTCTTGCAAAATAATTTACCAATTTAATCAAAATAATTAATTAATTATCACATAAGGAAATTAAATATTTTATTAATTGATAAATATCTTTAATTAGATCAAGATTATAGTCATATATGTCAAAAATCGGATTAGGGTTGATCTAATATGATAAAGGCAAGTTTCCATAAGATAAATATCAAAAAATCCCGAATTTGGCCCTTCCTGACGCTCGGACTCGCCGAGTTCATGACTCAGAAACACAAAATTCTAATTTTGCAAGCAAGAAATAAACAATCATGCATCAATTTAATAGAAACCAAGCTAGGCTCTGATACCACTGATGGGTTTTGGCCATATGAACATTCCTATGTGCACATGCAAACCCTAATGCTTGGATCTAGGTTTCTCTAATTAAACATGCATTGAATCGAAGACTTCTAATAGCTAATAGAGTATAAGAACAATACAAAATCAAATTTAGAAGTATACCTTGAAACACTTGTTTGATCTTCTTGTTCTTGGAGCTTTAAAGTCACAAATGTCACTCCTCTAATGGCTTACAAACACCAATTAGCAAGAGGATGATTTGATAGAGAGGAGAGGGAAGAAATTGGCCAGGGTTTCTTTGCTTTAGCAGAGGTGCCGATTTCCCTTGCCCCAAGGGTCTATTTATACTTGTAAGGCTCCTAGGGTTTCACCCTTAAACCCTAGTAGGATAATCTTTACTCAAAGCAATCCAAATCCTTTCCGTGATAAGCTCTTGGATGATTTGTGGCTTATCATAAGCCCTAGAAATCGTCCAACCCTATCCAAGAAGGATTTACAGCCCAAAGTGTAACTATCAAACAATTGACAATTTATACCCTCTTACTTAATTAATCTCTTTAAGTCACCAAATTAATTCTAATTAATTTATGACTTATATTAATCAAATAACAATATTATTATTCCTTATATTAGTCTCATAATATATTAATAATATTTATTCTCTTATAATAAATCATCCTGTCAAGTTGCTATGGTGAAGGCAACCCAAAAGGACCATGCACAATCGGGTCAAATACTTGCCTAATATAGTTGCAGCCTTAGAGACTATTCCAACAAGATTCTCAATTCTTCTTACCATCCCATAACCAATCTGTTGGAAACTAACGCTTACCACTGCTAGTGTTTCAAAATCAACTAATCTAAAAGATCACACAACTTCTAAGAATCCGTTGTATACTTCCCAAATCCACAATTAGGGAAATGACCCCTCGCTATCTACAAATGATTCTCGGTATGCAACTGGCATATAACATCTCTTGGGGATATAATTCAAACACAAACAATGGATAAACCTGAATTACACTTACTTAAACCCTTGGATCTACAGGCTCTACCAGGTAGTTTCCTACACGTGCTGTACCGAATCTGTCCCTGTGGTCTCTCAAAAGATGTTCTGAAATCTTGGATCTCTTCCCGAGACCCTTCTATATAACTAACTAATCTGATTCCCTCTTACCAATGTGTCTAAGTCCCTATCCCGTTCCCGGGCTCTCGAAGTCATATCACTCAGGGTCTTGCACCCCCAGATACTCACGATCTTCCTACTATCATTTTTTAGTAAGTCATGATACCTTACCTTCTTCGTTTCCTCATCTGTTGCATACTGTGTAACCAACTAAAATCTCTCTCTTAAGACTTGGCAATGATCTTTGTCACAGTCTCCGTAGTCTGGCGGAAATCTACTAACTCTTGCACCAACTGCTGCGCCTTAGTCACCTGGGCACACTCTGTTCGGAATCTGGTCTAAAATCATCTCATGACATAGCATCAACCGCATCAAAACTCCAATCACTACCAACCTCCTCTTATCAATTGCATGCTTTGTACTTCAGGATATAGGAAGTAAATCGGAACTTGTCCCCTTTCGTGACCATGGCTGGTACAAAAATATTGGCAAAATCTGTCAATCACCTGATGCTAGCAATAAGGTACCTAGCTCCATGATAATCTGGAGCTTCGCAAGCTCTGAACTTCCGAATCGTCATCGTACGCATCCCTATCCTGACTGCTACGTTAGCGCATAATGCACTCATCCTTTAATCACAAATCTCTAAGATTCCCTCCTTGACCATACTGAAGATCATAGGAGTCTGGTCAATGATATTGCGTGTACTCTTAGATGGAATAAGCTCCCTTATCTGACCATCAAGATGCCCGACTCCAGAGTCCGAGCCTGATCCCTTGCCGACACCAGAACTGCCATCTGGTCTACCACTAAGTGTCACTGTACCAGTGAAATATACTATCCCGATCATCATAATGCTCATGATACTCAAGGGATCTCACACACTACAAGTTCCATGGTTTCATCTCAGCCTTCCTTGATTTGAGTACGGATCCTCTGCTTTCAATAGTATGGGCCCATACTACCTTCCACATCTATCCGTACTTTCCTCAAGAGCTGCCTTGACTCCACCAAGTCCCTTCTAGTACTACTACTGTTGTTCTCATGCTAATCTCATCCTAGTCTTGCCCTAGGGAAAATCTCTGTCTCACCCTATCCTCTGCTGCTGAAAGACTTCCCATCAATGTCAACTAGCTACCTCATGAACATAGCCACATGCAACAGAGATCAGATAATCCTTCGAGTAAAGGACTCATCCCTATAACGGTTGGACTTAGACAAGAGCTGCGCAATAGGGTCAAATTTATCACTCTGAGATTATCCAGCCCGTGCCACATGTGACCTAGCATATTCACTTACTAGCTAACTCACATCTCTAGCAGTCCAACAAATCACAAAGCAAGCATCATTCGGACAATGAAAAACTAACCACATAACTCAATCAAACTATATAACTCATACACAGCTATTAGGCATAACATAAACATGCTATCATACCCCTGGCTGATCAATTCTAGCATGCAAGTCTACTAGCTCATAAAAGCACACAAAGGCATCTCTCCCTAGATCCTTACTCCCAACGTGCATGCAATTCTCGTAAAGCTGACACATGTATCTTAACATAAACTTGTATGGGTAAATTGGGAGTACTTACTTGAGCTCGGCTGATTGCATGCAACACACCCTTTTTCTCTTTTTCAAAGTTCCTTTTTTCTTTTTCTAAAATTCTTTGCTTTTTCTCAAAGTCACTTTTATAAAAGGTTTTCCTTTTGAAAATTTCCATACCAATTCCTTAGTTTGAGTTCAGACACACCCGAGAGTGTGCCCGAATCCCTCAAACCAAGGATCTGATACCAAGTTGTAACGACGTGAAAATTTAAAACAAATTTTCATTTCCGACCATAATAAATTTCGTAAAATAATTTCAAAACTCATTGTATGAAATATTATCTCAGAAAAACATAACCCAGAATCTCAAACACATAAATCTTCAGTAGTGTGTACAGATCATGCCGGCGCGTTCCTGCGATCTTCGCTAGTACCTGAAACACATATCACGCAACACGATAAGCATAAATACTTAGTGAGTTCCCCAAAATACCACATACACACATACGCCACTCAAGGCTATCAATCTACAAGACCTTCCGGTCAATGTGTCTCATGGGACTTCCGTCCCACAATCCTGGTAGACCTTCCGATCCTTATCATCTTGACCTTCCGGCCCATACACTGTTGACCTTTTGGTCCATATCATACTACTCATAACATAACATAGAACATACATATCATATTACAACATACATCACATACTCATCATAGAACATAAGACCTTCCGGTCACACATAATTACCACTCTAGGTAAAGTATAGTGAGAAGACTCACCTTGTATGATGTCGGATAATCTCTTGTGCTCGATAACCCGACCTAGCCTCCTCCTATCAAAATGATAACATCTCTAATCAATATTTTCTCTTTTCCTCATCTCTAAAAAATGGGTAGAAGACCATTCTACCCTTCCCTAACCTCTCTTGAATCAGCTTGACCAAAACCTTATGGCCAACCGAAGTCAACTCTAATCAACGGTCAAACTTTGAACAGACTCGTCGAGTGCACTCGGGTGACTCAACGAGTCCATGCGTGTTCTCAGAATCCTCCTAAGGCCTCAATCGACTCGTAGGGTTAGCCTTTCACTTGACTGGTTATAACTGGTCACGAGTCGCGGGGCAACCCAACTCGACTCGTCGAGTCCTCTTATGGACTCGGCGAGTTTCCTCCATAGCAACACTCAAACGATCTTCTAAGGTCAGATCTGCTTCTCTAACTTATAGATCTAACCTCCTAACACCCAATAATCATGTAAAGGTCCAATCTTTAAGCTCATGCAACACTCGTATATCCTTATTAGATGAAATAGCTCCTAAAATGGAAACCAAGGTCTACAACTCCATAGGGACTGCATAAAGCTGGAAGGTTGGGACCCTCTGGACCTCCTAAGGTCCAAATCTAATGCCGATTTCACATTGGGACTTCATATACACCATATTCCATTGAAGAAAAGGGTCAAGAAACCCTAGATTCATGCAATCTACACCATACAAAAAGAAAGGGCCGATTTGTTACCTCAAAGTGAAGCTCCTAGCTCCAGATTCTAAGATTGACAACCTCCTTTGGTCCTCCTTGATGAATCCCTTTTCTTCCTTTGTAAAATCACAAAAATAAAGCTCAAGATGGCCCTTATCTCACTCTCTATGCTCTCTGGTTCGTAGGGATCTCTCAAGGGTGAAGGTGGCCGCCAATGAAGGCTATAAGGACCCTTAAAGAGGGAACATGCCCAAAGATTTAGGGTTTCTGCCCACAGCACGGACTCGTCGAGTCCATTCGTGTTCCTACTCGACGAGTTTAGGCATTAACTCGTCGAGTCCCTCTTCTTAACTCAAAAATAAATATTTAAATTATGATACCTAGAAATCCGGATGTTACAATTCTCCACCACTAGAATCAAACTTCGCCCTAGAAGTCTCACTCTACAAATAGCTCTGGATGCTGCTCCCGCATCTCCGCCTCCGGCTCCCAAGTCAGCTCGGACCCTCTCCGATATTTCCACTAGACCTGAACCAGGGACACCTCTTTGTTCCTCAGAACCTTTATTTTCTGATCTAATATCGCAATCGGCCTCTCAACATAATTCAGGCTTGCATCCACCTGAATATCCTCTAGTGGTACTATTGCCGTCTCATCGACTATACACTTCCTCAACTGAGACACGTTGAAGGTATCATGTATCCGACTCAACTCTGCAGGTAGCTCCAAACGATATGCTACCTTGCCTACCCTCGCAATCACCCTAAAAGGACCAATATACCGGGGCCCCAGCTTGCCCCTATTTCTAAATCGGATCACACCTTTCCAAGGGGATACCTTTAGTAGTACGAAGTCTGCCACCTGGAAATCGAGCTCAGATCGTCGCCTATCCGCATAACTCTTTTGGCAACTCTGGGCTGTCAGCAACCTCTGTATGACCTGCTGTATCTGCTCAGTCGTCTGAAGCACTATCTCAATGCTACCCATCACTCGCTGTCTTACCTCTCCCCAGCAGATGGGGGTCCGACACTTCCTCCCATATAAAAGCTTAAAGGGAGGCATACCAATACTCGAATGCTGGCTGTTGTTGTAAGAAAACTCAGCCAAAGGTAGGTATGTGTCCTAACTTCCAAGGAAGTCCATAACATATGCTCGAAGCATGTCCTCGAGCTTCTGAATCGTCCGCTCACTCTACCCGTCTGTCTGTGGGTAATAGGCGGTACTAAAGTGCAATCTTGTACCCAACTCCTCATGGAACTTCTTCCTGAACCTGGAAGTGAAACGTACATCTCGGCCTGACACAACCGAGATCGGCACTCCATGCCGCGACACCATCTCTCTCACATATATCTCTGCCAACCTCTTCACAGAAGAGCTCTCCCTAATAGCAAGGAAGTGAGCGCTCTTCGTCAACCGATCCAGAATCACCCAAGTTGCATGAACACGCCTCACGGTCCTCGAAAATTTGGTGATGAAATCCATAGAAATATGTTCCCATTTCCACTGGGGAACCTCTAACGACTGCAACTTGCCATGCGGACGCTGGTGCTCGGCCTTAACCTTGCAACAAGTCAAGTACCTCTCTACAACGCACGCAACATCCCTCTTCATACAGGGCCACCAATAATCTCTCTTCAGGTCCAAATACATCTTAGTCACCCCAGGATGGATCGAGAACCTCGACCTGTGCACCTCCTCCATCAATATGCTGTGTGCCCCCCCTAAATGGCACCCAAATTCGAGCATGAAAGGTCATAAGCCCTCGGCTATCGGTAACAAACTCGGATACCAGTCCAATCACCCGCTCTCTCTTGCGGTTCTCCGGTCTCACCGCCTCTACTTGGGCCTCTCGGATGGTGTCCAATACCGGAGTCATCACTGTCATCCTAATGTATATATCTCGAATCGGGGAACTCTCCGACCTGCGGCTCAGAGCATCGACTACCACGTTAACCTTGCCCGGGTGGTACAGGATCTCACAATCATGATCCTTTATCACATCCAACCATCTCCTCTGGCGCATGTTCAGGTTGGGCTGATCCATCAGATACTTCAAACTCTTGTGGTCTGTGTATATGGTACACCGAACCCCATACAAATAATGGCGTCATATCTTGAGGGCGAGCACTAGGGATGAGTTATAAAACCGGAAAACCGGACCGGAACCGGAACCGGTATAACCGGAAAATGCTTAAACGGCCTAAGTATTTGCTTTCAAAATTACTCTTATCAGGGTTCCGGGTATTTCGGGTATGGGTCCAACGGGTCCGGTTAATCCGGGTTTTTGAACCGATTTTGTTTAAAAAACCAGAACCGAGTTTAATGGACCGGGTTCGGGTTTAAAAAACCGGAACCGGTTATAATGTGGAACTGGGTTTACTGTGGAACTTATTCTCCATTGAAAGTACGAACTAAACCAAAATTTATACTTGTTGTGTAAGAAATTGATTTATGTACATATAGTATATATAGTATAAAGTTCAAGTTTAAATTTAAGAAAAACAAAGTATTTTTAAAGGAGTTTAAATATCAAATAAAATAAATCAGACCACCACAATAATTATCGATAAATGCAGAAATAAACTCAAGTTTAACTAAAAAAATAAATTGGGGGCCTATACATTTCGCATGTGAGTCTATTTTGCATGAGCACATGGCCTTACAAGTTGAGCGCAATGACATTTCCCATGTGGTGGACTCATAAAAAAACATGTTATATTATGAAAGTTGCCCAAAAAAAATGTAATTTTTTTTTATTTTGTTTCTACCGTTTGCACTTTGCAGTAAAGAAAAAAAATATATAAATTGCATTTCGTATAAATTGCAGCCTCCAAAAAATATTATAAATCAGTAGCTTGTTGCCAAAAAAACAAAACAATTTTTTTTTTCTTTTCATAACATGCTATTTTTCCATTTTATATGAGAAGCTAATATGTAGTTTTTGCATTTATATTTTTGGGTTTCCGGGTCCATCCGGGTCTAATATACAAAACCGGTTCCAATTAGTAATTTTCGGTTCCAACCGGTTCCATACCCACTTTACCCGGCCCGATACCCGGAACCGAACCGGAATCGGTTCCCGTATACCGGTCTGGTTCTCGGGACTTATAATCCGTCAATTCTGGTTTCCGGGTCCAATTGGGTTAGGTTTGGACCCACTTACATCCCTAGCGAACACCACTGCCCCCAACTCCAAATCATGGGTGGGATACCTCGACTCGTGAGGCTTCAGCTGCCTCGATGCGTATGTTGTCACATGCCCTCTCTGCATAAGCACCGCACACAACCCTGATATCGATGTGTCACAATACACCACAAAATCCTCCATTCCCTCTGGAAGGGCTAACACCGGTGCTTCGCACAGCCTCTGGCAAAGAGTCTCAAATGAGGCCTGCTGCTCTGGACCCCATGTAAAAGCAACGCCCTTTCGGGTCAATCTGGTGAGGGGAACAACAATCTTGGATAAATCCTTGATAAATCTCCGGTAGTAGCCAGCCAACCCTAGAAAACTCCTGATCTCGGTGGGGGATCTCGGCACCTCCAAACTCATAACAACCTCAATCTTGGCCGGATCGACCAATATCCCATTCTGGTTAACGAGGTGTCCGAAGAACTGGACCTCTCAGATGCTCCTCATGCTGCTCAGATGCTCCCTCAGATGGTGAGCCGAAAGGGCATTACCATGAACGCTGCTCATGCTGCTCTCTAGATTTCGAATACACCAGAATGTCGTCAATGAACACAATCACCGATCGATCCAACATCGGCCTGTATACTCTGTCCATGAGATCCATGAACGCTGCTGGTGCATTGGTGAGCCGAAAGGGCATTACCACGAACTCGTAATGCCCATAATGAGTCCGAAATGCCGTCTTCTAGAGATCCTCATACCACACTCTCATCTGATGACATCCAGACCTGAAGTCTATCCTGGAGAACGAAGATGCTCCCCGCAACTGATCAAACAAATCGTCGATCCTTGGCAATGGGTAACGGTTCTTGACCGTCAGTTTGTTTAACTCCCGATAATCAATGTACATCCGTTATGAACCATCCTTTTTCTTGACAAAAAGGATCGGCGCTCCCCACGGCGAGCTACTTGGTCGTATAAACCCCTTCCCCAGCAGCTCTTGAAGCTGCGAGGACAACTCCTGCATCTCTGGCGGCGCATGGCGATAGGGTGCCTTGGCAATAGGTGCCGCCCCCGGAACCAAATCGATGCAAAACTCTACCTGCCTCTCGGGAGGCACACCTGAAAAATCCTCGGGGAAAACGTCCGGGAACTCTCACACTATTGGAACCTCATCGACAGAACTCGGCCTCCCAGCGGTAACTTGTGTATCCATCAGATAGGCTACAAACTCGTTGCAACCCTGCTGTAGACTCTGTCTCACTTGGCAGCCGAGCAAAATGCTGACCCACATCGGGTACCCTCGCCATATACTGTCAGCACTCCCCCACTAGGGTCTCGTATCGTCACCATATGATGCTCGAAATCTATAACAACCCCAAATCGGATCAACCAATCCATGCCCACAATGACGCAAACGTCCCCCGTCGTAATCGGGACCAGATCTATCAGAAACCCAACACTGAAGATCTCGAGTACACATCCTCGAATCACATCAGTAGCATACACCGCTCGCTTGTCGGCTATGGAAACTCATAGAGGTCGACTCAACGCCTCTCTTCGGATACTGATGTGCTGACTAAACGCTGCAGACACGAAAGATCGACTCGCACCCGAGTCAAATAACACGAAAGCAGGTACAGAACTCACAAGAAAAGTACCTACGCATACCATAATATAAGCACAATATCTCAAACTCAGCATAAATAAATGAAAGAATACATACCAACCACGACATCGGGCGCTGCGCGGACCTCCTCCGCTGTCCCTGAAAGGCTCTCCCGCAAGCCTTCGGTGCCTCGGCCTTCACTGGCCGACCCTCAGTAGCTCGTGCAGCAGCAGGGTGATGTGCATGATAGTACCCACTAATTTTGTATTTATAACCTAACTAACTAACTAACTAATATGCACCTAGGCAGTGTACCTAGTCGAATTATAGAATAGTTTGGTAAGTTAGGTGTCGATCACAGGGAACGGTGTTATTAATTAATCTATTCACTACTAAATTAATCTAACTATTAATAAGCTAAAAGGGGTTTTTTTTATCTAATTTTCCAAGTTTAGATGAACTTAATCCTTTATCAAAAACTCAATCAATAAACAAATCACTTCTGTTAGTTCGAATCCGCTTTCACTTAATGGTTACACATTAGCTATGACTATTACTGTTGGTGACCAATTAAGGGAGTATTAGCAATTTAGTTCTAAATCTACTAATTATTAATCAATTCATGTAAATATATTTATGGTCATACAATAGTTAACACATAATCAATTATTAAATAAGATTGGAGCCATGAAAGATTGATTAATCAAAACACAATTACAGTCATAATATGAGTTCTCTAACATAGCTTGATTTAATGATTCAATTACTAAGCTAAGATTTGTTTGATCTTAGCTCCAATAAACTAGTGTTCACTATATTATTAGGTATTCAAGTTCATGCAGATTTGTGTTCACTAACTAAATAGAACAAGAATTCAAAGCAATCAAATAATTAATTCAAGCATGCTAGGTAAAATCAACCAACACAAGCGTATCACCAACAAGTAAAGTTAAGTCTAATGCATTAAAACCATGAGTTCCAGCTTCATCTAGCTAACAGAAGCAGCTAGATTTAGCTGGACATATTAACAGCTAAACAAACAAATACTATAATCAAAAACATGTTTAAATGTACCAATCTATAAAGACAAATTATGAACTCCTCCTTCCTTGGTGTTAAAACCAACTTCCAAAACTTCTTTTCCTCTGAATTTCGTCTCCAGGAATCCTCCTAAGCCAGCCAAAGTCTTTTCCAATCGTAATGGAAAAAGGATATATATATTTTCTGCAAAATCACCATTCACGTCGTGAGCATTTAAAACTCACGTCATGAACTCGAGGTAATCGTGATCGTCAAGGATTCCTTCACCCGGATGCTTATCTTCTAATTCTTTCCCCTCACGTCATGAACCATGAACTGTTCACATCGTGAGTACGTCATTTTTTGGGTGTTTTTCGTGTCTTTGAAGCCTTCAACCTCCAAAGTTTCATCCTTTAACGCTTTTAGTCCCTTTCTTCAAAATGTCTTCTTTTTGGCTGCAAAATATAATTTAACCTTATAAGTATCATTATTCTATGAAAATGACCAAAATATATATAAAAATGTACTTAAATATTTCCTAAAAATATGTATAAATATGGCAATATCACAGGGGCAGATTCATGGGCTGATCCTTGTAATAGCTGCAGGCACTCGGCCTTCCGATGGCCCGTCTGGTTGCAATGAAAGCAAACCATAAATCCCTTGGGGCAGTCCTTGGCTATATGCCCCTCCTTGCCACACTTGTAGCAAGCACCTGCTCGAAACACTCCATCATGTCCCTTGCCGCACTACCCACAAGTGCAGCCCTTTTGGCCTCCATATCTCGTATCAGTGGGCTTAGCCCACTTGGTTGCCGGCTGAGACTGTACCGACCGCCTGTCCTTCCTTTAAGACACGACCTCCTCCCTGGCCTGAGTCTCCAGCTCGATCTCCCTCTTCCAAGCATTTGACTGGAACTTGGCAAATGTCCGGTATGTCGAGTTCGCCACGAACTCCTGAATGTCCCTCCGCAGTATGCTTAGGTATCGACTCATGCGTTCCTGCTTAGAAGACACGTGTTCAGGGAAAAACAACGCCCTCTCATGAAACATCCGTGTAATCACAGTCACAGACTCCGTCCCTTGCTTGAGGGACAAGAACTCCTGCGCTAACCATTCCCTCTCCACCGGGGGAACATACTCATCTCTGAACATGGTGGTGAACCTCTCCCAGGTCATCGCTGTAATCTCTGCAAGAGTGAGATATGCCTTCACAAACCTCCACCAATCCTTCGATCCCAAGCGAAGCTGGTTCAATGCGAACCGCACCCTCAGATGCTCCGGATACAAACAGGTGTAGAAACATCCCTCAATGTCGGAAATCCATCTTATCGCAACAGTTAGATCCAAAGTCCCATCAAACTCTGGTGGCTTCGTGTTGCTGAACTCTCGGAACAACAACGAATCTCCTCCTTGAGGTCTGGCAGCAGCAACAGCTGCAGTGGCAGCCTCGGTCAGAGCAACGTATCTCTCATCGAACGTCTCAATCAAAGTGGTCTTGATGGACCCAAACATCTCTGGAATCTCTGCGCGGATAGCCGCAACCACCTCCTCGTGGATCATCCGACGAATCTCCTCATCGCTCACGTCGCTGGTCTCTAGTTTGTGGCGTGTCCCAACCATGATGTATCTGAAATACAACATAAAAATATCAGAGACTTGCTCGAGTATACTTGCACTCGATAACTCAACCCTACTTGTTACTTAGTACTCTAAGGATTTTCACTTGGACTGCTCACTGATCCGATATTTTCAGTAGTACGGGCGCTATACTACCGTCCATACCGCATCAGCATTCACCCCAAGTCCTCCTCCTAGGATCCCAGATCACAAGTACTCTACTTCTTGCTAAGCACAGGCTACCCTTCGGTAGACCTCTCATAAGCTCCTCATTGCTACCTACTCACTCTTGAGGCATCTCATGGTGGCAACAATTTCCTAGGCTACGACATCACAAATCAGGCCACTCTAGTCCTAATATGAATACCTAGTCTACTCTACCATACATAGCATATCACATAATATCTCATAACACATAATGTAAGGGTATTTGGGGAAATCATCGTTCAGGCGCTGACTGATCGTACACACTGTTCCCCTTGCTTTTCTCAAAATCTTTTACTCTTTTAGAAAATTGATTCTTTTATGAAAACTTCCTCAAATCCTTAGTTTGAGTTCGGTTACACCCGAAGGTTCATCTGAATCCCTCAAACCAAGGCTCTAATACCAACTTGTAACGACGTGAAAATTTAAAACAATTTTTCATTTCCGACCATAATAAATGTCGTAAAAGAATTTCAAAACTCATTGTATCAAATATTATCTCAGAAAAACATATCCCAGAATCTCAAACACATAAATCTTCATTAGTGTGTACAGATCATGCTAGCGCCTTCCGTGATCCACGCTGGTACCTGAAACACATATCACGCAACACGGTAAGCATAAACGCTTAGTGAGCTCCCCAAAATACCACATACGCACATACGCCACTCAAGGCTATAACTCTACAAGACCTTCCGGTCAATGTGTCTTAGGGGACTTCCGTCCCACAATCCTGGTAGACCTTCCGGTCCATATCATCTTGACCTTCCGGCCCATACACTGTTGACCTTTTGGTCCATATCATACTACTCATAACATAACATAGCACATACATATCATATAACAACATACATCACATACTCATCATAGCACATAAGACCTTCCGGTTACACATAATTACCACTCTAGGTAAAGTATAGTGAGAAGACTCACCTTGTATGATGTCGGATAATCTCTTGTGCTCGATAACCCGATCTAGCCTCCTCCTATCAAAATGATAACATATCTAATCAATAATTTCTCTTGTCCTCATCTATAAAGAATGTGTAGAAGACCATTCTACCCTTCCCTAACCTCTCTTGAATCAGCTTGACCAAAACCTTATTGTTAACCGAAGTCAACGATCAAACTTTGACCATACTCGTCGAGTGCACTCGGGTGACTCGGCGAGTCCATGCGTGTTCTCAGAATCCGCCTAAGGCCTCACTCAACTCATAGGGTTAGACTTTCACTTGACGGGTTAAAACTGATCATGAGTCGCGGGGCAACCCGAATCGATTCGTCGAGTCCTCTTATGGACTCGGCGAGTTTCCTCCATAGCAACACTCAAACACTCTTCTGAGGTCAGATCTGCTTCTCTAACTTATAGATCTGACCTCCTAACAACCAATAGTCATGTAAAGGTCCAATCTTTAAGCTCATGCAACACTCATATATCCTTATTTGATGAAATAGCTCCTAAAATGGCAACCAAGGTCCACAACTCCAAAGGGACTTGTCACACCCCGAAAACCGAAGGCGGAAACATTTCCGGAGTTGACTCCACGTTGAGTATCAAATCCAATGCACATAGTAAGTAAAGTAGAACAACCATTACATTACATATAGAAAAGTTATACAGTTGTGATACATAGTATATAATAACAAAACGAACTGGTCTTCTGTGCACTCCAACCTGGAGCAAAATGATCTTCGGGTACCTATTCTAACTTTGACCTGAGAACACAAGCGGTTTGAAAATCAGCATAACGCTGGTGAGTTCATAAGTGGTTTTTGTTTTGTGAAGATGTTCAAATTTCCTTTCTGTTTCTGAAAATGCTACACACACACACCAAGAAAATCCCATATTTTCTTAAAAGGTTGGTTACTATTTTTCAACATGTAAAGTAAGGTGAAGTTGTACCTTGAAACACGTTTATTCATGTGAAAATGTACAGTTAGGTTATCTGGTTCATTATACTGTTCTAGTTATGTACCAATGTATTCCCAGGAAAGTCCCATGCTTTCCTGATTGTGTGTTACCAATTGTAAAAGCTGTAAAGTTATCCAGTTTGTTACACTTTTCTAGTTATGTTCAATGTTCCCCAGGAAAGTCCCATACTTTCCTGAATAGTTGGTTATCAATGTAAAATATGTAAAAGATGTATTCTGTAACACGTGGTTATGTTCAATGTTTTTCCCAGGAAAGTCCCATACTTTCCTGAATATTGGTTACCAATGTGAAAGATGTATTATGTTGTACATTATTACTATTAAGTAAATCTCTGTTATCCTAATTGCGAGTTTCATAACCATACGATAGACTAATTGTGGCAATAAGTAGTCCACGTCACCTTATGACTTTCGTCACCCTTGAACCATTTCGGTTCGGTTGTAGCTAGCAGCTAGGTGTGGGGTAGTCAGCCCCGTATAGATCTATACACTCAAGTCACGCTCTCTAATCCCAGAGATTCTGGTTACGGGTGCAGTCCTCCACTCGCGTATCTCCGTGGAGTGTTCACCGAGGACGTGTCTCCAATCATACAGGACTAACAAATTTACTAGTAATAATATGATAATCCTCCACTCGCGTATCTCTGTGGAGTGTTACCGAGGATATACAATGTATAAGTTTTATGTTCATATGTTTTAATGTCATGCTTTTAATTGATAAAATGTGGAAAACCATTTGTGAAATATATAAAACATAACAGTTTATAAACCCATTTCACAAATAATACGTTTACGTAATCTGCATGTTCAAACGGTTATCAGTTGTGTCTATCAGTGTTAAAATCATATAAAATTTGAAACACACACACGAAAACAAGTTTTGAGTACAAGAAATCCCTTGTACTTTGCTTGTGTTCCCCCTGGAAACAGTGAAAAATAGTGAAAAGGGGTAGGGGTATGAACTTACCAGGCGAGGAAATGCGACGGTTTCGGACACTACACGTTGGTTCGGGGCATGATTACTCGCGATGTCCCAATGTAAAATGAAATAATGTCCAAATATATCTAATTAGATCTACATATACTAATTATATGGAACATTATACGTCGATGAGGTAAAACACCTCAAAACGAGTGTTTGGAGTGACCCGGGTGACATCTACGGACGTGTAATGGTACGAGGGACTTGGAATATGAGTTTACTCCCCAAGAGTAAACACTTTAGGGAGTTTACTGCCATAAAACTCATACATACATGAGTTCACGGCCATGAACTCATGTTTGGGTGGTTTTGGGTGCTAAATGGCTTGATTGGACATGGGTATTGTTGGAATGAATTTCTCAAATACCTTGGAATGATTAGAATGGACATATACCATATTTAAGGGAGTTCACGGCTGTAAACTTGGAGTTTACGGCCGTAAACTCTCCCATGCTCAAATATGTTTATTTTGTGGTACACGGAACAATCACATATGATTCTAAATAATTTTCCAAGGCTTGGTATCACTTTAGGGCATCAAATAACACCTAATTAGGAGTTTACGGCCCAGGAGTATGTGCTATGGCCGTAAACTCTCATATGTGATGTTTTGTTATGTTTAAGACTCCCAAACTATTTTTAGATGGTTCTAGGATTTACCACAAGGCTATTGGTTAAGTTTCAAGGCATTCTAACATGTCTAAAGGTGTTTACTCCCCATGTTTGAGGGGTTTATGGCCCAAGAAAATACCTTGGCTGTAAACTCATGTTTACCACTCAAAATCCAAGTTTAATGTGTTTCAAGTCCCGGTTTGGAAGCCTCAAGGTCGTATCTAAGTCCCAACAATGATTTGGAAGGGTTTAATGGCTCAAAAACCCCATTTTTATGTGTTTACGGCCCAAGCATGTGCCTTGGCCATAAACACTTGTTCCAGGTCCTATTTCAGATTTTAAACATAGATTTGAAGGCTAAAGAGGTTGAATAACAAGTTAGGAATGTTACCTCTTTGATTTGGAGCCTTAAATCTTTGATTTTGGACCTTGATCTATGGTGAGGAGAGAGGTTAGAGAGAGAGTAGTGAGAGAGAGCCAAAAGCTTCAAATGGAAGCTTTGAACACTTTAAATAGTGTTCGGGAATTGGACACGGCGGAATTCTACCCGATACCGGCGTTAGACGGGGCTTTTGGTCGCACCCGACCAAGTTGCCGTAACCCGATATAGTCGATTCTAGAAATGTTCCGATCACTAATTTGGGGTGTTAAAATGATTTCTAATTGCATTAAGACACCCATTAAGTCATTTTAGATCAATAAAAGTTAATGACTTAATTAAACGATGAAATCGGAATCGAATTTGAAAACGACGGTTGGTTGGTCGAATTGGATTACGAAAAGAGTTACAAGAAGTGATACGGAATTTCGGTTTGTTACATTATCCCCCCGATAGAGGGAATTTTGTCCCGAAATTCAAAGTTAAGATACAAGACAAGATACAAATCATGGATCTGGAAAGAGTTGCGGATACTTCTGTTTCATTGAGTCTTCCCGCTCCCAAGTGAACTCCGGTCCCCGCTTGGCATTCCAGCGAACCTTCACTAAAGGGATGCGACTTTGTTTTGTACGTTTGACTTCTCGATCCATGATTTCGATCGGTTCCTCCACAAAGTTGAGGTTTTCATCGATCTCGATCTCGTCTAATGGAATCACTAGGGTTTCATCGGATAGGATGTTACTGAGCTCGTGAGGTAAACGAAGTTTATAGGCTACCGGACCGACCCTGGCAAGGATCTCGAAGGGTCCAATGTACCTCGGGTTAAGTTTCCCATGCTTTCCAAAGCGTACCGTGCCTTTCCAGGGCGATACCTTCAATAGGACACGATCTCCAACTTGGAATTCCAGTGGTTTCCGACGGTTATCGGCGTAACTCTTTTGGCGATTTCGTGAAGCTTTCAATCGTTCTCGGATTTGGATGATCTTCTCGGTGGTTTCGCGGATGATTTCAGGACCAGTGAGAGTACTGTCGGGGAGTCGACTCTTGGCTAGTTGTGTATCCCCCACCTTGGCCCAACACAGAGGGGATCTGCACTTGGGACCGTATAGGGCTTCAAATGGCATGCTGGTGTGATAACTATTGTTGTACGGGAATTCGATCAAAGATAGATGTGTGTCCCACGACTTTCCAAAGTCAATGACACATGCCCTAAGCATGTCCTCTAGGGTTTGGATTGTTCTCTCACTTTGTCTGTCAGTCTGAGGATGATATGCCATGCTTATGTCTAGTTTGGTTCCAAGAGCGTTTTGGAGAGACTGCCAGAATCTGGAGGTAAACCTGCTATCTCGATCAGAGATAATGGACGCAAGTACACTGTGCAGTCGGACTACTTCTTGGATGTAGATTCGCGCAAGTCTTTCCATCTTGTATGATTCTTTGATCGGAATGAAGTGAGCGGACTTTGTCAAACGATCGACAATTACCCAAATGGTATCGTACCCACTCGGACACTTGGGTAGTTTGGTGATGAAATCCATGGTAATCATCTCCCATTTCCATTCGGGTATCTCGGGTTGCTGGAGCAGACTCGAGGGTTTCTGGTGTTCAACTTTAACCTTGTCGCAAGTCAGACACTTGCCCACGAACGTAGCTATCTCAGCTTTCATGTTTGGCCACCAGTATTGTTTCTTGAGATCCAAGTAAATTTTGTCCGAACCCGGGTGAACAGAGTATCTGGTTTTGTGTGCTTCCTCCATGACCATCTCCCTGAATCCTCCGGACTTTGGAATCCAGATTCGATCCATGAAACAGTAGACTCCGTCACCTCTGATCTCAAGTTTCTTTTCCATTCCCCTCAGAGCTTCGATCGATACGTTCTCGGGTTTGAGGGCTTCTAACTGGGCTTCTTGGATTTGCATGGATAAGTTGGAATGGATGGTCATCGTCAGGGTCTTCACCTTTCGGCTTGAACTCTCCTTTTGGCTAAGGGCATCTGCTACCACATTGGCCTTGCCGGGATGGTAACGGATTTCACACTCATAATCACTGAGTAGTTCTATCCATCGCTGTTGCCTCATGTTCAAGTCTTTCTGATCAAAGATGTGCTGCAGGCTTTTATGGTCAGTGAAGATTGTACACTTGGTTTCGTAGAGGTAATGTCTCCAAATCTTCAATGCAAAGACTACGACTCTTAACTCCAAGTCGTGCATGGTATAGTTGATCTCGTGTGCTTTCAACTGTCTAGAAGCATAAGCAATATCACCTTTCCTCTTTGCATAAGCACACAACCTAAGCCTTGATTAGACGCATCGCAGAAAACGACGAAGTCCTCTGTCCCTTCGGGTAGGGATAGGACAGGCACGCTGCACAAGGCTTTCTTCAACGTCTGGAATGCAGTTTCTTGCTTATCACTCCAACAAAAGGGTACACTTTTCTGTGTTAGAGTGGTTAAGGGTTTGGCGATTTTGGAAAAGTTCTGAATGAATCTCCGATAATAGCCGGTGAGACCCAAGAATTGTCGGATTTCTGTGGGTGTCTTCGGTGTCGACCAATTCTCTATCGCTTTAATCTTGGAAGGATCTACATGAATACCCTCCTCACTTACCACGTGACCAAGGAAAGTTACCTTTCGAATCCAGAACTCACACTTGGAAAATTTCGCGTACAACTTCTCAGATCTAAGGGTTTCCAACACTAGCCTCAAGTGTTGTTTGTGGTCTTCTTCGCTTCTGGAGTAGAAAAGTTTGTCATCAATGAACACAATGACGAAGTTGTCCAGATAAGGACGACACACCCGGTTCATCAGGTCCATGAGCACTGTCGGTGCGTTGGTTAGACCGAAGGGCATCACTACGAATTCGTAGTGTCCATACCGAGTCCTGAAAGCTGTTTTGGAAACATCACTCTCATGAACTCGTAGCTGATGGTACCCTGACCAAATGTCTATCTTGGAGAAGTAACTGGCTCCCTGGAGTTGATCGAAGAGGTCATCTATTCGCGGGAGAGGATATCGGTTTTTGACGGTCAACTTGTTTAGCTCACGATAGTTGATACACATCCGAAAGGATCCATCCTTCTTCTTGACAAACAACACCGGAGCTCCCCAGGGTGAGGAACTCGGTCTAATGAATCCTTTACTAAGCAACTCATTGAGTTGATTGGATAACTCCTGCATTTCTGCTGGAGCTAAGCGATACGGAGACTTTGCTACGGGAGTAGCTCCAGGAATTAGGTCAATACGGAACTCGACCTGACGCTCGGGAGGAATTCCTGGAAGCTCTTCGAGAAACACATCAGGAAAGTTACAGACTTCGGGGATGCTCGCGAGGTCTTTAACTTCCTGTTTCTCGTTGATTACATGGGCCAAGAACGCAATGCACTCCTTTTGCAGGAGCTTTTGAGCTTTGATGCAGAAAATGATACGAAGGTTGGAACTGAGTTTATCGCCATAGATGACGAGGGTTTGATTCGAAGGAAGGTTGAGACGGATGACTTTTTCGAAACAAAGGATATCCGCATGATTGGGACTCAACCAATCCATGCCAATGATGACATCAAAGCTCTTTATGGAAACCGGCATGAGATCGATAGGAAATGAATGGTCGTTTAGAGTAAGGGTACAACCTACGAATACCTCGCTGGCGCTTTCTTTCTCACCGTTAGCCATCTCGACGGTAAACGTTTCTGTTAAAGGTTGGGGACTATGTTTTAGGTTATGTTTGAACGTATGACTAACAAAACTCTTTTCAGCACCCAAATCGAAAAGAATACTAGCATATGAGTTGTCGAGAAGGAACGTACCCGAGACAACAGTGGGATCGACGACTGCTTCCTCCTGTCCCATGACTAGGACTTTCCCGGTGTTATCGGTTGTAGACTTCTTGGGGCAGTTCCTTTTATAGTGTCCAACTTCACCACAGTTGTAGCAGGCTTGACCAATGCCTGCTCCAGAAGATTGATTGGCCGATTGGGCCGGAGCTTTGCAGAATCGGATGGTGTTCCCCTTCTTACCACAATTGGTGCAGGACAGTTCTCGACAGGGGCCAGGGTTGTGGTAATATTTGCACTTGTCACATAGGGGGAGGTTACCAACATATCTGCTGGTAGGAGTTGGAGCTGTGGATCCCACAACGGAAGCAGCAGCAACGGGGGTGGTAGCAGCATGGACTGCTACAGTTTGTTGTCTCTTGGAGGATCCCTGAGAAGACTGACCCTTCTTCTTCTTCCAGAACTTTCTTTTCTCACCACTCCTCTTGTTCGACTCAGGAGTGGTAGTGATTTCCTCGACATCATCACTATGATCAATTAAAGTTTGGGCTAAAGTCTTGGCACTATCATAGGTATCCGGACGAGCAGCTAAGACATGACCCTTTGTCGGTTGGGTTAGCCCCCAAATGAACCTCTCGATCTTTTTACTTTCAGGAGCGACTAATCTAGGGCAGAGAAGTACGAGATCATCGAATCAGGAAGTGTATGCAGCAATGTCGGAACCTTTCATCTTCAGGTTCCAGAGCTCGTGCTCTAGTTTCTGCATTTCACCGCGGGGACAATACTCAGCAATGAGGAGTTCTTTCATGGCTTCCCAGCCCATGGCACTAGCTACGGGTAGGGTGAAGGATTTGACTCGACCATTCCACCAAGTCAAGGCTTTATCAATGAAGGTACAGGCTACGAACTTGACTTTATCGGACTCAGCACAGGCACAGATTTCAAAAATGGATTCGATTTTCTCGAACCATCGGGATAAGGAAATGACACCTCCAGTGCCATCGAATGATGTAGGCTTCACATTCATGAAATCCTTATAGGAACCCTCCTTTCGGTATCCCTAGTTACTTTCTTGATCTTGAGTTTGAGTACCACCTCCCGAACCACCGGAACGACCGGTGTTTAGTTGAAACATAGCAGCTGCCACCGCGGCGGTAATAGCTGCTTGGAATACCACGGGATCTATTTCAGGAGGAGGTGGTGGCGGAGGGTTGTTGGAGTTGGGTCTTCTTTTGGGAGGCATCTTGATCTAATAAGATCAAGAAAGAGAGAGGATGATGAGTCCTCTGAATCGAATCGAGAGATATGACAGATATATATATATTCCGAATAAGCGATAAGGCAGGAAAAAGTTATCAAAGAAGGTAAACTATCGCTAATGGAATGATCAAGGATCAATGCATGCACGAGGATTTCTATAAAGAATTGGCTCGAGAAATACTCCCATAGTATTTCATGATTCGCTACGACACTGGCTCGATGTTTGTGGTATTAGGGTAAGTTTTAGGCATGCCGCATACCACAGTCACTCCCAAGCACATGTTGGCCGTGTCTCGAATGAATATAGTTGGCCATGCTATATTGATCCTAGACACGACTATATAACTGCCCAGGTTTAACCACAGTACACAACACCCATTTACTTATGTTTTGTTCTACGTGTATTTACGGATCTCGACGGTTTGGTATACTTATATACTTTTGACAATACTTATAGTTTGAAGATACTTTTAGTTCAGAGCACTTAGGCCCTTTAGTGTTTATAGTTTTATACCATGTAAGGTTTCGTATACTTTATTCACTATAAACAAGGGCTCTGATACCAATCTGTCACACCCCGAAAACCGAAGGCGGAAACATTTCCGGGGTTGACTCCAAGTTGAGTATCAAATCCAATGCACATAGTAAGTAAAGTAGAACAACCATTACATTACATATAGAAAAGTTTTACATTTGTTTCAAAAGTAAAGTTATACAGTTGTGATACATAGTATATAATAACAAAACGAACTGGTCTTCTGCGCACTCCAACCTGGAACAAAATGATCTTCGGGTACCTGTTCTAACGTTGACCTGAGAACACAAGCGGTTTGAAAATCAGCATAACGTTGGTGAGTTCATAAGTGGTTTTGTTTTTGTGAAGATGTTCAAATTTCCTTTCTGTTTCTGAAAATGCTACACACACACCAAGAAAATCCCATATTTTCTTAAAAGGTTGGTTATTGTTTTTCAACATGTAAAGTAAGGTGAAGTTGTACACTGAAATTCGTTTATTCATGTGAAAATGTACAGTTAGGTTATCTGGTTCATTATACTGTTCTAGTTATGTACCAATGTATTCCCAGGAAAGTCCCATACTTTCCTGATTGTGTGTTACCGATTGTAAAAGATGTAAAGTTATCCGGTTTGTTACACTTTTCTAGTTATGTTCAATGTTCCCCAGGAAAGTCCCATACTTTCCTGAATAGTTGGTTATCAATGTAAAATATGTAAAAGATGTATTCTGTAACACGTGTTTATGTTCAATGTTTTTCCCAGGAAAGTCCTATACTTTCCTGAATGTTGGTTACCAATGTGAAAGATGTATTATGTTGTACATTATTACTATTAAGTAAATCTCTGTTATCCTAATTGCGAGTTCCATAACCATACGATAGACTAATTGTGGCAATAAGTAGTCCACATCACCTTATGACTTTCGTCACCCTTGAACCATTTCGGTTCGGTTGTAGCTAGCAGCTAGGTGTGGGGTAGTCAGCCCCGTATAGATCTATACACTCAAGTCACGCTCTCTAATCCCAGAGATTCTGGTTACGGGTGCAGTCCTCCACTCGCGTATCTCCGTGGAGTGTTCACCGAGGACGTGTCTCCAATCATACAGGACTAACAAATTTACTAGTAATAATATGATAATCCTCCACTCGCGTATCTCTGTGGAGTGTTACCGAGGATATACAATGTGTAAGTTTTATGTTCATATGTTTTAATGTCATGCTTTTAACTGATAAAATGTGGAAAACCATTTGTGAAATATATAAAACATAACAGTTTATAAACCCATTTCACAAATAATACGTTTACATAATCTGCATGTTCAAACGGTTATCAGTTGTGTCTATCAATGTTAAAAGCATATAAAATGTGAAACACACACACAAAAACAAGTTTTGAGTACAAGAAATCCCTTGTACTTTGCTTGTGTTCCCCCTTGAAAACAGTGAAAAACAGTGAAAAAGGGTAGGGGTATGAACTCACCAGGCGAGGAAATGCGACGGTTTCGGACACTACACGTTGGTTCGGGGCATGATTACTCGCGATGTCCCTATGTAAAATGAAATAATGTCCAAATATATCTAATTAGATCTACATATACTAATTAGATGGAACATTATACGCCGATGAGGTAAAACACCTCAAAACGAGTGTTTGGAGTGACCCGGGTGACATCGAGGGACTTGGAATTTGAGTTTACTCCCCAAGAGTAAACACTTTAGGGAGTTTACTGCCATAAAACTCATACATACATGAGTTCACGGCTGTGAAATCATGTTTGGGTGGTTTGGGTGCTAAATGGCTTGATTGGACATGGGTATTGTTGGAATGAATTTCTCAAATACCTTGGAATGATTAGAATGGAAATATACCATATTTAAGGGAGTTCACGGCTGTAAACTTGGAGTTTACGGCCGTAAACTCTCCCATGCTCAAATATGTTTATTTTGTGGTACAAGGAACAATCACATGTGATTCTAGATAATTTTCCAAGGCTTGGTATCACTTTAGGGCATCAAATAACACTTAATTAGGAGTTTACGGTCCAGGAGTATGTGCTATGGCCGTAAACTCTCATATGTGATGTTTTGTTATGTTCAAGACTCCCAAACTATTTTTAGATGGTTCTAGGATTTACCACAAGGCTATTGGTTAAGTTTCGAGGCATTCTAACATGTCTAAAGGTGTTTAGTCCCCATGTTTGAGGGGTTTATGGCCCAAGTACATACCTTGGCTGTAAACTCATATTTACCACTCAAAATCCAAGTTTAAGGTGTTTCAAGTCCCGGTTTGCAAGCCTCAAGGTCGTATCTAAGTCCCTACAATGATTTGGAAGGGTTTAATGGCTCAAAAACCCCATTTTTATGTGTTTACGGCCCAAGCATGTGCCTTGGCCATAAACACTTGTTCCAGGTCCTATTTCAGATTTTAAACATAGATTTGAAGGCTAAAGAGGTTGAATAACAAGTTAGGAATGTTACCTCTTTGATTTGGAGCCTTAAATCTTTGATTTTGGACCTTGATCTATGGTGAGGAGAGAGGTTAGAGAGAGAGTAGTGAGAGAGAGCCAAAAGCTTCAAATGGAAGCTTTGAACACTTTAAATAGTGTTCGGGAATTGGACACGACGGAATTCTACCCGATACCGGCGTTAGACGGGGCTTTTGGTCGCACCCGACCAAGTTGCCGTAACCCGATATAGTCGATTCTAGAAATGTTCCGATCACTAATTTGGGGTGTTAAAATGATTTCTAATTGCATTAAGAAACCATTAAGTCATTTTAGATTAATACAAGTTAATGACTTAATTAAACGACGAAATCTGAATCGAATTAGGTTGGTTGGTCGAATTGGATTACGAAAAGAGTTACAAGAAGTGATACGGAATTTCGGGTTGTTACAGGATTGCATAAAGCTGGAAGGTTGGGACCCTCTAGACCTCTTAAGGTCCAGATCTAATGCTTATTCCACATTGGGACTTCATATACACCATATTCCATTGAAGAAAAGGGTCAAGAAACCCTATATTCATGCAATCTACACCATACAGAAAGAAAGGGCCGATTTGTTACTTCAAAGTGAAGCTCCTTGCTCCAGAGTCTCAGATTGACAACCTCCTTTGGTCCTCCTTGACGAATCCCTTCCATTCCTTTGCAAAATCACAGCAATAAAGCTCAAGATGGCCCTTATCTCACTCTCTATGCGCTCTGGTTCGTAGGGATCTCTCAAGGATGAAGGTGCGCCAATGAAGGCTATAAGGACCCTTAAAGAGGGAACACGCCCAAAGATTTAGGGTTTCTGCCCACAGCGCGGACTCGTCGAGTCCATTCATTAATCCGAGTCATCAGTCGCATTCCTACTCGACGAGTTTAGGCGTTAACTCGTCGAGTCCCTTTTCTAACTCAAAAATAAATACTTAAATTATGATACCTAGAAATCCGGATGTTACAATTCTCCACCACTAGAATCAGACTTTGCCCTCGAAGTCTCACTCTACAAATAGCTCTGGATGGTGCTCCCGCATCTCCGCCTCCGACTCCCAATTCAGCTCGGACCCTCTTCGATGTTGCCACTGGACCTGAACCAGGGGCACCTCTTTGTTCCTCAGAACCATTATCTTCCGATCCAATATCGCAATCGGCCTCTCAACATAATTCAGGCTCACATCCACCTGAATATCCTCTAGTGGTACTATTGCCATGTCATTGGCTATACACTTCCTCAACTGAGACACGTGGAAGGTATCATGTATCTTGCTCAACTCCGCAGGTAGCTCCAAATGATATGCTACCTTTCCCACCCTTGTAGTCACCCTAAAAGGACCAATGTACAGGGGCCTCATCTTACCCCTCTTCCTGAATCGGATCACTCGTTTCCAAGGGGATACCTTCAGGAGTACGAAGTCTCCCACTTGGAACTCGAGCTCAGATCGTCGCTTATCCGCATAACTCTTCTGGCGAATCTGGGATGTCAACGACCTCTGTCTGACCTGCTGTATCTGCTCAGTCGTCTAAAGCACTATCTCAGTGCTACCCATCACTCGCTGTCCTACCTCTCCCCAGCAGATGGGGGTCCGACACTTCAATCCCATATAAAAGCTTAAAGGGAGGCATACCAATACTCGAATGGTGGCTGTTGTTGTAAGAAAACTTAGCCAAATGTAGGTATGTGTCCCAACTTCCACCGAAGTCCATAACACATGCTCGATGCATGTCCTCGAGCATCTGAATCGTCCGCTCACTCTGCCCGTATCTCTGTGGGTGATACGCGGTACTAAAGTGCAATCTCGTACCCAATTCCTCAGGGAACTTCTTCCAGAACCTGGAAGTGAAATGTATATCTCGGTATCACACAATCAAGATCAGCACTCCATGCCGCGACACCACCTCTCTCACATATATCTCTGCTAGCCTCTCCGTAGAAGAGCTCTCCCTAATAGCAAGGAAGTGAGTGCTCTTCGTCAACCGATCCACAATCACCCAAATTGCATCAACACGCCTCACGGTCCTCGGCAATTTGGTGATGAAATCCATAGAAATTTGTTCTCATTTCCACTGGGGAACCTCTACCGGCTACAACTTGCCATGCGGACGCTGGTGCTCTGCCTTAACCCGGCGACAAGTCAAAGTGAAGCTCAAACGACTGCAACTTGCCATACAATCTACACCATACAGAAAGAAAGGGTCGATTTGTTACGTCAAAGTGAAGCTCCTTGCTCCAGAGTCTTAGATTGACAACCTCCTTTGGTCCTCCTTGCTGAATCCCTTCTCTTCCTTTGCAAAATCACACCAATAAAGCTCAAGTTGACCCTTCTCTCACTCTCTATGCTCTTTGGTTCATAGGGATCTCTCAAGGGTGAAGGTGGCCACCAATGAAGGCTATAAGGACCCTTAAATAGGGAACATGCCCAAAGATTTAGGGTTTCTGCCCACATCGTGGACTCATCGAGTCGTCTTGCCACTCGTCGAGTCCATTCATTAATCCGAGTCATCAGTCGCGTTCCTACTCGACGATTTTAGGCGTCAACTCTTCGAGTCCCTCTTCTTAACTCAAAAATAAATACTTAAATTATGATACCTGGAAATCCTGATGTTACAGATACCAACTTGTAACATCCCAAAAATACAGTCCAAAATTTTCGTTTTTTAACCATTAATAAAACCATAATTATCTTCATCATATAAAATCATAAGTCATGTATCATAGTCACATATCAAAATATATCAGAGTATAACATCCCGAGTTAAACAAATGTTGTGTGCACTGCAATCTTCCTGAGCTCCCTTTTTGAAAACTGAGTACCTGAAATCAAAACTGAAAATCGTAAGCACGAAGCTTAGTGAGTCTCCCCAATCTACCACATACCATACACATATAACATGAAACTAGGAGATACGGGCCCCACCCACACTGATGGAGATACGAGCCCCGCCTACACTCCGCTAACTAGGATATTCGGGCCCCTCCCACACTCCAATATCTAGGAGATTAAGGCCTCGCCCACACTCCATTGTCTAGGAGATTCGGGCCCTGCCCACACTCTGCTGTCTATAAGATTTGAGCCCCACCCACACTTTGCTATCTAGGAGATTCGGGCCCCTCCCACACTCTGCTGTTTAGGAGATTTGGGCCCCGTCCACACTCCGCTACTAACAAGCATACAAGCATCACATATACACCATGTATATCTACTCATATCAAGCAGTCATATATCTATACTCAAATAATACTACGAGATTTGGGCCCCACCCACACTCGACTACTATGAGATTCGGGCCCCGCCCACACTCACATGTATAAACAAGCACATACAAGTATCACATAAACAACAAGTATAGCAATCCAACATACTCACGATATCTATACTGATAAAAATGAGATTCGGGCCCCGCCCACACTCAACTACTAACATATCACATATACGGGCTGACCTTGGTGCCCTAGACCCGTTCCTACTGGAAGAGGACTCACCTCGCACTGCTGAAGTCCCGCGAATAAATCCCGGGCTGTTGGACAGATCATCAAGCTGTCAACATCCAAATAGATCCAAATTAATAATTGGATCCTAAGTCCCAAATCCATAAGTCCTTCCTTGGGTAAGAGACTACTTTACCCCTAACTTAGTTGGATTCAAGCCCAAGGCCCAATTCAAAGGCCCAACAGTCTAATAATCAACTAAAGCCTAATTATGGCCTAATTTTCTAAATTGGACCCAAATCCATCACATGGTCTTACTTAAAAAAAACCCAACCATTTATTTGGTCCAAACACTTGGCCATCCAACAGTCCAATATCTCATAATCTTCAAGGCCCAATAATGGCCCAATTTTCCTAATTAGGCCCAAGCCTGTCTAATGGGCCTTATCCTGTAGCCCAGTCCAATACTCTAGTCTTTATACTTGTTCTTGGATGGTCCATTAATAGTCCAAAGCATCTAGGCCCAACCAGAGGCCCAAATCGAAACCCAACAATATTAGGGTTTTCACCTGAAATGACAATTAGGGTTAATTAGAAACACTTAACCTATTAAGTTCCTCAATCTACTAGATCAAACATACCGGGTAATTGGGCATAATTTAAATTTCAATTCCAATGGCCGATAACGCGGGTTCCGATATGTCCAAACCAACAAACCCAAAATCATGGTTTTCCAAAGCCTAATTAGGGTTTCTAACCCAAACACGAGCCAACCAATTTCAACATTAAGCTTTTAGGCCCATTAGGGTCCTACTAGGATGGGCACCACCCACTGCCACCTCGGGTGGTAGTGACCGGTGGCGGTTTACGGCAACGGTTTACCGTATCAATGGTGGCGGCTCGAATCTTGACAAAAATCAGCCTATCTTAACCCACACATGATGTATACGCACACAACCACCTCCTATGGTGGCCGGTGGCGGAATTGGGTGGCAGAAACGAATTAGGGCCAGCAACCACCATGGTTGGCTGCCATGGTGGTTGATGCGGTTCTCCGGCAGCCTATACACATGCACAAATGGCCGGAGATGCAACAACGACCACGAATCTGCCGATCTTTGTAGTCATCGATGACGACAGTGAGCTAGGTCTGGATCCGAGTTCCGACATCGCACTACACCTCCGGCAACGAGCATTTTGTGGCGGTGTTCAATTATGAGACAGTGGCGCATATCTGGTCGGATCAGTGACCAAAAGGGGGTGGTGGCGGCTAGCTTCACGCTTGACTGCTGGACTAATTAGGGTTAAGGTTAGGGAGTAATAAGGTGACAGGAAGGATGGATCATCGGGTATATCCCTCTCCCATACATACTTCTACTCACTTTTGTTTCAAATAGTCACTCTTCATTAGTTCTTCTTCAAATTAAATCTCAAATTACACTTTATCCCTTGCCTCCATAAATCTTTTCAACTTTAATCCAATATTTACTATTCAGCCCCTCTTTTCATGATTTTATTTCGATTAAACCCAAAATTTATCAAACGCACCCTGACTTCTGAAATCATTTTTAAATTAACTCCAGAACTTGCACTTTTAACCCCCAACTTCTAAAATTGTAACAATTAACCCCAAAATTCCAACAATTATGACAATTAACTCCCATGGCTAACATCCCCCAAATTATTAAGGATTTAAGGCTCGAATAAAATAATATAGAAATATATTTCTCATCCTGGGGTTCATTTAATTATTTCATTAATTTTATTTTATTAATTTAATTTAATTTTAATAAACGGGGCGTAACAAATCATATATTCTAGAATAAATATGTGATTACAAAAAGAAAATCACATATGATTAAATATTTTCAAATTATAAAAATACTATCTGATTAGAAAAAATCTTATTCAGATTAAAAAATTCACACGTGATTTATCACAACTGATTATGAATATAAATATATATGCTATGTAAAATCACATGTGATTTAAAAAAATGTACCTTTTTTGGCAGCTTCTTCATGATATGCCACATGCACAATCTATGCTTGGTTTGAGAAAAAACAGAATCAACTACTTGCGTTATTGCTGCATCTTGATCAGTCAAAACAAGTAATGGTTGTTTGTTTGAATGAGCCTTCAGAAATTGTTCAAGAAACATTTTATACAAATCCACATCCTCTGTGCTTAACAACCCAGCTCCAACAGTAACAAATGATTTGTGATGATCAATGACAGTGAATGGAACAAAAACCAATGCATACCTATTTCATGTAATAATAAAAATACAATTAACCATATTTAGAACATAAAAATAAATTACATAAGAATGCTTGATGATAAATGATAAATCACATATGATTATAATCAAAATCACATTACAAATACTTGATGAGAATCTATTCAATCACATATGGTTACAAAAACCATCACATCCGTAAACTTCTTGACAAGTGATAAATCATTTGTGATTCGAAAAATAACTACATAAAAATACTTGTTAAACATTGATCAATCATCAATCTCATATGATTATATATGATCAATCACATATGTTTACAATAATAATCACATCAGTATACTTACTGAAAAAAAAATATAAATCACATATGATTAGAAACATAAATACAGAAGAAAAACTTACTTGTACGAAATGTTCCATCAAATGACATAACATCTCTAAATTCACCATAATATGCTTTATCTGTTTCATCGGCCCAAAACATTGCATTTAAGACATTATTTTCATCACATATATAAAAAATGATTGATTCAGATAGTTGTTTTTCCGATCATTCATCTTGTTCAAATAAGTTGAGCACCTCTGAAGCCAATAATAGCACCCATATCTCTCTTAAAAAATTTCAATCAACAGCCTTGCCCCTTACATATTGAAAACCACCTTTTCAATGTTGATTTGAGTTCGTAAGCTTTTGTAGCACCCATTTTGCAGTAGATGCCCGAACAATGAACTTCTTGTCAGAGTATGAAAGAGTCCTTGTAATTTTCAAGTGAAATGTATCTTCAAGCTTGTGGTTGTGATTTTCTTGAAACTTATCAAACCTATACTCACACGTTCCTTTGACACGTTTCACAATAATTTTGGCTTTACAATCTGTAACCTTGTAGATTGTATTATGTTATGTTGGATTCAATTTCGGTTTACCCATCCTGTTACAAACCAAAAACCTATGCTTTATTATATCACCAACTTTCCTCAATGTGTTCAAACGGACATCAAAACCAACATTCTCTGCATATCTTTTATAAAAATTAAATCCCTCATCCACATCTTTGAACCTCAATTCCTTAGTAGATTTAAACTCATCAGGAACATTTGGTTTGATATCATGCATAACCTTTACATATAAAACTCTAATACACAACATGAATTAGTCCTACTGTTTGAATTTCCATTATCACAAGAAGTAGAACATTCACCTGTATGATCAAATATAGAACACATTTTAATCATATATTATTAGAAAAGAAACAATTGGATATACATAAATCAATGCAATATAAAATCACATGTGATTAATAATCAAATTCCTTGTATAATCATATATGATTATATAAGGAATTCATTATTAATCACATGTTATTGTATAAGAAATTCATTATCAATCACGTGTAATTATACATTATATACATTGATATATATATATATATATATATATATATATATATATATATATATATATTCAATTCTAAAAAACATTAATAATTAAAAAAAATACTTATATAATAATAACAAGTTAGTATTTAAATTTTTTTTACCTGAAACATTAATGTTTTGGATTTGATGACTTGAATGCTCAAAATATTCATCCATGTAATTTGTGATTTGATGACTTGAATGTTTAACATCTTCAATACTACTTTCATTTTCATTTCTAAAGAAATTAACGTTATCGCTTGTAAAAGACATTATGAAACAATAGAACCTGTCATTAACAACATAAAGAATTATTATTACAACAAATATTAATAATATATGATTTAAAAAACTATAAAATAAAATGTAAATGTTCATAAGATTTATCATTATAACATATATCAATCAGTAATTTTAAGCATATATGACTAAAACATTTATGATAAAGAAATGAAAATAACCAACTAAAAATGCTTTTCTTACCATATTCTCATCCCAAACAGCCATATATGAATTATGGAAAAATGTAAATAAGAAAAAGAAAACTTAATCTCGTGTAGAATATGGTTTTGAAATTTTGATAACAATACCCAAGGAACATACAAACTCGAAGTACATAAGTCAAATGTATCATAACATTGAGAACATACAAACTTGAAGTACATAAGTCCATTGTATCATACCATTGTGGTTTTGTCATTGGAGATTCCCGAAGCTAGAGCTGTAGTGTTGTTTTTATTCTTCTAATATATTTGTTTTCTTGTATAATACTATGCTATTTGAGTGGTGAGATATAATGTTGAAGCGCAATTATTATGCTATATCGATATAAAGTTTTATAAGGACACTCTTATGCATTTTTCTCAAAAGATCATAACTATTTTTTTAAATGTTTTATAGACAAATCACATGTTGCTTTAGATTTGTTCTCATATTTTATTCCTATCCGTCTTAATGCGGAGAAGATTTAGCCATTGAAGAGCTTGTACAACAATGATATTGAATTTAATTAGACTATTGATATATTTTCTTTCAAGGGTTTATGTATGTATGTTTCTTAAACTCTATAAAAAAATATATTTCGGCTTTATCCAATCACGAAGGTGTACAAGAAAAGAAATCTTGTTTGATTTGGATATTAACTATTTTTTGGCAAAGGTTGTGCTTGGTGTTCTGAATTTTTTCAAGAAATCCTTGTGTTTTGACAACATAAACCTTTCTCGATTTGGGTACTCTCATATGTACAGTAATTCAATTTGTTTATGGTTGTCGTGCAGCCAACACATACACAAGTCGAAATAGATTATACAATTTAATAAAAAAACAAAAGTATATATTTTTTTTCAAACACTACAATTTATTAATCATAATAACCTCACGAAATATGAAGCTTATACACATTGAGATTCCCCAAAAATAAGACATTCGTATTCTTCGACTGTTCCAAAGCTTTGATAGTTTATTGTTTGTTATCACTGAATTCTTGATGCTTGTCCTTCTCAAAGATAATGAAATTAAGAGGAAACAAAGTTGAAATAACATCACCAGTTAGAGCCCAAATATCAAATCACAAAAAGAGAAGATAAACCGATCCAATTTCATGGAATAGAACACACCCACAAAAATTACCCACATACCTAGGATTTATTCTCGTTTTTTTATAGTTCCTCTTTGATCTGAATTAAAGCCAAAAAGAGAATATTTCCAAGGTTTGATGGTGTAATAGGTATAAATCCCAAAAGCAGTTATGACTGAAAAAATGGAAAAAGAAAATAACCTAGTTAGGGTTTTAATCCTTCACGATTGATGAGATATGAGATCCACCCGTGTTTGCATCTTAAGAAAGAGAAAAGGAAAAGGAAACAGGGAGTAAGGAGGAGATAGTGTAGGTTGTTGCAATGCCTGTAATTACAAACGAGAAAGGGTAATTGTACCTGGTGGTGGTGATGTTGTGTAGTGATGCTGGTAGCGACAAATGGTACAAAATTGCAGATGGTGAAGAGAGGTCAAACATATGTGATTGGGGAAGGATGGAAGAGATCATCCAGTAGAATTTTAGAAGCAATAATCATTCGTAAATGCAGACTTGCGTTTCCCAGTTTAAGAGTAGAAACATAGTAATAGAAAACATCGGACTTATGGTATGTAGATGAAATTAGGGTTTTCCACGTTTAGATATAGGGAGAAGGAACTACTGTCAGTTACAATCAAAGGAGCAATGCTTAATAGGACTGTACGTGATGTTATAATATGTATACCTCTTAATTTTCAAGAAATGGGCAATATGCTTAAAGATAAAGATAAAGATAAAGATAAAGATAAATAATAATTATATATTAATAAATATTACTTTATTGTATTATTAATTTCTTTTATTTAACTTATTAATTCATTTTCATTGGATTAATTCTTTTTTTGGATAGCAACACCATCATCCTAATATATTTCTTAAAAAATTCCATCAATCCCACCATTATCGGAAATAAATCAGTTTAAGAATCACACGATGGGTCATAAAAAAGCTAAAATGACTAGAAAGAATAACAACGTAAAATCAACATGAAAAACAATAAATTAAAAACAACCTAATTTACATTCTATTTGGTTTTTTAAATAATTATTGTGTAATTTTGATTTTGTATGTTTTTATAATTGTTCAACAACTTCATATATCATAGTATAAAACAACAGAGTAATATGATAATTTTTCATCATTCAACACAATCAATCAGAGATACAATCAAACAACATGGTTTTTTTTTCGGTCAGAAAACTTTTCCATACGACACTTTCCCAGACAGCAACTATCAAATGAGATCTTAGTTTGTTTGCTTAAATTTGCAAACCTCATCTTTATTGGAGAGTCTGAAACGAGATTTAAATTGTGGCATGGATCTCTCTTGTTTATCTATGGAAGACTTTCTAATGTAACATGTAAATATCATTTGTTCTTGTAAGTTGACTTCAACACAATCTTGTTACAAATTTGATGATACATGTCTAGCATGCGAGGCAAGCCGATGCATCGAGTTCGAGTCACTTACAATGTAAGTATTTGGTAACATGGGTAATATAATATTCATCTAAAAAAATATATATATAATTCTAATAGAAAAAAAAATCTAAATGCAAACACAATACTATTTTGACATATTTACATTTTTTACAAATATAGTTAATATTCTACTATAATTTATTAATTATTTTTTTAAACTCGTATTATTGACAAAAAGTATTTTGTAAAATGAAACGAACCTGTTATATTTAAATTTTACTGTATAAAAGTTGATATTTTATTAAATTAACATATTATCATTTTTTGACGGCATAAAATATGGATTGCACATTGATTTCGAATTTGACGTCACTAAACTAACCCTCTCTTCTTATGCTTCTAAAGTCATGTGAGGGATTAGGGCTTGTACCCTCGCCGCTATGGATCTAAGCTTCAAGAATCATTTGGTAATCTTAATTTTCATGGTGGATGGAATCATTGATTTTTCTGTTAATTTCGACATTTATATATTATTTTCGATTAATTTAGTTCATGAACTATTGTCGATGGATTTTCCGACTCGATCTGGAGTACTGCGGCCGTGATTTCCCTGTTTAAAAGGTATGATTTTGTGTACATTTTCTAATCTATACAAACTAATGATTATGTATACGTTTGAGAGTTTGAAGCTAGGGTTTATAATCTATATACAAATTTAGTAACGTTTGGCTGCAAACTACAAAAAAACGACTCAACGGCATTCAAAAGTTGAGTCATAAATTCAATTAAGCAAAAAATATCCTTTTTTTTTCTGTAGGTATACGTTAGACCTAGAACCTGTTTTGTTTCTAGAACAAAGGTAGTAGTTGACTAACTAAATGTCTAAATGATTAATAAGAACCTGTAAAACCATTCATACTTGTGCAATTACAATGATATTAGTACAATGTTATTATCTATGTGAAATTGTATGTGTTTTTTACATTTTTATAAGTAGGATGTTATTGTGTGTGTATATGAATGTATGTATGTTTGTTGTAAATGTGGTATATGAACGTGAAATTTGTGTATTTGGTATAAATAAGATGTTATTATCTATATATGTGAGTATGTGTATTTGGTTTAAGTAGGATGTTATTATGTGTGTATGTGAATGTATTTGTATTTGCTATATATGTGGTATATGTATGTGAAAGTATGTGAATTTCATGCTCTTATGTATTATGTGAAAATATGTGGTTTAATTGAAAAAAATAAAAATATATTATTGTTATAATTAGAAAAAACACAAAAAAATGTTATAAAATTGTTTAAAAAGTTATATATGAATACTAGAAAGTTTCTAGTTTGTTCCCAAGCTAACTCCAAATTAACCAATAAGTTCTATAGTTAACTTATAATTTTCAAATTAACTTATAATGTTATATTTCTATAGTTTCATATTTATAGTTTCATGTCTTTTTTAGTTTTAAAATTTTTTATTTGCAACATATGTATACAATGTTATAAATAAAAATATATATATATTTTTTAATCTCGATGGTAAAAAAGAACAACACAACAACATAATATAATTGTTTAAGCCTCGAGGTGGAATACAATATATATATATATATATATATATATATATATATATATATATATATATATACAGTTAGGTTCAAATGTTTTTACTATCTATTATGTGCTTGTAGGATTGATTCTAGACCAATCATTTTAGTTATTTTAAGAAAGTAATTAATTAATATTAAATGCTGAAGTTCTAATTAATGCTCATTATATCTTTAACATCTAATATGTATTAATGACTTTTTTAAAATAACTAAAATGATTGGTCCAGAATCAATCCTACATGCACACAATAGATAGTTAGAACAATATAACCTAACCATATATATATATATATATATATATATATATATATATATATATATATAGAGAGAGAGAGAGAGAGAGAGAAAGAGAGGTAGGTTCAAATGTTTCTCACATCTATTGTGTGCTAGAATGCACCAATAGAATTTTAGTATTAATTATACGTATATTAAATGTTATCCATACTTATAACTTATTTTTATGGAAACTAATTAAATTCGTCATTAATGTCAACAATAATAATCTTTTAGAATTAATTCATATTTAGAAGAATGAGAGTTATTTCTTTCAAATTTATTGTATTTTAAATGAGTGAGTCCTTAAACAAAATACGAACTCATATATAAAAACCTAGATGCGAATTCATTCTGGAAGAATGTTATTGTTGACATTAATAACAAATTTAATTAGTTTCCATAAAAAGAGAATTATAATTATGGATATAATTTAATATACATATAATTATGGAAATCATTTAATATCTATATTTATTTGATTAAATAATTATTTAATTTTTATTGGTGCATTCTGGCATACAATAAATGTAATAAACAAAATAACCTAACCCTATATATATATATATATATATATATATATATATATATATATAATAATAATAATAATAATAATAATAATAATAATAATAATAATAATAATAAGATACTAAACATGTCTTTTTAAGCTAATTTCACCATCAAATCCATTAGTCATAAAATAACACATTAAAAAACATAAAATGAGTCTAGAACATCAAGGTCTAAAACTTCAAAAAACAGCCACATAGGAAACACACAAAAAAAAAGCACAAGTTAGTGATAAGTTCAAACAAAATAATCAACATCATTCGCATGATTTTCAAACCGGTCACCCTCGTCATCGTCAATCAAATTCACTTCATCCCTGTCATCCTCGTCAATCAAATTCACTTGAACATTTTTCCTTTTCCTAGTTCCACTCCCTTCCGAAATTGTCCCACCACCTCTAGGTCTTCCAATAGCTCTGCCACCTCTAGCACTTCCAATTACCCCGCCATCTTCCTCCCATAATATCCCGCCACCTCCAATGTCATCTTCCTCACCATCACTTGGGGTGGCTATCCACTCATCATCCGACAATACATGTTCAACAACTAAGGGGTCATCTTCTTCTAATTTAGTCCTCTTAATGAACTTTTGCTTCAACTTTTTATTGTACATAATGTAAACCAAGTTGTTCATTCTTTCGGTGTTTAAGCGGTTGCGTCTCTTGGTATGGACTTGATTGAACGTACTCCAATTACGTTCACAAACTGAAGCGGAACACGTAAGACCCAAAACCTTTATTGCAAAGGACTTGAGTTCTGGAGCATCGTCTCCATATTCCCCCCACCATGTAATTATTATATGTTTATAAAAAAGTTAATAAGTAATGTAATTTATATAAAATAAAAATTATACCTACAATAACAAAACTACTTAATAAAATACCTGGTGGATGTGTTTAATATGTCGAAAAAGAACCTTTATAATCAAATAATCCTCTTTTTTCTTTGTAAGCAACGAGTTGATCTTCACTCTTCAAATAAACTGCCGTATCCTTCACGAGCCTTTCCATGACATCATACAATCCTCGCTTAATCTCCGGATGTTCGGAAACATTGGGACTCCATCGATATTGTGGATTTAAATAGTAGGCAGCCGCATGCAAATCACGATGCATTTGCAACTCCCATTTCTTATCGATAATGTCCCAAATTTCTTTATAAGAAGCGAGGTTGTTATCCAAGTTCTTTGCTATTTTTTCTTTGCACTCGTCTATTGCCCCGTAAATAAATCCCATTGCTGGTGTTTGTTCCCCATCAACAAGCCTTAAAACTTGAACAAGTGGCATTGTGGTTTTCATGGAATAAACCACACTAAGCCAAAAATTTCTTTCATCCAAATTTTTTTTTTTTATCTCTCTACCATCAGGTTTCTTAGCCCAAGAAGATGCCCCCCTCGTTTAAAACAAACATTTGTTGTAAGTTTTGTTTCGGTTCATAAATGCTTTGTATAGTCAGAAAAGCCATGGTGAATCTCGTGGCGGCCGGTCGAAGTAGATCTTTCTTCACAATCTTTTGGGATAAACTTAACACCCACTGATGGTTGTAGATGAAATTGCTAACCTTTTTTGCTTTAAGCAAAGCATTTTTATGTTGAGTTAAATCACCGATTTTTTCAAGCATCAAATCGATGCAGTGAGCTGCACACGGGGTCCAATACAAGTTTTTTTTTTCTCTTCTTCATTAACAATGCTCCAGCAGCTTTGTATGCACTAGCATTGTCGGCCACCACTTGAACAAGAATATCTTCCCCAATCTCTTCAACTTCATCAAGCAACTCAAAATTTGTATGAGCATTTTTTATGCAATCTGATGCATCAATAGTTCTCAAAAAAACAGTTCCATATTGATTGTTGACCAAAAAGTTGATCAAACTTCGGTTTCTCATGCCTAACCAACCATCTGATAACAATGACACCCCTGTTGTCTTCCAAGTTGCTTTAATGTCATCCACCGTTGTTGTTGTTGTTTTGACTTCTTCTTGAAGGATCCAAGTTCTTAAATCATGCATTGAAGGGGGTTTCAATCCACGTCCATAGTTTCCAATAGAATGTACCATATTAGTAAATGATGGACTATTGGATACATTGAACGAGATTCCATTCTCATAAAATAACCTCCCAATATCTAAGCAAACTTGGTTTCGATGCTCTTTAGCATTGGATGGGGTAATTTTACAGGTCCTGGACCATCTACTTCATCCTCCTGTCCACCCACCATCCATCTATCTATTGGTCCTCTAACACCCCTAGAGCTACCAGTTGTAAATGATGGATCAACACTTCCACCTCTGTTGTAGTATGCCCATTTGCTACATTTTCTTCAAAGGCTGTTCGAGAAGCTAATTTAGTAGCCTGAAATGCTTTCAAAAACTTAAGCATTTCCTCTTTCACTATTTCTAGAACATTAGGACAAGGCTCTACATCTTGGTGTGTACAAGCAAGATGTTGTTTCACTCTTTGAACCCCTACCTTAATGATTTTGCTACAATAGTTACATTTTAGATATTTGTATGCCTTATTTTGGACCCTCTTCAATTACTTCTTCACTATGACGCCAAGCAAGGTCCGACCTTCCACCTTTACTGGACATCCTACTGTAAATAGAATGCAACAAAATCAGATCAGAAGAAGTACAAAAACTAAGTTACATAGTTGACAACTTGGATACATAGTTACATAGTTGACAGTCCCAAATAAATCATTTGTTGAACAAAAGAATAATAATAATAATAATAATAATAATAATAATAATAATAATTACAAAATTCTTTCCATAGAAGAATAAGAAAATTAACCTTGAATATGAACAGACCTTCGATCGAGCAGAAGAAGTGCATAATCGATTCAACCGAAGAAGTGCAGGTGGGATGCGATTTTGAGATGAAGAGGAAGTCGGCTATTTAGAGTGAGCGAATAAGTGGATTAGGTCAATAAATGAACCGGGTTTTCAGTTTTATTATAAAAGCGGTCAATAAAACAAAGTTAAAAAGGAAGTCGACGTCAAAAAGTCAAAAAAATTGAAGGCGTACGCATCAGGAAAACGCACCGCCTCAATCGATTCATGTGCGCTTCATTGGTACCAGGTGCGCATATCAAATATTACCCCTGAGGCAGCGCCTCTAGTTCGATCAACCACCGCTTCGCCTCAAGGCGTGCGTTTCTCACGTTTTTTTAAACGATCAACGCTATATATTAAAAAATGGTTTCAGTAAGTCGTACAAAATTTGGATCTATCATGGTGAATCTTTTATTCCTCCAATCGTCTTGCCAAGTAACGAAATGGTCAATTTAATCGGCGATGTGATGTGGGAGTCGAGAGAAAATGATACCAACCTTAGTGAAGGAACCTCGAATACACGGGGTAGCGGTGTGGATAATGATTTTGCACAGTTGTTGGAAGAAGTGAAAACTAAATTGTATCCAGGTTGCATCTTTTCTTCCCTTGAGTTTCTAGCAAAGTTAATGCATATCAAGGTGAACAACAAATGGACTGATAGTTCATTTGATAAACTCCTTGAGTTGTTGCAATTAGCATTTCCCAAAGGCAACAAGGTTCCCCTTTCACATTATCTAGCCAAAAAGAAACTGAAGTCTATTGGTCTGGGGTATGTGTTGATACATGTGTGCAGAGACGATTGTTGTCTCTTTTGGAAAGAACACGATTCATTGCAAGTTTGTCCCGTTTGTAAAGAGAGCCGACGGATCGATAAAAACACCAAGGGTAAGAAAGCAGCTCATAAGGTGTTACGGTACTTTCTTGTGACCCCTAGACTACGACATTTATATTGTTCGAGGCACACTGCCAAAAATATGATTTGGCATAGTACCGGACGTTCAGAAGATGGTGTGATGCGTCATCCTGTTGATAGGGAACATTGGAAAGATTTTGATAAAAAATACCCCGACTTATCGAGTGAACCCCAGAACGTACGCCTAGGTCTTTCAGCTGACGGTTTCAATCCATTTGGAAACATGTGTAATCCACATAACACATAGCCGGTTATACTCACCACATACAATCTGCCACCCTGGCTTTGTATGAAAGAGTTATCATTCATGTTGACTTTGTTGATTCCCGACCCGAAAGCTCCTAGTAAGGATATGGATGTTTTCCTTAGGCCGTTGGTGGAAGAGCTTAAACATTTGTGGAACTCAGGCGTACGTATTAAAGATGCGGAGACAAACACATTCTTCATGATGAGAGCTATGTTGTTATGGACAATAAACGACTGGCCAGCTCGTAGTAGTCTATCAGGTTGGAATAGCTGTGAAGAAGTCATACAGTATATCAAGTAACTAATCTTATCTCTAACTTTCATCCTTTATTTTTATCTTTTAAAATCTATATCTTTTGGTCATGAACATAGGCAATTCAAATTTGAACATTCCTAAAGTGATGAAAAGAGAAAATTTCGTAATTGGTTTTGTGAAAAGGTAATATAAATCAATAAACAAATTTGTTTCATTGATCTAACGAATACATAATACATATTATTTTATAATTGCTAGATTCATCATATGAAAATAGAAAACTCTAGAATTCCACAAAGAGTTGTCGGCTCTTGCAATGGGTCTGCAAATGAATGCTTATTCTTACACCGCCTGCATAGTCAACGGTGTTAGGTTTATGGTACTTAGTCGTGACGCACAACGCACAACACAAAACTCTGGGGTTTTAGCGGTGGGTGAGAAAGGCAAGAGATATTATGGCCAATTAGAAGAGATTATAGAGTTGAGGTATACACATGATTATTCAACTGTACTATTTCGTTGCAAGTGGTTTGATACTCGAACAAGAGTTATTTCTAGTGATAATTTCACCACTATCGACACACGACATGAAGCATACAATGATGATCAACTCATATATGCTTCACAAGCCAAACAAGTGTTCTACATCATAGAGCCAAACAATAACCATAGGTGTGTTATCTGATGGGTTTTGAGTATTCTAACACTTCCTAAGTGTACATGCAACCCTAATAAACCTTGGATCTATGTTTGTCTAAGATACATGCAAATAATTATTTTTCCAAGGTTCATATCCTAACTAGCATGGCATGGGGAACATGAATCAAATAAAGCTAGTAGAAATACTTACCTTGTAGTAGTAGTTGATGCTTGGAGTTTTAGAGCCTAGCACCAATAGTGTGGATGCCTCAAATGGAAATCACAAATCACCACAAACTTGGAAATTTGAGAGAATAGTCACTACTATCTTGAAATCGGCCCTCTTGATTTACTCACCTCAACTCATTTATTTCAAGAGCCAAAGCCTCCTTTATATAGTGTGGTGGATTAGGGTTACATCCATGTAAACCTTAATACCCATGTCTCTTCATTTCCATGAGATCCATGGGTTAAAGCTCCATGGAGTATCCATGGACTTTCCATGCAAGCCTAGCCCATTCCAAATAAGCATTAGCCCACACTATATAAGTCTAATAACTATAGTTGCAAGTATGACTTCGGGAACCGATCAACAATCGTAGCTCTTTAAACTCTGTTGAACTAGAACATGCCATTTTAGATAAGTGATCATATAATCCTTTATTCTAGATATCAGTCGGAAAAATACATGGAACATGGTCTTACTTATTGTCCAGCATTTGTTTCCTGATTTCCGATTTGTTTGACATAGAACTTAACTGAACACATCAATTTAGTTCTGACCGGGCCCGGTACATAGGTCAAAACAAAATCATCGAGGGGCCCAGATATCGCTTCTAATCCTAGAAGGAACAGATAAACTTCAAATCATATGTTTGTTCTACCACTCATTGAATTATACACAAAGGCACGTTTTATAACATCGAGTTACCAATGCGTTTTCGTACAATCAATGCATAATCAACTCGTAAGTAGAAAATCATATCTCTAGGTTTGAAGACTTATATGATATTACCGTCTCACGATCACTCGAGATAAATTCCATGAAGTGATTTCAGTGAGCGTGGGTTGAGTCCAATGCTCAAAACTTATGAGCACTGATGATTGTTGTAGCCATGTCCAACACCTTAGACCTCTGCAACCAATCATGACAGTCTTGATTCATACTGACTTCCGACATATGATCGACTGTGGAGGTTTGAATAATATGATATACCAAACATAATTATTCTGGAAGTCAAAACATGCAAAAGAAATATAGTAAAAAATCGACAATAGATAGCAACACTTTGCTCATAAATAAAACACCTTTGATTCATCATGTAATGTCAATTACACTTTACAAATTTCGATATTATCTAACTACTAAAACTAATATCATCCTTCAGCCCTATGCTCCGAGCATGCTGGAGATGCTTAGCCCGAGTTAGTCCCTTAGTGAGGGGATCTGCTGGGTTCTCATCCGATGATACCCTCCTTGCCACGAGGATCCCTTCTTCTATTCGATGTCTGATGAAGTGATATTTTCTTTCAATGTGTCTAGATCTTCCATGATCTCTTGGTTCCTTGGCTAAGGCAACCGCACTGTTGCTGTCACAGAAAATCTCCATTGGCTCCCTTATAGCTGGTACAATTCCAAGGTCTCCGATGAAGCTCTTTAGCCATATAGCCTCCTTTGCAGCCTCGCTTGCTGCTATATACTCTGATTTACAAGTGGAATCAGCCACTGTCTCCTGCTTGGAACTTTTCCAAGTAATTGCCCCTCCGTTTAGGGTAAAGACCTAGCCCGACTGAGAGGGAAATTATCCCTGTCAGTCTGAAAGCTAGCATCACTGTACCCTACAACTCTCAAGTCATCACTCCCACCAAGGGTAAGGACCCAATCCTTAGTCCTTCATAGGTACTTGAGGATATTCTTTACCGCAGTCCAGTGTGCCATGCCAGGGTTCCCCTGATACCTGCTAACCATGCTCAAAGCAAAGGCTACATCAGGTCGAGTACATGTCATAGCATAGATGATCGATCCTACAGTTGAAGCATAAGGTAGTCGACTCATTTATGCTATCTCAGCCTCAGTACTAGGGCTTTGTGTCTTACTCAATCTAGCGTTACTCTGAATGGGTAACTCTCCTTTCTTGGAGTTATGCATGTTGAATCTTTTCAACACTTTGTCCACATAGGTGCTTTGACTAAGTCCAATTAGTCTTTTACTCCTGTTTCTCAAAATCCTTATCCCTAGGATATAGGCAGCTTCACCAAGGTCCTTCATAGCGAAACGCTTCCCAAACCAGGACTTTACTTCCTGTAGGGTTGAGATGTCATTTCCTATGAGTAGTATGTCATCCACATACAGTACCAAAAAGCTGACTATACTCCCACTAGCCTTGATATAGACACAAGATTCATCTTCACTCCTTGAAAAGCCAAATTCCTTGACTTTCTCATCAAAGCAAAGATTCCATCTGCGAGGTGCCTGTTTCAATCCATAAATGGATTTCTCGAGTTTACACACTCTATTGGGGTACTCTGTACTGACAAAACCTTCTGGCTGAACCATGTAAACATCTTCAGCCAACTTTCCATTAAGGAAAGCGGTTTTGACATCCATTTGCCATATTTCATAGTCATGAAATGCAGCAATGGCTATCAGAACCCTAATAGACTTAATCTTGGCCACTGGTGAAAAGGTCTCATCATAATCAACTCCCGGAGTTTGAGAATAACCCTTTGCAACCAGTCGTGCCTTATAAGTGTGTACATTACCATCCATTTCGGTCTTCTTTTTGAAGATCCATTTGCACCCAACTACCTTACGATCAGGTACATTGTCAACCAAGTTCCAAACATGATTGTCATACATGGATTGTATCTCTCTATCCATAGCCTTTTTCCATTTAGCAGCCTCAGGGCCTGCCATGGCTTCCGTGTAGCTGTTAGGCTCATCCAGATTTACCAGTGTGTTGTCACTGATAAGTGTCTCACCTTGTGTAGTAATATGGAAACCATAATAATGCTCAGGTGCATTCCTAGCTCTGGTGGAACGCCTCAGAGGTATAGATTCTTCAGTTGGCTCAACAAGAGTTTCCTCCTCAGGTTGAGGGCTAGGGTTTGAGGTTCCTTCATCACTTGACTCTTGAAGTTCCTCAAGGTCAATTTGCCTCCCACTGTCTCCTTGACTCATGAATTCTCTCTCTCGAAAGAATCCTCTTCTTGCTACAAAGACCACATTATCACTGGGTCTGTAGAAGATGTAGCCAAATGATTTCTGTGGATAGCCGATGAAAATACACCTTTCGCTTTGGGGTTCGAGCTTATCGCGAGTCTCGCGTCTCACGAAAGCCTCACAACCCCAAATCTTGATGTGGTCTAGATTGGGAACTTTTCCAGTCCACATCTCGTGAGGTGTTTTGGCAACCTTCTTGATAGGGACTAGATTAAGGATATGGGCGGCAGTCTCTAAGGCATACCCCCAAAATGAGATTGGTAGCGAAGCTCGACTCATCATGGAACGAACCATGTCCAACAAGGTCCGATTGTGCCTCTCAGCTACACCATTCAATTGTGGTGTCTTAGGCGGTGTCAATTGTGAGATAATCCCACATTCCTTAAGATAGTCAAGGAACTCAGTACTAAGATACTCACCACCACGATCGGATCGAAGCATCTTAATGTTCCTTCCCAACTGATTCTCCACTTCTTGCTTAAACTCTTTGAATTTATCAAAGGTTTCTGACTTATGCTTGATTAAGTAGACATATCCATATCTACTAAAATCATCAGTGAAAGTCACATAAAACCGATTAGCATCTCTTGTGGCGGTTCTGAAGGGTCCACACACATCCGTGTGTATGAGGTCCAACAAAAATTCACCCTTAGCACAAGTGCCAGTAAAAGGTGACTCTGTCATTTTACCAAGCAAACAAGATTCACAACTATCATCTGACTTTAGGTCAAATGACTCCAAAACTCCATCCTTTTGGAGTTGGCCTATGCGTTTCTTGCTTACATGTCCAAGACGACAATGCCATAAAGATGCTTTATCTAAGCTAGTGGAAGAGTCAATATACAATACATTATTTCCTCGATTATCTACAACAGATACAGTTTCATACACGCCATCACAAGGTAATGCTTTAAAATAATGAACATTATTAAAGAAAGCATCAATACTACCATTATTATTATCAAAATAAAAGGTAAAACCTTGTTTATACAATGCATGAAAGGAAATAACATTTCTTGTCATTTCTGGCGAATAATAACATTTATTCAAAACTAATGTAAACCCACTATTTAGCATTAAGGAATAAACTCCTAACTTGGTGACAGGTGAAGCTTTCCTATTTCCCATGATCAAGTTTATCTTTCCTTGCTCCACATTGTCACTTCTTCTTAGTCCTTGCAAATCACAACATATGTGAATACCACAACCGGTATCAGGGACCCAAGACTTAGAATGAGGTGAGTTATTAGACAATATAGTGTATATACCTACATGGTTGGGTTTTAGCTTCCCATCCTTCACATCTTGCTGGTACTTTGGGCAGTTTCTCTTCAAGTGCGACTTTTCATGACAATAGAAGCATTCAGCCTCATTAGGGTTAGCAGAAGGAGTGACAAAACCTTTCTTGGTTTTGCTTGAAGAGGAGCCTTTAAGGGTCTTACCCTTGGTACCCTTAGTGGGGTTCTTTCTCTTCTTCCCTTTGCCATGCCTGATTGCCAAGACATTGGCCGCAATAGGAGTAGGAGTAGGAGTAGTAACAACCAACTTACCCTTTAGACCACTTTCCACGATCTTCAAGAATCCTTGAAGTTTACTGAGGATGACTTCTTCCTTGTTCATGTGATATGTCATGCGGAATTTATCATAACACGATGGTAAGGAGTGCAAAATAATGTCTATTTCTAACTCCTCGGGGAAATTCACATTCAGCTTCAGTAAACGGTCCACATACCTTTGCATTTTCTGCAAGTGGCCCGTGATGGGTTCACCATCCTTCATTCGGGTTGTTATCATGGAGGAGATTATTTCATATCGCTCTTGACGTGCACTTTGATGGTAACGGTCCATCAAATCCAAGTGCATCTCAAAAGGATAATAGTCCTCATAGGACTTTTGGAGCTCGGTTGTCATGGTGGCCATCATGATGCATGCTACTTTTGTAGCATCCCTTTCATGTACCTCATAATCAGCAAGCTCTTCAGGAGAAGCAGTTAGCTCGGGTACCTTTAGCTCCTTGTCGAGAACATATTCTTTGTTCTCATACCGAGTGACCATCCTGATGTTCCTGATCCAATCAGTAATGTTGGATCCATCGAAGATGACTCTCCCACAAAGATTCATGAGAGAGAAAGAGCTAGTAGGGTTAGAGCCAGAAGCATTGTTATTGGAAGACATCTGAAAGGAAGAGGGAATAGATTAGATTAAATTTAGAGATAGTCCTTAATAAAACACCCAAATGTAGTATTAAGGCAAGGACCCAACACAATATTTTATAACTTAGAAGAGGGATGCCGTAATCTAAGCTATAAGATGTTTGAAGGTAGGTGAATGACGATTCACCAATTTCCACCATGAAAAAACAAAATTTTAATTAGGTTTTTAATTGGTTTAGAAACTCCTAGATTCTTTGAGATTCATTGAACTTTCTTCAATGGCATGTTTCAATCTCGAGTGTGCCCTTTAGGTTTTTTGACTGGGATGCCGAGGATCACAAAACAAGGTGTGAAGTAACCATGCAAATTCCTTGGTACCCTTAATGTACTACCCCTCAATCGATGTGCCGGTTAACCACACATGCTCCATCGATACTATGATAAACATTAAGTCACCCTTCACCTTCCTTGTTAACTTCAAGTTAGTGTGCCGGTTAACCACACACGCTCCACTAACTACTTAAACAAAATGTAAAGTGTAATTCCATGGATTAGCACCTTATTCACATTTTCCTAAAGTAACTAAGATTGGGAATTTAATAAAACATTTAGTTACTTATCATTATACTTTTAATGAGAATTTATAAGTCTTTGTTCTACCCGTTTGGCTAACGACCCTCCACCAGTCAAGCAAGAGGTGGGTGAGAGTGGACACCCATTAAGTTGCCATTTTATAGGCAACAACCTTATACCCACCTTATAGACTAGCTTCGTGAATGAGGTGTACTAGCGGTAAGACGACTTTGATCTTATACATATATATATATATATATATATATATATATATATATATATATATATATATATATATATATATTATTAACTTATAATATTATAAGTATAAGGGTTGAATTTTAACTTTTAAAATTCTAAGGGTTGGAACTAAAGTTTTTTAATATGACTATACTTGCTCCAAAACTTGAGGGCAAGTTTTGTAAACTTTCAAAACTTTTCATTTCATGTAACTTATGAGTTAAATAGATTAATAAAAATGAAGACTCTTCATTTTTCTAACTCTTGTGTTCTTTGAATGGTTTTAATTCAAGTATGACTCTTGGTTTTCCATAACTTGAGGACAAGTTATGGACTTCATTAAAACACATTATGATCAAGAATTAAACTACCAAGTAGGTTACAAGTAATTCCTATGATCATCTAAATTCATAAGATCAAGAACATGAATATCCTTATCAAAGTTTCAAGACCATATGAACACATATAATCATGAAAAAATTGATATTAGCCATTGTAAATGGATTAGAACAAACGTTACACCATCTAAAACAAGTTTTATATCACCAAAACAGTTTAGGGTAATGTTTCTAGTCTATTTCCAGCAGCAAAAGTCGAAAATCTACATTCTGTGGCTCCTACTCGTCGAGTGCACGAACCTACTCGCCGAGTAGGATGAAGATACACATGAACTCGGCGAGTCCCCCCATGGACTCGGCGAGTTCATCAGCCAGACAGCAAGTTTTTCGACTTTTTCCAATATTTTTCATCAAGTATCAAACAAACAAGCCTTGGCTCTGATACCACTGATGGGTTTTGAGCATTGTAACACTTCCTAAGTGTACATGCAACCCTAATAAACCTTGGATCTATGTTTGTTTAAGATACATGCAAATAATTATTTTTCCAAGGTTCATATCCTAACTAGCATGGCATGGGGAACATGAATCAAATAAAGCTAGTAGAAATACTTACCTTGTAGTAGTAGTTGATTGCTTGGAGTTTTAGAGCCTAGCACCAATTGTGTGGACGCCTCAAATGGAAATCACAAATCACCACAAACTTGGAACTTTGAGAGAATAGTCACTACTATCTTGAAATCGGCCCTCTTGCTTTACTCACCTCAACTCATTTATTTCAAGAGCCAAAGCCTCCTTTATATAGTGTGGTGGATTAGGGTTACATCCATGTAAATCCTAATACCCATGTCTCTTCATTTCCATGAGATCCATGGGCTAAAGCTCCATGGAGTATCCATGGACTTTTGATGCAAGCCTAGCCCATTCCAAATAAGCATTAGCCCACACTATATAAATATAGAAGCCCATATTTAATTAGTAATATCTTTGATCTCTAAATTAATCCTAGATTAATTAGAGATCAATACTAATTAAATAATACGATCTTATATTAATATATTAGAACTTGTAATATATTAATAAATCATAACTTGTACTATTCTCAAAAGATTATCCATAAATTGTTCGGGTGAAGTGCAACCCAAATGGACAATGTCGGGCTAGGTCAAGTACATACCAAATATAGTTATGGACTTAGACACTATATCCAACATTATCGAGCATGTTAATCATCGAAGTATTTGGGATCTACCATCGAACGATGATCGTGTCCAAAATGTTGACAATGGCTCACACGAAAATGTAGACAATGTCGATGTACTTCAAAATATCTCATCATCCGATGCTCCACTTTTTATCGATTTCAGCATGTACTTTCACAGCATTCCTAGAGTTGTTATTGATGTAGAAAGTGCAACTGAAGTTCCTCTGCCAACTGGTAGAGTCAATGATGTTTCTGATTGTGAGACTAATTACGATGAGACTGATTCCGATTATGATACCGAATAAGACACTGAAGGATATGAGGAAGATTCTGGTTAGAATAGTTCTTATGTAATACGTGTTTGTAATATGAACTTTATTTGGATTTCTAGTTTAAATAGAAATGTTTATTCCTATGTAAATGTTTATTTCTATGTAATGTGTATTTGCAATAAAAATTGTATTTGTATATATCTTATAATTTTTCAGGAAATGATGTCAATATGGCTTTTGTTTGTGTATACCATGGCTGCTGTTATGGGTCGTGGACATGAGGGTGATGGAGCCGAGGACCCAACTCTCCCCGGTGGTCGAGGTGCTTGGCATCACGAGCAGGACCGTAAGTCTTATTATGAAATTTTATTTACTATTTTTATTCAGTTATTATAAATTAAATACCGTTTCTAATAATTTTTAATTACATTTGTAGTTGAGCAACGTGCAGCTAGGAAAGTTCGAGGCAAAGCCAAAAATATAAAGCTTTAAAAAGTTATCTTACGGAATCAGGGCGAACCGATTAGCATGAACTATGATAGCGATATAACATTTGATCCCGTAGGTGTAACGACCGAAAAATTCCAACCAATTTAAATTTTTCAAAAACAACCCGATTTCATTAAATTATTACAAAAAGGTTTTCAATACAATTTATTTAGAGTATTCCCAGAATCACATCACAAAATAAACATGAGGAGCGGTACGATCACGCCTTCGCCTTGCCACGGTCTCCTGAAGAACCTGAAAAACATTAAACCACAACTGTAAGCCCGAAAGCTTAGTGAGATATCCCCAAAATACCAACCACATATACCACACATGCATAACATGCCATATCATATCCGATCATAGAACAGCCATGCACTTCGGGCCTATTGGGTGACTGGTTCGCCGCACCGGCCAACAGTCCACCTGGTCCACCCTCCGAATCTAGCCATATACATCGAGTTTGCAGCGTGATTGGTCCGCCCGCACCGGGCCTTCAATCCACCTGGTCCACTCTCCGAGTCTACAGTATGATTGGTCCGCCCGCACCAGGCCTTCAGTCGGCCTGGTCCACTCTCCGAGCCTCGGCACGTCTGGTCCGCCCTCTTGGGCCTACAGCCTATCCGGACCGCTCGCTGGGCCTTCAGGACAACCGGTCCGCCCTGGGTATCTTGGCCTACAGCACAAAGCAGGACCTGCCTCAATCCAACTCCAGTCCAAACAACCATGTGCACATAAACATACAATCATCTAAGAATTCACAATCAACAAGACGATCAAACAGATCACATAACATATCATCATCCTAACCAGGATACCGACCTAACCGGTCACTAGCATAGCATCACTCTACATATCGGGGAACCGACCCTAACCAGGTCTCTAACATATACCATCCTAGCTACCAAGATGCAAACATATCAAAGCAATAACATAACAACAAATACCCGAATCTCAATCCGATAAAGGGCCGGCCTTGGTGCCTTAGACCCTGTCGATATAGTTGTCACACCCCTGAACCAGACGGCGGAAACGTCCGGGAGCTGTTGTGACTCAATTGAATACCATCACAATGAATATACATGAAACATAACATCATTTGTCACCAACATTTGAATATTACAACTGATAGCGTTTACATTTAGTACATTGTTCCCTAACATTACATGCCCAAAAAGTAGATTGTTCGGTGCTAATTAAACAAGCAGCAAAACGTCACTGAGTACACTTATCCCTTCGATTTATCTGTTACCTGAGAATACAAGTATTTTGAAAAACGTCAACATATGAAATGTTGGTGAGTTCATAAGCGGTATTTGAAAACCAACGTTTTGTATTATTTTGAAAAACCACCAGAAAATCCGATATTTTCTGAAAAGAGTGTTTGAAAACGTTTGTGAAGATCCATAGGTATGCTTGTTTGTTTCTATACTTGTAAAAAGATTGTTCATTAAATTTGTATACATTTCGAATCCGTATGTATTGAAAAACCCTAGGAAAACCCGATGTTTTCCTAATTCTTTGAATTCCATGAAGTTACATTGAAACCATTGCAAAGCGTGTAGTGTCAGTCCCAGGCGACGTTGGATTATTTTTGAGCATGATTAATTGCTACAAACACGCATTACACAAACGACCAGTTTATAGCTATACCAACGATCCCGTAGGCGTCGTCCGTACTAATCACGTTATCCAACCGCCCTGACTACGTGTAGTCCCACATCCGAAGAGAAAGAGGACACGAAGGCCTCGATGACTCCATTAACCGGTTGGGGATATAAAAAAATGTACGAGGGGTCCCAGACCCGCCTCGCATGAAATGTCGACTTTACTAGCAATACCAAAGGACCCTTGGGGACCAGTAGTATACAAGCCATTGAAAGTCCTTTTACGTTGTGTTAGATCGGTAAAACCCAACACTTCGTAAGATAGAGGTCTTCGGGCCTTAAGATCAGGTCATTGGGCTAGCTAGGCCCAACAAACAAGATTTTACACTTTTGGGGCCCAAAGATGGTGCGTAGACGTCTGTGCACACTCGCATGTATATTGAATTCCCAAACGTTACTTGTATGAATCGTAGTGTCGTCGTGTTAGTAGTTTCAGATTTTTATTGGTTCGAGACCGAACCAATTCGTTTAACAACGACTTTTGGTATTGTTGTGTATTGTATTTCGTCGATAGTCACAGTGCCATTATTTGATCAAATTGCATGTATTGAATTAGCCTTGGAAGTTTTCTGTTTTCAGCCCCTCATTGTTTGTAAAATTTACTTTTTCAACCCTTTAATTAAATAACTTTCCGGTTTGGTCCTTAAATCATTTGTCTTGACATTTTAACACCAAAAATTATTGAAATTGATATTTTTCAGCATATTTTTCATTGAAAACAGTTTAAGTCCCTAAAATTGCAGTTTTCTCGGTTATAACCCTTCTTTTTCGCAACTTTGACAATTTTGGCCCAAAATGGAAAATTCTTGCAACTTTGGTCCTTTTTAATTTAAAAAGCATTTTAAACCTTTGAAAAGGACTTGGAACACTAATAGTCCACTGTTTTATAGAAAAACACAGTTTTGGCCCTCCAAAACAGAAAATTTCGCATAATGGGCCTTATTGGGCCGAAAATGTCATTTTTAGCCCATTAAGCTTGAAATTTATGTTTTTAATCCTCCAACAAGTATATTTTCAGAAAATACATTATGGAAACTGTTTTGACTCATCTCCCCCATCAGATTTCGAAATATTTCAATTTGAGCCCTTTAACTTTATATTTTTAGCATTTTATGTCCAAAAATTGAGTTTTTAGCCCAAAGAAAATGTTACTAAGCCATTTAGCTATTTTTCTTGGCATACTTTGTATGTAGAAATATACTTGATGCTAATATCATTTAACACAAGGTATATCTTGGTTTTGAGGGGTTTTATGGCTAGATCCAACATTATAACACACAACAACACACATATAAGCATGGAAATCATACAAGGCATACAAAACACATATAGATCTACACTTTCGCATGTATTCCCCCCCCCCCCCCACAAAACTCATAAAAACATAAAATAGGGGTATGAAGCTCACCTTGGGGTTTGGTTTGGTTTTGGTGAGAAGACGGAAGGAGAATTCGGCATAGCTTGCTTTTTGAGAGGAGTTTTCGAATTCAAGATGGATCTAAGAGTCATGATCCACGAAAATGCATGAGTTAAAAGAATATTTTTGAAGTAATCAAGAGGCTAGACCATGGATCTAAGCATAAACTTACCAAGGATGATGATTTTGGTGAAGAATCCTCTTGAAAACACCCTAGATCTTCGAAATTTTGAATGGAAGGAAAGGAGGGTGTTCTTGATGGTTGAGAGAGTTTTCTTGAAAGATTTTTGAGAGAATGAGGTGGTGAGAAGATGTGTTGACCGAAAATAAGAAGAGAGGGGGAGAGAGGATGTGATGGTTACCTAGATGTATGAGGTTTGGATATTACCTAATGGTTAATTTGCATTGAAGTCCACCATGCAAATGTGATGTGTCCATTGCTCATTAATTCCCTTCTTTCTTCATTGGGCCGAAATGGAGTAATCATGGAGGAGTTTGGGCCTTATCTTGGTCCTTACTCGAATTTATGAAGTACACAAAAAAAAAAAAATTCGGCCCATTAGGGCAAATGAAATCTTTTATGGCCCAACAACGCTCATTAGAGATAAGATGGATTATTTTAGGCCCACATGGCCCAAATGCTAAGGTTTTATGAATGTGGTCTATTTAGAGCCCACTTAGGGCTTCTAGACCCAATAGGAGAATTTTAGTTCATAAGGAACTTGGACCAGGATTACTAAGGTTTCCAACCCTTAGTTGAACATATGAGGTGTATTTTGAACGAGGATAGAGTATTGTATTCACTTAGAGTACATGCTTTTACAATGGATGATGTTTATATGAGGATAGAATTTCCTAGCTAAAAATGCTAGTTGTGACAATAGTGAGGATAACTCACCTCAAAACTGTCGACTGAACAGATAACCCAAGCTGCTCCGATCACTGATACGATCTTCACCACTGGACAACCACCAAAGCACTGAACTCAAAACAATATCCAACAATTATCAAAATGCCCCTGGAAATCAACTGGTCAACCCTTGGTCAAAGTCAAAGTTAACCCCTGACTGACTCTACTCGCCGAGGAGATCTAGGCATTTCCATTCTAGGGTTTGGGCTTGGGACAAGATAGCTCCACCAATCACTCAAAAGCAAGGACTTTTATGCATTCTAACCCTTCTCCATTCCAGATCTGAGGTAGCAACCTCAGATCTAACCTCTAAACTCCAATACATCAAAAGATACGATCTCTAACACCTCCAAACCAGAATGGCGGAAACATTCGGGGGTGGATGACTTCACGTAGTATCACCACAATTGAATGATAAAGATAAACTTTGTGTTCCAAAATAATGTAAATACTGAATGCATATATGAACCTTGTAAATCAAACTTGTTTTTATACTTTCATGTGAGTCTTATAACCATACTATTAACACAGACTACCTGTAACAACATTATTCATGTGTTGTAGTGTTATGACATTTGTCACCCCAGACCTGCCGGTCTAACTGTAGCTAACAGTTTAGGTGCGGGGTTGTCAATCCCGTATAGATCTATACACAAGTATCACGCTCTCCCTCCAAGAGATTATGGTATATAATACAGGACTTGAAATGCATACATAAGAGTACGTTGAAGTTTGAATATCTCACATCACTTAGTATAGATAGATTTACGATAAGAAAGACTTTACTTCATTTTGTTTGAAAGTATTTCGTTTTTTTTCAAGATGTATACGTAAGAATGTATGAATAATTTTCTAACTATACCGATTATAGTTTTTCAGAAAATATGTTCCATTTGGTGAAAATAACTTGATGATATACTAACCCTTATACATAAAGTAAGATGTTGGTATCGATAGTTGATAAGATAGATGTTGCACTTATGTCTATAAAACGATACTTTTACTTGTATTGTACTTGTATTCCCCCCCCCCCCTAAAACATGAAAAGACTTGAAAAGTAGGGGTATGAACTCACTTGTTTGGTTTGAAGAGAGTGGGGCTAGAGTCGAGCAGAACTTCGACCGCGGAAAGCTGCGTCTTCGAGCTCTTCGGGGATCTCGGTAGCGTAGAATCTTCGTCGGGGGCTCGGGTGCGGAAACCGAGGGCGTCGGGACAGCTTCTGGAGCTTGAAAGTATGAGAGAGTATGTGGGAGTTTGACAAGGTGTGCCAAAACCTGTAGCTCATGCCTTCTATTTATAGTGCTGGAAAGTCGAGTACGCTGGGCGTACCACCGGAGTACGTTGGGCGTACGCGTTACGCTGGGCGTAACTTTGCGTCATGGCTTATGACTCGAGTCTAGCTAGGCATAGAGCTGCAGCCGATGGGACTCGACCCTGCACCTGAGTACGCTAGGCGTACTCCTACATTACGCTGGGCATAATCCTGGCTTCCGTCTTCTAAATTCCTTAACTTTTGCGTACGGGCTCCATTTTTCGCATTCTTTATATCCACGCGTAGGTGAGATTATGCTCTACAACTTTCATTTAGACTCCGTTGGCTAGTTTTGACATTATTTTTAATGATATGTTTTTAATAGGCCGGGACTGCTAAAGTCTGTTAAAAATTCATAGCTTCTTTATTCGATGTCGGTTTTCGTTTGTCTTTTTATCATTTTGCTCCGATTGTGGAGATCTTCAACTTTCGTTTAGGTTGCGATAGCTAAATAACGCCCGATCTTCAATTCGAGTTTTTAGCCCTCTACTACTGTTACGAAACTTAGAAAATTCGTAACTTCTTCATACGAGGTCCAATTTGGGCGATCGTTTTATGTACGTTTATAGTTTAACGAATTCTACAACTTTTGTTTAGATACTTAAGGCTAAAATGCATTTTATTGTAATTTCACTTTTTACGTTAAATAATGTTTTAACGGTGTGCCGTAAATATTCGAGTGGTTATAATTTCTTCAATATAACTCGGTTTCGAATGTTCTTTATGTTTTTGGACTCTTGGCACGATATCTAATATTTGGTGCATCCCAATTTAGATATTTGAACACTTTATTTTTGAGGTTAATTTCGTTGATTCCAAATAGTTTTCGTTGTATTTGACTTTTGAGTGTTACATCGCTTTTGGAAAATATAGGGTTGTCACAATATATATATATATATATATATATATATATATATGTGTGTGTGTGTGTGTGTGTGTGTATGTGTGTGTGAGAGAGAGAGAGCTAGCCGATTTGAGCATGTTCGTCTTCTTCTCATGGTTATTCCAAAGGTTGAGGATGTTGTGTGAACCATTTGAGCTGTCCCACTTAAGGCACTAGGCTCTTTTGCTTCATGGAGTCAAGACACATCAAAGAGGTATGCATTCTATCTATTTTATTACCCAAGTATCAATGATTGTATGCTAGTTACGGTAATACCTTGGAATATTGATATTTGCATGTATAATAGAGAAAAAATAGATCCAAGGTATTTAGGGTTGCATGTACACCATAGGAGTGTTTGAATGCTCAAAACCCAACAGTTATATCAGAGCCTAGGGTTGTTTTCATTTATACTTGATGCAAATTGCTGAAAAAAGGCTGGAAAAATCGATTTTTTGAGCTCTGGACAACAAACTTGCCGAGTCCACTAAGTGACTCGCCAGGTCGCATGAATTTTGCCTGTGACTCTACGAGTCCACTGATGGACTCGCCGAGTCCATGTACAAAACTGAACAACTCGACGAGTTTGTTCATGAACTCGACGAGTTGGTGCTCCAGAGTGCAGGTTTTCGACTTTTAAGGATGAAATTGGACTAGGAACATTACCATATCTGTTTTTGAACCTACAAACCTGTTTTTGATGAGGTAATGTTCATGCTAATCCAATTTCATAGATAATTGTGAATAGATTCATGTTTTGTATTAGTTTAATAGTTAGGCTAATTACATGAAAAGTGTTTGATTTGAATTATCTTGTTCTTATGAGATGATTTAGATTAATAGAAAAGTTATGTGATAATATGTTCTCAATCCAAATTAATCTAAATGTTGTTCATAATATGTGTTTATGTAACTTGTCATGAAGTTACATGAAAAGTCACATTTATGATTGTTTAAACCTCATAAATTTTCCATAAGTTATAAAAATTGAAGAGTCTCATTTTTTAATTGTTTTAAAGTCTTCCATAACTTGTCCTCAAGTTATGGAACTTAAAGAATTTTTCCATTAAAACTACTTTAAACATATAAGTTATGGAATTGAAAAGTTTTTGAATTGTTTAAAACTTGCCCTCAAGTTTTGGAATTTGAAAAGTTTTCTTTCATGAATACTTTAATTCCAAATTAATCCCTTAGAATTTTAAAAGTTAAAATTCAACCCTTATACTTTATAATATTATAAGTTAATAATATTTATATATGTATAAGAGCAAGTCAGTCTTACCATTAGTAGGCCTCATTCACGAAGCCGGTCTATAAGGGGAGGGGGGGTATAAGGTTACTGCCTACAAAATAGCAGTTTAATGCATGTCCACTCTCACCCACCGCTTCCTTGACCGGTGGAGAGTCGTTATCCGAACGGGTAGGACAAGGACTATAATTCTCCCTTCATTAAAAGTATTAATGACAAATAGTAAGTAACTAAACATTTATAAATTCCCAATCTTAGATACTTAAGAAATGTGAATTTGGTGCTAACCCATGAAATTACACTTTGCACTTTGCTTAAGTCGTTAGTGGAGCGTTTGTGGTTAACCGGCACACTAACATGGATTTAACAAAGTAGGCAAAGGGTAACTTAATATTTATAATAGTATCAGTGGAGCGCGTGTGGTTAACCGGCACATCTATTGAGTGATAAATATTAAGGGTACCAAGTAGATTTGCATGGTTATTCACACCTTGTTTTGTGATCCTCGGCATCCTAGTCACAAAACTTGAGAGGGAACAATCGAGATTGAAACATGCCATTGAAGAGCTCAATGAATCTCAAAAGATCTAGGAGTTTCAAAACCAATTAAAACCTAATAATACATTTCATTTTTAATGGTGGAAATTGGTGAATCGTCATTCGGCTAACTTCAAATATTTTATAGCTTGGATTATGACATCCCTCTTCCATGTTATAAAATAGTTTGTGGGGTCCTAGCATTAATATTTCATGTTGGGTGATCTGTTAAGGACTTAAATCAACTAACTTGAATATCTCCCATATTAGATGTCTGATTTAGATATCTATAATCATCCCAAATCCCTTGGAACAAGCTTTCCTAATAAAGATTATGTTCCATGGAAATCATACTTCTCTTCCTCCACCTCCTCCAATTATTCTCCCTAACCCACAAGTTCTTGAATAGTTCAAGGTCACTCGAGCCCTATTGGCAAGCAAAGTCTATGTGTGCTCACATCTTGGAGATGAAGTCACATATTGACAAGTCGAGAGAGTTGGGTGTCAAAGTCTTGAGAAAGTTGGATGGTCAATCACTTTCTAAGTCACATAGTTAGTTCCTTTGGGACTACTATGAAATAGACTATGACATGAATCTTAAAGATCTTATCTATTTGCTTGGTTCTGCTAAATTAGCAATGATTTGGAGGACTAGTAAAGCAAATTTGATTAGAAGATCAACTTCCCAAATCTTCAATGGACATTGACAATGGTAACATTGGATATCCAGAAAAAGCTCTCTCTTCCCTATGGAAAGGGGTCGGCCATAGTCAACTTGGTTGAACAAATGGTAAAGAGAAAGGCTAAGTCTGAGATTGTCTCGTGTATCATTCCCAAAGGGTCCATACGTTTCTATTGCCAAAGGAAGGGACATTGGTTGAAAGCTGCCAAATCTACCTGGAAGATCATAAGGATGCTCAGGTCAAAAAGTTTGACTCTGCTTCAAGATCAAGCAAAGGGAAGGAAACTTAAAGAAAGAGTATGTTGAATCTGATTGCGAAGATGGATTTATATCGCATGGTTGAATATAAGATTCTTGAGCTACTACTTAGGAGTTATGATAGATTGCTAGGAAACATGTAACAGCAGAGTTTTCATTTCAAGTTGCATTGTAAGGAAAAGTTTTTTCCTCATTTTATAAATAAATAAAAGATTATTTTACTTTATTTTATATCTCCTTGCAATGGTATTTATGAAAACTTGATGTTTGTATGTTTCTAGCGATATCGAAAATATGAATTTGATTCTTTTGTTTGTGGTAGTGTCTCAATGTACCAAACTAGGAAAGATTCTCATCACCCAAGTTTCAAGTGGATCGAAACTTCGAATCATGCAAGTTCTATAGTATGATGAATGAGAATTTTAATCTTTGGAAAATTAAGACTAAATCCTTGTTCACATGTATATGCGACTCAAGTGAAGGACTAAGGGATCGAGTAAACATTCTTGTGCACTAGTCAAAGTCCACCACAAAAGATCAATAGGACTATTCATCATGATTTACTAAAGTTCAGTAAATATGGTTATACTTACAAGATTAAGTATAATTCTGAGACATTGGAAAAGTTTCAATGTATGGAAGAGCGAATGAGATGAATCAAATTTGGCAGAAGGATAAAAGTTTATCAAATCTGAAAAGATGGGAAAGAACTTTAAGTATCATGTTTATGATTATCTTAATGATTATGAGACCTTAACCAAAACCAAGAACGACAGAAAAGTTCGGGGGCGGAGGACGTCATGTAAAGTATCACAACAGTGTAAAGTAGTAAAAAAGCAACAACATCATCCATTGCATTAATAGTATAATTGTAATCCAAGTGTGTTCTTTCATAGAATAAGACATGAAAATAAGAAATCAAAATATAAGATGATTCTTGACTGCTCCGTCTTCTCAAAACCTGGTCATTGTACCTGTCTACTGGTGACCTGAGAATACAAGTTATTTTGAAAGCATAGATCAGCATTTAAGCTGGTGAATTCATAAGTATTTTAGTCTCATTGATTAGTAAAACTATAAAGAAAAGACTTGTAAATGTTTGAAGAATGAGTTTGTATAAGTATGAAACCCTAGAAAATCTCATATTTCCTACTAGTATAAAATGTAGTCTTCTACCCAGACTCAACTGTTTTGAAGTTTTGAACCTCTGCAAAAATGAAGGTTTTTCCCTTGTACAACTATTATTATTAAAATCTAATCTACCTCGTCAATTATGTGAATGTGTCACAAAATAAAGGTAATAAGGAAAATAATATAATTATTGAAATCGTATCCTTTTGTACTAGGATAAACACGGCATGGCAACTTGCCGAACCGAACAACCATAGACATCCGTCGATGTGCATTTTCCCATTATACCTAACAGCCGGGTGTAGAATGGTAAGTCCCGAATTGTATGTAGAAGTATCAATTCCTATAGTATGTAATAGTATCTCTTCATATGGTATGTAATAGTATCTTTTCCTATCATATGTAATAGTTGTTGGATATAGTGTCTAAGTTCATAACTATATTTGGTATGTACTTGACCCGACCCGGCATGGTCCATTTGGGTTGCACTTCACCCGAACAATTTATGGATAATATTTGAGAATAGTACAAGTTATGATTTATTAATATATTATAAGTTCTAATATATTAATATAAGATCATATTATTTAATTAGTAGTGATCTATAATTAATCTAGGATTAATTTAGAGATCAAAGATATTACTAATTAAATATGGGCTTCTATATTTATATAGTGTGGGCTAATGTTTATTTGGAATGGGCTAGGCTTTTATGGGAAAGTCCATGGATACTCCATGGAGCTTTAACCCATGGATCTCATGGATATGAAGAGACATGGGTATTAGGGTTTACATGGATGTAACCCTAATCCATCACACTATATAAAGGAGGCTTTGGTTCTTAAAATCACACTAGTTGACACTTGTTGAGGTGAGGGCCGATTTCAAGATAGTAGTGACTATTCTCTCAAAGTTCCAAGATAGTAGTGACTACAAGGTAAGTATTTCTACTAGCTTTATTTGATTCATGTTCCCCATGCCATGCTAGTTAGGATATGAACCTTGGAAAAATAATTATTTGCATGTATCTTAGACAAACATAGATCCAAGGTTTATTAGGGTTGCATGTACACTTAGGAAGTGTTAGAATGCTCAAAACCCATCAGTGGTATCAGAGCCTAGGCTTGTTTGTTTGATACTTGTTGCAATATTATGGAGAACATCGTCGAGTAGGTTCATGCACTCGGCGAGTAGGGTCGACAGAGTCCGGATTTTCGACTTTAGTTGCTGGAAATGGATTAGAAACATTACCCTAAACTGTTTTGGTACTTGAAAACTTATTTTATATGGGGTAATGTCATTGCTAATTCATTTACAACAACTAGTTATCAAAATTACAAAGTTTAAATGTGATTTTGATTCATGAAAGTGTTCATATTCATGTTCTTGTTCTTATGATGTTTAGATGATCATAGGAATTATTTGTAACCTATGTGGTAGTTTAATTCTTGATCATAATGTGTTTTAATGGAGTCCATAACTTGCCCTCAAGTTATGGAAAACCAAAAGTCACTTGAGTTAAAAAACCATTAAAAGAACACAAGAGTTAGAAAAATGAAGAGTCTTCATTTTATTACTCTATTAAACTCATAAGTTACAAGAAATGAAAAGTTTTGAAAGTTTACAAAACTTGCCCTCAAGTTTTGGAACAAGTAAAGTCAAGCTAAACTTTAGTTCCAACCCTTAGAATTTTTAAAAGTTAAAATTCAACCCTTATACTTATATTATTATGATTTAATTATATATATATATATATATATATATATATATATATATATATATATATATATGTATAAGAACAAAGTCGTCTTACCGCTAGTACGCCTCATTCACGAAGCCGGTCTATAAGGTGGGTATAAGGTTGTTGCCTATAAAATGGCAACTTAATGGGTGTCCACTCTCACCCACCGCTTGCTTGACCGGTGGAGGGTCGTTAGTCGAACGGGTAAGACAAGGACTTATAAATTCTCATTAAAAGTATGATGAATATTATAAAGTAGCTAAATGTTTTATTAAATTCCCAATCTTAGTTACTTTAGGAAAAATGTGAATAAGGTGCTAATCCATGAAATTACACTTTACACTTTGATTAAGTCGTTGGTGGAGCGTGTGTGGTTAACCGACACACTAACTTGGACTTAACAAGGTAGGTAAAGCGTGAATTAAGGTTTATTATAGTATCGATGGAGCGTGTGTGGTTTACCGGCACATCGATTGAGTGATAAACTTTAAGGGTACCAAGTGATTTGCATGGTTACTTCACACCTCGTTTTGTGATCCTCGGCATCCCAGTCACAAAACTTGGAGGGCACACTCGCGATTGAAACATGCATTTGAAAAGTTCATTGAATCTCAAAGAATCTAGGAATTTCTAAGAACCAATCAAAACCTAATATTTAAATGTTTCGGTTTTCGTGGTGGAAATTGGTGAATCGTCATTCACCTACCTTTCGAATATGTTATAGCTTGGATTACGGCATACCTCTTCTAAGTTATAATATATTGTGATTGGATCCTAGCCTTAATATTACATTTGTGTGTTTTATTAAGGACTCTCTTAATATCTAAAATAATCTTGTTCTCTTCTTTCAGATGTCTTCTAACAATGCTGCTTCTGGCTCTAATCCTAATGGCTCCTTTACCCTTATGAACTTGTGTGGAAAAGTCACCTTTGATGGATCCAACTTCAATGAGTGGATCAGAAACATCAGGATGATTACCCGCTACGAAGACAAAGAATATGTCCTTGACAAGGAGCTTAAGGAGATTGATGAGACCACTGCAACTCCTCAGGAGATCGCTGACTTTCAGGCACATGAAAGAGATGCTACGAAAGTGGCATGCATCATGATGGCCACGATGACAGTGGAAATCCAAAAGTCTTATGAGGATTTCTACCCTTATGAAATGCACCAAGATTTGATGGAAAGATACCATCAAAGTGCACGACAAGAGAGGTATGAAATCATCTGCTCCATGATAACAGCCATGATGAAGGACGGGGAATCCGTCACAAGCCACATGCAGAAAATGCAAAGGTATGTGGATCGTTTGCTGAAGCTTAATGTGAACTTCCCTGAGGATCTTGCAATAGATATCATTTTGCACTCCTTACCATCGTGCTATGATCAATTCCGCATGACATATCACATGAATAAGGAAGAGGTCACACTCAGCAAACTTCAGGGACTTCTCAAGACTGCAGAAACAGGTCTTAAGGGGAAGTTGGTTGTTAACACTCCTACTCCAAACTCTACTCCGGTTTTGGCAATCGGGAGAAGTCGAGGGAAGAAAAGGAAGAGCTCTTAGAAGGGTACCGAGGGTCGGACCCTTGATGGCTCTTCTTCAAGTGGAACCAAGAAAGGTTTCATCGCTCCTTCTTCTGACCCAAAAGAGGTTGAATGCTTCTATTGCCATGAAAAGGCTCATTGGACGCGGAACTGCCCAAAGTACCAGCAGGATGTAAAGGATGGGAAAGTTAAACCCAACCATGCAGGTATTTACACTATCTTATCTAATAACTCACCCCATTCTAAATCTTGGGTCCTTGATACCGGTTGTGGTATTCATATTTGTTGTGACTTGTAGGGACTAAGAAGAAGTGAGAATGTGGAGCAAGGAAGTATAAACTTGGTCATGGGGAATAGGAAAGCTTCACCTGTCACCAAGATTTGAGTTTATACTTTATCGCTAAGTAGTGGGTTTAATTTAGATTTGAATAAATGTTGTTATTCGCCAGGAATGGCAAGAAATATTATTTCCTTTCATGCTTTGTACAAACAAGGGTTTACCTTTTCGTTTAATAATGAAGTTGGTTCTATTGATGCTTTCTTTAATAATGTTCTTTATTTTAAAGCATTACCTTGTGATGGTGTGTATGAAGCTGTATCTGTTGTAGATAAATTAGGAAATAATGTTTTGTGTATTGATTCTATTAATAATAATAACTTGGATAAAGCATCATTATGGCATTGTCGTCTTGGACATATAAGCAAGACACGCATAGGCCAACTCCAAAAGGATGGAGTCTTGGAGTCATTTGACCTAAAGTCAGATGATAGTTGCGAATCATGCTTACTTGGAAAAATGACAAAGTCACCCTTCACAGGCTCGTGTGAGAGGGGTGAAGGTTTGTTGGATCTTGTACACACGGATGTGTGTGGACCATTCAAACATGCCACAAGGGATGCTAATCGTTATTATTTGACTTTTACTGATGATTACAGTAAATATGGATATGTCTACCTAATCAAGCATAAGTCAGAGACTTTCGAGAAGTTTAAGGAATTTAAACAGGAAGTCGAGAATCAATTGGGCAGGAACATTAAGATGCTTCGATCCGATCGTGGTGGTGAGTATCTTAGTTCAGAGTTCCTCGACTATGTTAGGGAATGTGGGATTGTCTCACAATTGACACCTCCCAGGACACCACAGTTGAATGGTGTAGTTGAGAGGCGTAATCGAACCTTGTTAGATATGGTTCGTTCCATGATGAGTCGAGCTACGCTACCAATCTCATTCTGGGGGTATGCCTTAGAGACTGCCGCCCATATTCTTAATCTGGTCCCTACAAAGAAAGTTGCCAAAACTCCTTACGAGATGTGGACTGGTAAAGTACCTAAACTAGACCACATCAAGATTTAGGGTTGCGAGGCGTTTGTGAGATGCGAGACTCATGATAAGCTCGAACCTCGAAGCGAGAGGTGTATTTTCATCAGCTACCCACAGCAATCCTTTGGTTACCTCTTCTACAGACCTAGTGATAATGTGGTCTTTGTAGCAAGAAGAGGAGTTTTTCGAGAGAGAGAATTTATAAGCCAAGGAAACAGTGGGAGGCAAATTGATCTTGAAGAAATTCAAGAGTCAAGTGGTGAAGGAACTTCAAACCCTAGCCCTCAACTTGAGGAGGAAACTCCTGTTGAGCCAGTTGATGTGCCTGTACCTCTGAGGCGTTCCACGAGAGTTAGGAATGCACCTGAGCATTATTATGGTTTCCATATTACTGCGGAAGGTGAGACACTTATTATTGATGAGACACTAGTAGGTCTAGATGAACCTAACAGCTACACGGAAGCCATGGCAGGCCCTGAGGCTGCTAAATGGAAAAAGGCTATGGATAGTGAGATACAATCCATGTATGACAATCAAGTTTGGAACTTGGTTGAGAATGTACCTGGTCGTAAGACTGTAGGGTGCAAATGGATCTTCAAGAAGAAGGCCGACATGGATGGTAATGTACACACTTATAAGGCACGACTGGTTGCAAAAGGGTATTCTCAAACTTCGGGAGTTGATTATGATGAAACCTTTTCACCAGTGGCCAAGATAAAGTCTATTAGGGTTCTGTTAGCCATTGCTTCATTTCATGATTATGAGATATGGCAAATGGATGTCAAAACCGCTTTCCTTAATGGAAAGTTGGCTGAGGATGTTTACATGGTTCAGCCAGAGGGTTTTGTCAGTACAGAGTACCCCGATAGAGTGTGTAAACTCGAGAAATCCATTTATGGATTGAAACAGGCACCTCGTAGGTGGAATCTTTGCTTTGATGAGAAAGTCAAGGAATTTGGCTTTTCAAGGAGTGAAGATGAATCTTGCGTCTATATCAAGGCTAGTGGGAGCATAGTCAGTTTTTTGGTACTGTATCTGGATGACATACTACTCATAGGAAATGACATCCCAAACCTGCAGGAAATAAAGTCCTGGCTTGGGAAGTGTTTCGCTATGAAGGACCTTGGTGAAGCTGCCTATATCCTAGGGATAAAGATTTTGAGAAACAGGAGTAAAAGACTAATTGGACTTAATCAAAGTACCTACTTGGACAAAGTGTTGAAAAGATTCAACATGCATAACTCCAAGAAAGGTGAGTTACCCATTCAGAGTAACACCAGATTGAGTAAGACACAAAGCCCTAGTACTGAGGCTGAGATAGCAGAAATGAGTCGACTTCCTTATGCTTCAGCTGTAGGATCGATCATGTATGCTATGACGTGTACTCGACCTGATGTAGCCTTTGCTTTGAGCATGGTTAGCAGGTATCAGGGGAACCCTGGCAAGGAACACTGGACTGCGGTAAAGAATATCCTCAAGTACCTGTGAAGGACTAAGGACTGGGTCCTTACCTTCGGTGGGAGTGATGACTTGAGAGTTGTAGGGTATAGTGATGCTAGCTTCCAGACTGATAGGGATAATTTCTGCTCTCAGTCGGGCTGGGTCTTTACCTTAAACGGAGGAGCAATCACTTGGAAGAGTTCCAAGCAGGAGACAATGGCTGATTCTACTTGTGAATCAGAGTATATAGCGGCAAGCGAGGCAGCAAAGGAGGCGATATGGCTGAAGAACTTCATTGGAGACCTTGGAGTTGTACCAGCTATTAAAGAGCCAATGGAAATTTTCTGTGATAGTGAAAGTGTTATTGCCTTAGCCAAGGAACCAAGGGATCACGGGAGATCCAGACACATCGACAAAAAATACCATTTTATCAGACATCGGATAAAAGAAGGACTCCTCGTGGAAAAGAGGGTATCACCGGATGAGAACCCAGCAGATCCCCTCACGAAGGGACTGACTCGATTTAAGCATCTCCAGCATGCTCGGAGCATAGGGCTGAAGGATGATATTAGATATAGTAGTTAGATAACCCAGAAATTTGTAAAGTGTAATTGACATTAGATGATGAATAAAAGGTGTTTTATTTATGAGTAAAGTGTTGCTATCTCTTGTCGATCGTTTAATATATTTCTTTTGCATGTTTTGACTTCCAGAATAATTTTGTTTGGTATAACATATTATTCAAACCTCCACAGTCGGTCATATGTCGGTAGTAGCTATGAATCAAGACTGTCATGATTGGTTGCAGAGGTCTAAGGTGTTGGACAAGGCTACAACAATCATGAGTGCTCATAAGCTCTGAGCATTGGACTCAACCCACGCTCACTGGAATCACTTCATGGAATTCTATCTTGAGTGATCGTGAGACGGTAATATCATATAAGTCTTCAAACCTAGAGATATGATTTGTTACTTACAAGTTGGTTATGCATTGATTGTACGAAAACGCATTGGTAACTCGATGTTATAAAACCTGCTTTTGTGTGTAATTCAATGAGTGGTAGAACAAACATATGAGTCGAAGTTTATCTGTTCCTTCTTGGATTAGAAGCTGATATCTGGGCCCCTCGATGATTTTGTTTTGACCTATGTACCGGGCCTGGTCAGAACTAAATTGATGTGTTCAGTTGAGTTCTATGTCAAACAAATCAAAAATCGGGAAACAAATGCTGGACAATAAGCAAGACAATGTTCCATGTATTTGTCCGGCTGATATCTAGAACAGAGGATTATATGATCACTTATCTTAAATGGCGCGTTCTAGTTCAACAGAGTTTAAAGAGCTACGATTGCTGATCGGTTCCTGAAGTCATACTTGCAACTATAGTTATTAGACTTATCCAAGTGGGAGACTGTTGGATATAGTGTCTAAGTTCATAACTATATTTGGTATGTACTTGACCCGACCCGGCATGGTCCATTTGGGTTGCACTTCACCCGAACAATTTATGGATAATATTTGAGAATAGTACAAGTTATGATTTATTAATATATTATAAGTTCTAATATATTAATATAAGATCATATTATTTAATTAGTAGTGATCTATAATTAATCTAGGATTAATTTAGAGATCAAAGATATTACTAATTAAATATGGGCTTCTATATTTATATAGTGTGGGCTAATGCTTATTTGGAATGGGCAAGGCTTGTATGGGAAAGTCCATGGATACTCCATGGAGCTTTAACCCATGGATCTCATGGAAATGAAGAGACATGGGTATTAGGGTTTACATGGATGTAACCCTAATCCATCACACTATATAAAGGAGGCTTTGGTTCTTGAAATCACACTAGTTGACACTTGTTGAGGTGAGGGCCAATTTCAAGATAGTAGTGACTATTCTCTCAAAGTTCCAAGTTTGTGGTGATTTGTGATTTCCATTTGAGGCATGCACACTATTGGTGCTAGGCTCTAAAACTTCAAGGAATCAACTACAACTACAAGGTAAGTATTTCTACTAGCTTTATTTGATTCATGTTCCCCATGCCATGCTAGTTAGGATATGAACCTTGGAAAAATAATTATTTGCATGTATCTTAGACAAACATAGATCCAAGGTTTATTAGGGTTGCATGTACACTTAGGAAGTGTTAGAATGCTCAAAATCCATCAATAGTATCTCTTCCTATCGTATGTTATAGTATCTCTTCATATAGTAAGTAATAGTATCTCTTCATATAGTATGTAATAGTATCTCTTCATATAGTATGTAATAGTATCTCTTCATATAGAATGTAATAGTATCTCTTCATATAGTATGTGATAGTATCTCTTCATATTATGTATTAGTATCGACTCATGAATGAACTGCCTCTTCTGTGATTCCTTGTACTAGGAATAGTAAGTAGTATCTCCTAACTATACCTATTATAGTTACTAGCAATGTACATGTATATCCGAAAGTATGCCTTTTCTAGTACTGAATTGACTGACAGAACTTTTATGTATATATATATATATATATATATATATATATATATATATATATATATTTACATAATATATAACTAATATTTAGACGTTATTCGGACAAATAACCAATACCCTAAGGCCACATCCAAACAAGGAAAAGTAATTAAAGCGAGCTAGCAGCCCTAAGTTCTTTAAAACCTTTGAAAAGTTTAATAAATAAGGAAATATATAGGACGTAAGTACGTTTTGAGAAATCATTTTGAAGTAGTATACTGAGTAAAACAGCTAAAAGTGTAGTAAATCCTTTTGTATGCTAGTTATTAATCACATATGATTGATACAATAACTAGTATGATTCAACTCGTATTCTCCCCCCATAAAAGCATTTTAAACATTTAAAAGGTTAATTAAGATGCATGAACTTACTTGAAATGAGTGATGTGATAGTAGGATCAGTAAAGGATGCTAAGTGTCAAGTGAGGACTTGAACACACACAATGATCATAGTTAACATATAATAAAACATATATGTATCTAATTAGTCATTTGACAACTAATTAGCCAAGTTAAAACACCCTAGGACATGGAAACACTTTGATTTAAGTGTTATAGGTACCATAGGGTTGCATCTAAAGGTTGTATGGCGTGACATTGGAGTTTATGGCCCAAGGACCACTCCTTATGGAGTTTATGGCCCAAGGTCATTTCCCCATGAGTTAATGGTCGTAAACTCATGGGACTAAGTGCCATTTGGTGTTTTGAGGTCTTATAAGTCAAGATTGAGCATCCATTGATTAAGTCCAATCCTTAGGAAGCATTATGAGAAAAATATCACCACTTTGTAGAGTTTACAGCCTAAGGACCATTTCCTTATGTGTTTACGGCCGTTAACTCTTATGGGGACATGGTTTCTTTGTTGTTTAAGGTTCTAAACACTTCAAGGAAGGATCAAGACTAGCATCCAAGGCTTAGGATGGGACTAGGGTTCATTTAACGCCACTTATAAGGGTTTATGGCCCAAGAACATCCCTTGGCCGTGAAAACACCTTTGATCATGTGTTTCTTGATGTTTTCTAATTGTAAGCAAGTTCATTCTAAGTACACAAGAAGCTAGGGCAAGTGTACTTACAACATAGAAGCTTGATTGGGTGTTTAAGGTCCAAGAACACTAGTGTATGTTCTTGGTGTTTTGATGAACACTTGAAGATCTAAGTGAAAATCAATAATGAATGGATGAAATGATGTAACTCCCGTCGATCCGGGCTAGTCAATTTAGAGATAATAGGGATTGAAAACGAATTTTCGACAAAAGATGATTTAGAATAAATAATCTTAACCAAGTTGTTGTGTATGTTAGAAGGTTTCCATACATATAAAGACCGGCAAAATCCGAGTTATAACGAAGAAGTTATGGCCCGTCGAAGTTTTTACGGCAAAACCGACACGACGCCGGGAAGCGTAAATAGTGAATTTACGATAGAGCGAGGTTTAGCCTTAGCGATCTAAATGAAAGTCATAGAAATCGTTAAACCAAGAGCGTCCATAAAGAGAACGCCCAAATCTGACTTCGTATGAGGATGTTATGATTTTTCGAAGTTTCGGATTAGCAGTGTACAACCCAAAATTCGAATAATAGATCGAGCAGTTTTTAGCAGACATTACCTAAACGAGAATTGAAGATCTTGTTAAGAGTATCGTAGCGAGAAAAATATGGGCGAAAACAGATGTCGGATGAAAAAATTATGAGAATTTAACGGACCAATCCTGTCCTGGCCTATTAATAATGTAACTTTTAAAATAAAGTCAAAATTAGCCGACGGAGTCTAAACGAAAGTTGTAGAGTACATTCCCGCCTTCGCGTGGATATAAAGAACGTCAAAACAGAGCTCGAATGCGAAAGATACGAATTTTTAAAGTTTAGACTCAAATTTGTGAAGCTTGTTGTTCGATCGATGACGTGGCACAATCTAGACCCTCCATCGCTGGCTCGGTACCCGCTTCGGATGAGAGACACGCCACCTTCTGTCACACCCCAAAACCAAGAATGGTTGAAACATTCTGGGGCGGAGGACGTCATGTACAGTATCACAACAATGAAAAGTAGTAAACAAGCAACAACATCATCCATTGCATTAATAATATAATTTTAATACAAGTGTTCTGTCAAATTATAATAGACACTAAAGTATAATCAAAATGAAAGATGAGTCTTGAACGAGCTCCATCTTCTCTAAACCTTGCATCGGTACCTGTCTACTGTTGACCTGAGGATACAAGTTATTTTAAAAGAGAGTATCAGCTTTAAAGCTGGTGAGATCATAAGTATTAATGTGTCTTAATTTGTATGTAAGTATTTGTACGTATATGAAATGTAAGCGTTTGTATGTATATGAACTATAAGTATGAAAATGTTTTGTACATCCTAGAAAACCATATGTTTCCTACTAAAAGTATCCTTCTACCAAGGCATCTAGTATATGTGCGTGTGTCTCTTGTAAGAGTGTGTATTTTCCCAAATCTGACTATCATTAACCAAAAATATAGTTTCTACATTACCGTGCATCGTGTGAATGTTCACGAAGTGAATGTAATCGGAAAATGAAATAGTACTATGGCGTAGTGTCGAACTACAACCGTACTAATTACCTTAAGTCTATGGTAATTTTATAAGTACTGTAGTATTTGTAACAAGTGACTACTTCTGTACCAATATTTCCGTATTTGAGGGATAAGGCATAATGTGATGGCTAGATCCCAGGCTAGACGCTCCCCTGTCAAAGGGATTTTGGGACCCATACACGACCCCTGCATATCTACAAGCCGTGAACATCCACATTACTATGATCACTTATACCCAATATAACTATCACAATGCGTTGTGATTCATTGGTATAGTTTGATCCTGAAATCGTTCCATGCTATAGCACCTAGTGATGTATGTTCTATTATCGTATATGTAAACCCACTCATGTAAACGTATCTATGTAAACGTACTCATGTAAGCGTAATCATGTAATAGTATAGTAGTGTACTGTAATGTTCTGTGTGTGCTAGTTGTACCGTGTGTTCTCTCTCTATCTAGCATGTATGTTTGTTTCTCATCACTATGTATTATGTTTGTTTCTCATCACTATGTATTATGTTTGTTTCTCTTCACTATGTATTATGTTTATTTCTATTCACTATGTATTATGTTTGTTTCTCATCACTATGTATTATGTTTGTTTCTCTTCACTATGTATTATGTTTGTTTCTCTTCACTATGTATTATGTTTGATTCTCTTCACTATGTATTATGTTTGTTTCTCATCACTATGTATTATGTTTGTTTCTCTTCAATATGCATTATGTTTGTCTCTCATCACTATGTATTATGACTCATGTATGAACTGACTCTTTGTATGATTCGTTATTCTAGTATTAGTATTAGTATCTTCCTAAAATACCCATATGGTAGCTTACTAGTAATATAACTAGTACGTATGAACATGGAAGTATACCCTTGCTACCCAAGGGTGTTGAATGAGCTGGGAGAACCTTTATGACTATATATGTACACATGATATATAAATAATATTTAAACGACCTTCGGACGGGTACCCGATATCCCACCAGACCACATCTCAAGCGCGAAAAGGAAATAGGGTGGATGGCCTTCCTAAGTCTTTTAAAGATTTCTTATATAACTATACATATATAGGCATGCAATAGATAATATAAAAGCATAAAATAAGTTGTGTAAAACCTTTGAACATAATTATTATCTAAGAACAGATTGAATTGATGTCAATCTATAAAACAGGTTGAAAGCATGTGTTTGATAAAACAGTTTAAGTATAAATAAACATTTGGTGGAAACACAATTGTAAATGAGTTTGAAATGAAACATACATTGTAAAATGAACAGTTTAATAAGGAGTTTTAAACATCTAAAACTTTTATGAAAATCATGTGAAGAAAACTGTTTGGTAAAACAGTTAATGAGTAGTAAATCATTTGAATGCCACTTATTAATCACATGTGATTGATATAATAACTAGCATGATTCTACTTGTATCCCCACCATAAAACATTTAAAAACATTTAAAACATTGATTAAGGGGTATGAACTCACCTGTTGCGAGTGGATCGAAATGAAATGTCGAATAAGTGCTTGGTGTCAAGTGAAGACTTAGACACGCACAAACATCCTAATAACATATAAGGATATATGTATATAAACAGCTAGTCTTTAAACAACTATCAAACAAGTCAAGACACTCTAGGACATGACAAACACTTTGTATAAGTGTTATAAGTGTTAAGGAGTGCATCTAAGTGTTGTAGGGAAAGGCTAGTGTGTTTCGGGTTCAAGGAACACTCCTAAAATGAGTTTACTCCCTAAATACCAACACCCCATGAGTTTATGGTCGTAAACTCCTAACCTTTTGACCATTTGTTTTTTTTGAAGTCTTCTAAGCTATTCCAAGCATTCCTACTTCATGTTTAAGCCTTAGGAAGTGTTGTATGGTATCAAAACACTCCTAAATGGAGTTTACGGTCTAAGGACCATTTCTCCATGAGTTTACTATTGTAAACTCTTATGGACTAAGGTATTTTAGTGTTTTCAAGTCCTAAACACTTCAAGGTAAAAGCCTAGGTTAGATTCTAGGCATTAGGAGTAAATATGGGATATTTAAACACCTTTTGGGGTGTTTACAGTTTTGGGAGATCCCGAAACCGTAAACACATAAAAATGATTGTTTTCTTGTTCTTTTATGTGATATACACATCAAGGATAGATCTAGACAAGTCCTTAAGGCATTGTGAAGCATCTAGACACCCTAAAGCACCCTTTGGCACTAAACTTAGTGTTTACGGTTTTGGGAACCTCCCAAAACCGTGAACACCTTGTTCTTGGTGTTCTTGGGACTTTTCCTTTGTATAAACATGTATAGCAAGCTTTAAATGACTCTAGGATAGAAGTACTCACTTTGTGGAAGCTTGAAATGAACTTAAAGTCCAAGAACACTAGTGTGTGTTCTTGGTGTTTTGGAAATCTAGTCAAAACACATAAATGGATGGATGAAAAGATGTACAATCACTAGAATAAGTGTTATACTAACTTGAAAGGGCTAGAAACACTTACTAGATTGAAGATATTGAGCAAAAACTTGGATGATACTTGAGAGAGTTTTTGGAGTTTACTCTTTTGGGTAATAAGGAAAAGTTTCCTACTTTGGGGAGTAAACTCATGCTTAAGGCATGAGTTTACGGTTTTTAGGGTAGTTTACGGCTCAAACATAAAAGTTTGGCCGTGAAATTCTAAGCTACGTGGTATTTGTGGTTTAGAAATTTCAAGACCCGAGACGGACCATCCATTCACCCGTTCGTTTAAAGATTAATTAATAAAATAATTAAACAAAATTTAAATTTTCTAAAAAAACCAATAAAAGTGAACTTGACTTATCATATGAAGTGATTGACTTTTAGGTTTTGACCGAATGAAAATTCCGGGTTGTCACACTGTCGCATTACGCCCCGCGTCCAAAACGAAGTACGCCCAACGTACCTCGCTCTTGTGCGGTCCGAGACTTCGCCACGTCGCACCACCTAAGACTCGCCACCTGGCAGTCCTATCCGAAGAACGCCCAGCGTAAGCATGCTGAACGCCTAGTGTAATGCACGAACTTCGGCCTATAAACGGAAGCGAAGGCTGCCGAGTTTCATGCACCAAAATCCTCTCTCTCTCTCTCTCTCTCTAAAATCTTTCTCTCTATAAGGCTCCAAACCACTCCTAAACCCTAGGTAAACCCCCTAGCACCCAAGGGAAGCCCCGAGGCTCTCGGAGTCCCGAGAAAAAGGGGTCTTTCAGTTTCGAAAACGCTGCTCCGAGCAAAGCCCAATTTTCTTTAAAATCCGCTGTAAGTGAGCTACGCTTACACAATTTTTAATATAGATTTCAAATAATTATAGTAATGTTATTAGGTCCTTAAAATAATTATTTGGGCTCTTATTATGAGTTATATTGAGTGTTATTTATCGTGTTTTTTTTCTGGGAACTAATTCCGCAACATTTTTATGAAAAGAAGTACTCTGATTTTTACAAAGCATAAACAAAATCGGTCTTTTCTGGCCATGAAAAATGGGGATGTCACAAATGATGTATAACAACTAGATGTTAGGTTATAACAAAAACTCAAGTTAAGAAACACTTACGTTTTTGGAAGATCGGGTGAAGAACGAGATGCTACTTGAGAGAGAATGGAAAGTGTTCTTGGGTGTGGAAGTTGAGAAATGAAAGAAATGTGGAGTAAAATCATGCCTAAGGCATGAGTTTGCGGCCTTATGGGAGTTCACGGCCCAAACTCCCTTTGTTTGGCCGTGAACAACTAACTAAGGTGTTGGTTGTTCCATTGTTACCCCGATATTCTATAAACTACTTCTTTTTATCCGTTCGATTTTAAAAATACTCAAATGGACTCAAAATTGTGCTAAATGATAGCAGGAATAAGTCTGACACTAAATTGGGTTGACGGGCTGAGCTTTCAAAGCAATAGAAATTTCGGGTTGTCACAGCTAAGAAGAGGAGTCATGAATTGTTGAAGTGGTTAAATCAAGAAGATGATTCATACTTCGTTCCAAAAAAATTCTTAGAGTCATACTCCGAGATTGTAATTTGAGTGACACGTCTTAAAGAAGGTTTCAAACACTTGTCAAATGTAAGAGTAAAAGTTTTCTACTCTTGTACATTTGAAATTGGTAAGTTGTGGTGTTTTGGATAAAACAAAGACCAACTAAGGCCAATTGTGAGAAGTTTTTGTCTTGATTAGAATCCATACTATCTCTTGAATATTTGACAAGAAAGTCTTAAAGGTCAAGAAGACAGTGGGAGTCTAAAAGATCATGAAATAGTTTCAAGAACTAATCAAGAATAAAACCTGTATTTCATCAGTAGCACACGACTAGAGGTTTATAACCTATCATGTTGACATATTCTTATTTTTGTGCCCATTCCAGTTAAATTTGGCTATACATCCGAGTTCTACATGTTCTTAGTTGATTGCAGAACTACTTGGAAGCAATGGCAGGCCCTTGTACTGATAGGTGGCAAGAAGATTGCACAAGTTCAATCCATATGAGTTTGGATTTGTCACTAACTTAGACTTGTGATTATAGTTTTGACAAATTCACGTGGATAAGAACACATACACCATAAAATCTATGTGTCATAAGGTTTCTCTCCGATTCATGAAAATGATGGTGAGAAGACACTTTCTCTAAGTAGATTTTAAGTAAGATAGCAATCTTTTCATTCTCAAAGTCGTTAGTGGAGCGTGTGTGGTTAACCGGCACATTAACGTGGACTTATGAGAAATGGCAAAAGTCTAAACAATTGAGACTATGATTACGACATCCTTTTTTCATAGTTCTGAAATTGTTTACACACGCCTGAGAGCTATCTAAGATAAGGTGTATGATTTTGATAAAGTCTTGTCAAAGCAATCTCGTATCAGAAATTTGAACTTCGGTAAGAAAGTCAATAAAGTATTGAGTTCTAGAAGTCCAGATGTTTTCTTGATACATGTCAAAGCTAGTGGGAGCATAAGTGTTATGCTAATAATCATCATGTTAGTGGGAGCATGATGATTATGATAAGTGTTGCAAGTCAACGATATTAATTATAGAGAACAAAAGTTTCAATTCGTGAAGTTGCAGGGGTTGAAAAAGTTGTTTTACTATAATTAAGGGAGAGGATACACTTCATTTCAATTCTAAAAGCTTAGATTGAGACTTTAATCATCTTTAGTCAAGGATATGTATATATATATATATATATATATATATATATATATATATATATATATATATATATATATATGAATTTCATGTTGAATGGTTCAACTTCAGGAAATTCTATATATATTGCATTCTCAAAATTCGATGATGATTACGACATCCCTTTTCATAGTCGAATAATGAAAACATCGCAAATAAAAATATTGTAGCAAAAGACTAGTCTAGAATCATGTCTTTATGTAAGAAATCATGAATCGTGTTCCATATTCCTCGGGTATAGGTTCGATTGCATGTGCTATAATATTTATCCTTTCTAAATTTTCCAAATGCCTGGGGGCATTAAGAAGCGAAAAGGTCTAGAATTGGATATGACTAAAATGATTAAGCAATTGTTGAGGACAATCTAAGGTTTACCAAAGATTGTTTGCTCAGGGACAGTTAGAAGTATAGTGTTAATTTTGGAAGGACCATATTGACATAGTATGAAAAGAGGAAACTCTTGTTCAGAAGTGATAGTCAAAATGGGAATATGGAGTTGTCTCCATAGGTGGAAGTTATCTGTGTATGATTAGAAAACCTAATGCAAGAAGGATATTCAATGCAATGTACTTTGATTACGAGACTTAGTTTTCATGGAGTTGATCTCCATTGGATTATCCGGTAATGACTGTTGACAAGTCTTTATGACTTTGTTAATGTAACACCGTAAATTTCAAAACAATTTTTCACATTTTTAAAACATATTTTCATTCATAAATATTATAAAATCTCATCGTTTCACATATCAATCCATAAAACACAACCCAAGATCATAATGTATAAAAACTCCTCATGTGTGTACTGATCATGCCGGCACCTTCCTGCGATCCTCACTGGTACCTGAAACACATAACACCAAACACTGTAAGCATAAATGCTTAGTGAGTTCCCCAAAATACCCATATAACACATATTAGCCACTCGAGGCTATAACTCTGTTGGCCCTCTGGCCCTAACTCTGTGGACCCTCTGGTCCTATTTCTATGGAACTTCCGGTCCTAACTCTGTAAATTATGGAATACACACAGCATAAATCACATAGAAATAATGCAGTGCAACCCATCACATAAATAGCACACAATACAATATACTCTGTCACATAACTCTAATTACTACTCAAGGTAAAGTATAGTGAGAAGACTCACCTCGGATAACTCGGTAAACCTCGAACTCTGAAATACTACACTAGCCTCCGCCTAATCACATAATAATTACTCTAATTAATACAACTTCTAAAGGCTAGGCTAACCCCTCTCTATAAGTTCTCTAAGAAGGGTAAAAGACCATTCTACCCCTCTAATGGCTCATAAGTCCAAACACTGACTAAACCCTAAAAGTTAAAAAAGTCAATGGTCAAACTTTGACCAGACTCGTCGAGTGCACTCAGGCAACTCGGCGAGTCCACACTGTTCCTCTGAATCCTTCCAAGCCCCACTTGGCACAAGGAGTTCGCTCTCCACTCGTCGGGTTACTCAGCAACGAATCGCGGGGCAACCCCGACTCAACTCGTCGAGTCCACTTATGAACTCGACGAGTAGCTCCCATGACAACACTCATCTGACCTCTTGAGGTCAGATCTACTTCACTAATCTATAGATTTGGCTCCCTATGACCAATAACCACATAAAGTTCGAATCTTGCCATACATGCAATGCTCCCAAGGCTTATTTTGGTGAAATCCTCTCTAATATGGCAACCTATGTCCATTTCCTCCATAGAAACACAAAAAGTAGAATGGTTCAGGATCTCTGGACCTCAAAAGGTCTAGATCTAGAGTTTAGCGCTCAAAGGGACACTATACTCAACTAAACAAGTCATAAAAGGGTATAGAAAACCCTAAATTCAATGCCCATAAGCAAAACAGAAAGATTGGATCGAATAGCTACCTCAAAATGAAGATCCAAGCTGAAAACCTCCTGAAATGAAGTCCTCTTGCCCCATTCTTGCTGGAAACCCTTCCTCCTTGGCTAAATCACACCAAAAACGAACAAAGAGGCTCAAACTCTCTCACAACTCACTCAAAATCACTAGGGTATCTCTCTCTGGACTGGTAGCCGCAAATGGAGGCTATAAAGTCCTTTAAATAGGGCTCAGGCCCGGGGATTTAGGGTTTCAGTCGTCAACACGGACTCGTCGAGTCCACCCTTACCGACTCGTCGAGTCCCTTCATTTATCCAGTCAGCAATCGCGATCCGACTCAACGAGTGTAGGCGTCAACTCGTCGAGTCCCTCTCTTAACTTCAAAAATAATTGATAAAATATAATACGTGGAAATCCGGATGTTACAGTTCATATTCATTACAAGAGGGTCAATGCATATAAGTTTAAAATCTAAACAGATTTCGGTAAATGATAGGAATTTGGAATTCTTACGTTTACGATAAGGATTTTGGAGTGTGAAATAAGAATCCTTGAAATTATGTTTAATCGATCTTTTTCACAAAGTAAGGATCATAGACAAACATAGTGTGCATACTTGGTGTATGGCATAACTATTGTTTAGAAAAACATAGTGTACTTGCTTGGAGCATGGAACAACTGGTGTTTTTTATTCAAGTATAAAGTCTATAAAATCGAAACATCGAATAATGATTAATCAATATGGTGCTTAGATAAAAGGTGTTTTATTTACTCTCAAAGTGTTGGGGCCATATAGGATTAGTATTATTCTTATGTTTCACTTTGCATGTCTTCGTGAATGGCTAAGTTATTGAAACCATCCATAGTCGCTAATACATTGGAAGTAGGTATTAAGACAAGACTGTCATGAGTTGGCTTGTAGATGTCTAAGATGTTGGACATAGCAAAGAGTTGCTACAACACTCATGAGTACTCATAAGTTCTGAGTATTGGATTCAACCCGCACTCATTTGAATCACTTCATGGATTTTATCACGAGTGATCATGAGACTATAATATCTTATATTCTTCAAACCTAGAGATATGAGTTGTTACTATGAGTTGGTTATACATTGATTGCATGAAAACGCATTGGTAACTCGATGTTATAAAACGTGCCTTGTTTATGATACAACAAGTAGTAGAACAAGCTATATGGGTCGAAGTTTATCCATTCCTTTTACCTTCAGGATAAAAGCGATATATGTGGGCCCCTCGATGATTTAGTGATGACACATGTGAGTGCTTGGCCAAGCCAAGACTGATTTGATCTGTTCAATCAGTCAGTCGTCATAAATCGGAAATCGGGAAACAACAAATGGACATACAGAATGATTATAATCCATGTCTTAGTCCATATGATATCTAGAATGGAGGAATATATGATCCGTTATCTAATGGACAAGTCATTGACAAGGTCAGAGTTTGATAACAACTTTAAGAGCTATGATTGCCAGTTAGGTTTTGGAGTCATACACAATAATAGTTTTAGACTTATCCAAGTGGGAGAATGTTGGATTAGTGTCTAAGTCCATAACTATAATTGATATGTACTTGACCCGAACCGGCATGGTCCATTTGGGTTGCATGGCATCGGAACATTTGGATACACCTTTTATGAGAAGAAGATATTTATGACATATTAATATATTATAAGTTCTAATATATTAATATGGAATCATGTTATTTAATTAGTATTGATCAAGAATTAATTTGGACTTAATTTAGTGATCAAAAGGAGACTAATTAAATATATGGGGATTGATTGTGTAAATCATTCATTCTTAAATATGTGGGCTTATGATCCATGATTCCTTATGTTGGGTTTAACCCATGTGGTGACCCATGGATACTCCATGGAGGTTAAAACCCATGGAGCATAATGAATGGGTAAAGTCATGGGTTACATGGTGTAACCCTAATGTGCACACTATGTATGATCCCCTTTAGCTCAAGAAATTGGCACTATATATATATATATATATATATATATATATATATATACACACACACATATGAGGGCTAGCCGATTTGAGCATGTGTGTCTTCTTCTCATGGTTATTCCAAAGGTTGATGATGTTGTGTGAACCATTTGAGTTGTCACACTTGAGGCACTAGGCTCTTGAGCTTCATGGAGTCAAGTCATATCAAAGATGTATGTATTCTATCTATTTTATTACCCAAGTATTAATGATTGTATGCTAGTTAGGGTAATACCTTTGAATATTGATATTTGCATGTAAAATAGAGAAAACATAGATCCAAGGTATTTAAGGTTGCATGTACACCATAGGAGTGTTAGAATGCTCAAAACCCAACAAAGATGTCATGGAAAACATACTATTATAACCTCTAATATCATTCAAAAAACTAATATCTGCATAAAGGTTATAAATGTCAGGAGGAGGCCTTCGAGCTAGAGGCAATATAATAGAACCTCCTCTACAGCAGTGATTATACCTAGGATGATTAGTTTCATAATGATTTCCAAGCCATTCAATATACCAAATTAAAGCCCCACAAAATTCGAAAACATGGATACAACCCACATAATTGTAATATACAGGAAGAGCAGCAGAAGCAAAAACCTGGGATCGTCGCGTCCTGCGCAAAGGAGGAGGAGCAGATGTAGAAGAAGGTGACCCACATTCAATACGCTTATGTTTCTGAGCCTTAGGCATATTGACCAACCTACCAGATCAAAAGCATAAAACAATTTACCATACGCAAGAAAAAAAATAAAAACTCTAATTGAGAAATACTAAAAAGTAAAAGAAAAAGAAGTAGAAGAAAAGTACCTAGAGCAAGTAAGCAGACATAATTGGAAAAAAAAAGAAGGTGGGGTAAGATAACCGATGAATAACCAATATATGACACGGAAAAATAAAATTCGCCAAAAAGTAAAGCGAAGTGCCTAAAATCAGACCACGTATCAAGAAGACGAAAAGCCAGGAAGTATTGAAGTTAAAAAGAACAATTCTCCATGAAAGATAACTTTAGGTCAAAGAAAGTAACATGGTAAAAGTAGTAAAAGAAAATAAGGAACTATACGTAAGGCTCCTCACAATTAATGTTATATATAATTATTATCTTCTACTCCATTATGGTTGAAAGGTTAGGTGTTTGATGATGCCATGTCTACATTTGATTTTTGATAGGTTATTTTAGTATTTTTTTTTTTGATGTTAATGGTTGTTTCGATGGTTGATCGTTGATACTCCCTCTTACCTACTATCGATTATAGATATTCCCATACATGATGTTTTCCGTATCTAAAAATTCATAAGAAAACACGTTAATTAAATATGGACTGATTATTTGGGGGCATACTTGATTTTAGATAAGGTGAGTAGTTTCAATTATCAATTGTATGTCGTGTGAAAAATAGCCATATATTCTTAGTCATCTGCTGCAAACGTACTGACCATATTGTATTCAATTCTAAAATTTCTCCATATTTTGTTTCAGAAAAATATTATATGTAATGCTGTGAACTCATTTGATTTGCAGTTGACTTAAATAGATGCCATTGACATAACTTTTCTTTGTGGCTTGTTCAAGCAGGGTCGGCCCAAGCTCAGGGCAAGCTGGACCATAGCCAAAGGCAGCAAATTTATGGAGGCAACAAATTGTTTGCATTTATTATATATATGGGTATGTTATATTCGGCCAAAGTCGATGTCAGTCCACTAGAAAAAGAAATGGAGGCTTGACCTAAGGGCATCACCTCATTAGGCATAATTCATGAAGCGGGAAAAATTAAGCATTCGACAAGAAAAATAAACAAATGCATAATTGATGTATCAAATTTTGAGATGGTAGAAGATGAGGAGACAAGCATTGGGAAAAGGAGAAAATGCATAGCAGAGCCTCAAATCACCATTCACCGTATAACTGTTAGTTTCTTGTATCGCAATTCGTAGACTCGGTTCAGTGGTTCTCCTGAATCCATATTCCTTGTGGAATTCCTTATACAGACTCTTGTTTATCCTATAATTCCATTCTCCATTTCTGGTAAGTCCTTATTCATTCTCATAATTCATGAAGGTTAAAGTTCTTGGATATACTCTTGTTTCATTCTCTAGAAAATCTGAATATGTGATAAAAGGTAAAATGAATATTTTATTCAAGTTGGTGAAAATCTGGGATATAAGTTGCTGAAAATACGAATATCTGATTTTATTTATGATATTTCTTGATTTCTTATTTTCAAGTTTTCAATTGATTTTAGTAATTGAGGAGGATTATTTTTGTTTCTGATTCGTGAGGTAATTGAGGTTCTTATAATTGTTTACAGACTCTATGAACAAGTTTAGTGAGATATATGAGAAGCTTGAAAATGGTAAGAGATGGCAGATAATGGAATTACAGAATATGAAGATGGATTTTTATAAAGAGTTTGAATTAGAAAATTAAAATAAGAATATTATCGACAAAATATCTCCTTTTTGATTTGGGGGAGTGTTTAGTTTAGAGTTTATGAAAGGATTTTAATGCATTTCAATATAAAAACCTTGTTGTCACGTATCTTTTTAAATTGCAAATACCTTGAGATAGTGATCAAACTTTATTTGTTTTTTTATTACTTTTTGGCCCTTTATCTCACACACAAGCTCCTTATTTCACATAAGGAAGCAGTTGAGTGAAAGTCCTTTGACACATGGTGCACTTGTGGTCAATGTTAGTAAGCTCCTTTACATACCATCCAATTATTTGTACCTCGGTATGTTTCACCATGCCATTATGAGCAGAACCCAACACCAGTTGTAATAAAGTTTTGTTAAACATATATGAACTGGGAAGATTATAAGAGGAGGTTGTGAGCATATGTACCTAATTATAACAGTTATTATTGTAAATTGTAAGAATAAACATTTTATATTTAGAGTACACAAATATGGTTTGATATATTGTTAGATTATAAATCTTATTGCATTTTGTTTTATTTGTTTGGAGTTTGGTCTATATTATGGGACATTTTTTTTTGTTTTGTCCTAGGCATAGAAAAACAATGGACCGGCCCTGAGGTCAAGCATGTTTGAGCCAAAGAGGATTTTGCTTAGAGTTACATATACTTCAAGTGTAGGTACAAACATTTTTTCTTGTCAACTTTACCCTCTATTGGTAACAGGTTCACTTTTTTGAAATGAGAAGTAAAAACACTATGCATTTCCTTAATTATACACTCTTTCTTGCTTATTATTATTGAAACCAAACAAATACTAACATAGTCGTTAAATATCTCTTCCAAGCACATCCTTGGGATAGTTCTTAAATTTTCTTTTCTTTTAAATCATATTGATTTATTTACACGCAATACTCACTTTGTCAAAGATGAAGTGCTATAATTTGAATTTTGATTTGAAATAATTAACTAAATTCGAACTTCATAATGAAATTTAAATGCATTACAATTTATAGAACAATTGCTTCATATAGTTCATTCACTGAATCAGACATGGTGTAGAACTGAATGTTAGAGTTTATACATAAAATGGCCTATCCTATTTAGTACATTATTAAGTTATACTATTAATTGTTGACTTCAATGGGAAAGGTCAATGAAACACTTTTAGAAATTCAAGTGTTGCACTTAAATCTAATTTCTAAATGAATAATGACAAGGTTTCTTAAGCTTACCCAAAATATGAGTTGATCCCAAGCTGAACCTCATATAAATTAGTATCAATCCATCATGAGTCATGACTGAAAGTAGAATCAATTAGAAGACGATCAAAGATCCTAACCTAAAACTTCATAAAAATGATGGTGTTCATGAACTTATATCGTTTCATATGCTAATTATGCGTTGATATGCATAACATAATCAACATTACTAATTAATCCGAATGCCTATTCGGAAAATTTCGTTTTCTGTTGCAATGATACCCTGAAAAAAAGTTTGGGATACCTTAAAAAAATTTATCTACCCCTTTACTTTGACCCTGGCTCAACCACTGCTCCACATCCTTCCTAGCAGATTCTTGGGGCATCTTAAAATTTATTCTTTTTCGTCGTTCAGATATGTGAATGATTTTACAAATACAAATAAGTTATGTTATATCCCATCACTAAGATAATATTCACGCTTATATGCTACTCCACTTACTTGAAACATAACATGATGCACATTTTCAAAATAGACATCATTGAATACCAATGACTGCTTTATAACCTTGATGTCGTTGTTTTCTCATGCATGAATAAAGAATGCATGCTATATCCAAAGATCTTGGGATGTGATTGCTTCTTGAATTATCGTCAACTCTTTATGGTCACCTCGAACATATTGATCGCACCATGCATTAGGGCACAATACCTAAGCCCAATGCATGCAATCTATGCTACCTAGCATTCCAATAACTTGTGCTTATTTTCATGCACCGTGTACAAATGGCATAAATCATTGATCATAGGTTTGCACAAATATCATTCTCCGTAAAGAAAAATAACAACTTTAGCTAACTTGTAGACACTTTCCCACGTGATTTAGACAGACATCCCCAAATACTCATCCCGTTTATTTGCTCTTATGCCGCATGCTAACTAATGAATTGTGAATGTGCATTTTTGTATCGGAGAAAGACATTTTCCACCTCTCTCAACCCACTTTAACTAAAAATATGGAATTTAAAACTCGAAATCAATATCACTACATAAAAATAACTTTGCCTCATCTGGAACTGTTGTCTACACTTTTCATCATACACATTATCATCTATAAAATAGTATTATATAAGATGATTGTGTGTCGGTGAAAAACAATCCCTCCATATCGGATAGCCACCTCATGGCTATGAACGGGTCTTGAACCCCATCAAAAGTTGGGGGCTGCGTATTGTTGAAGTCCCGATACTGAAAAACCCGACCCGATCCAATCCCTACATCTGCAACGGCGATGGTGGTTGTAGCAACAACAACCTTTGATAAAGTATCATATCGATCATCGAAGTACTCAATCATGGCAGTCTTAATAGACACAAAAATCTCCAAAAACTTTGCTCGGATGTGAGAAACAACCTCCTCCTGCGGGATCTCTCTGATCCTACTACCCAACGCAGCTCACCCACCTTAACTGCCAGCTCCCGATCTCGATCCAGACCCAACCTCAAATCGTCGCGTAGTCACCATAGTGATAATAAACCAGGAGGATATCAGATAATACACATATCATATTAGGGGAACTAACCCTTAACAAAGCCCTAGGGGATGTGACTTCCCTGTTACACGTACAAGTTATGTGCTTCCAGTAGTACAGGCCCATACTACCTTCCACACCTACCTGCATTTGTCTTACAGGGACATCATAACAACCCTAACAATACATGCAAGCATGATCATTCAATCAATCCTCACTCCCTAAAGGAAAGGCTAATATCTAGTAAATGGCTGGCTGACCCCACACAACTCATCCATGAAACTTCCACCAACCCTGTAGCACTCGTGTATGCTAGTCATACATAACACTGGAACCTATAGACAGTCGAATATCTACTCCTACCCTAAGCCCTTCATCAAACAAGAATAGGAAATAAGGTCAAACCAAACATTCTCACGTTATAGAATCTTAGTTATGTATAACCATGATGCATACACTAAGCAACTATAGTAATGATGCCAATTTCTTATAAAGGAAGGTCCTAGGCTATCATGCATCAAGTAAGCAGACAATTCTATCATGCAATTCTTGAAGATCTTTAGCTTATCGCTAGCATAATGTTCTAACATATCACAATATCGATAACAATATGGTGTTTTGGGGTCTACTTACTAGCTCCGGCTGATCGTACACCTTGCTTCCTCCCTGATTATTTGAAAACCATTTCAAAATATTGTTTTAAAATCTTTGATCCTTAGTTTGAGACTGGATTCACATGAGTTTTCCTCCAATTCACTCCAACCAAGACTCTGATACCAACTTGTTACATCCATAAAACTCATGAAAAATTTAAACTTTTTAAAACAAACCATAAATCATCATTAATTGTTTACAAAATAGTTTTCAAACATGTTTAATATAAGAGTTTTCCCAACATCATAAACAAAACATGAGGAGGTGCACGATCACGCCTTTGCCTTCCTGCAATCCTATGAGGTACCTGAAACATAATCCAAAACTATAAGCCCAAAGCTTAGTGAGTTCCCCCAAAATACCAATACACAACATATGGTACATATATAATAACTGTTGGATAAGGTGTATAACTCCATAACTATTTCTGGTATGTACTTGACTCGGTTTAGCATGGTCTATTTGGGTTGCATCGCATCATGCATTCGGATAGACTTAAATGAGAGAAATAACACTTATGATTTATTAATATATTATAAGTTCTAATATATTAATAATATTATTTAATTAGTATTCATCAAGAATTAATTTGGAAATAATTAGGTGATGAAAAGAAGACTAATTAAATATATGGGTTGATTGTGTAAATCATTCATACTTGTATAGTGGGCTTATGCTCCATGGATTATCAAGTTGGGCTAAAACCCATATGATGCTCCATGGAGGTTATTTAACCAATGGGTCATGGATATGAAAGGTCATGACAATTAGGGTTTACATGGTGTAACCCTAATTGTAACACACTATATAAGGATCCATATGTTCACCAAAATTGGCCACTTAAGAAAAAGTGAAAGGGCATAGCCAATTTCTAAGTGTGTGGCATTTCTCTCAAGTCATTCCAAAAGCATTTGGTGTTGTGTAAGACATTTGAGGCATCACACTTGGGGTGCTAGGCTCACAAGGTTTCAAGGAATCCAAACTACAAGGTATGTTTTCTAGCTAACTTTTATGTTCAAAAGTTCCCCATGTATGGTAGATAGGATTATGAACCTTGGAAAAATCATTTTGCATGTATCTTAGTCAAACATAGATCCAAGGTTTCTAGGGTTGCATGTACACCTTAGGAGTGTTAGAATGCTTAAAACCCAACAATGGTATCAAAGCCTAGGCTTGTTTGTTTGATACTTGATGCAAAATAGTGAAAAAAGTCGAAATTGTTGTTGTTTGCACAGGGAACTTGCCGAGTCCATGGGGGACTCGACGAGTCCAAGCCTATATTCAACCAACTCGGCGAGTCAGTTCTTGCACTCGACGAGTTGGTTGGCTAGAGTGCAGATTTTCGACTTTTGCTGCTGGAAATGGACTAGAAACATTACCCTAAACTGTTTTGGTGTTTTAAAACTTGTTTTAGATGGTGTAATGGTTGTTCTAATGCATTTAAAATGTCTAATATCAGAATTCCATGTTTATATGTGTTCATATGTTCTTGAAATTTTGATATGAATATTCATGTTCTTATGAGTTCTTGTTAGATCATAGGAACTATGTGCTATTGATTGGTAGTTAATTCAAGATCATGATGTGTTTTAATGGAGTCCATAACTTGTCCTCAAGTTATGGATAACCAAAAGTCACTTTGTAATAAATCCATTAAAAGAACACATAAGTTACAAAAATGAAGAGTCTTCATTTTTAATAAACAATAACTCATAAGTTATGAATTCAAAAGTTTTGTAAAGTTACAAAAATTTCCCTCAAGTTTTGGAACATGTAAAGTCATCTAATAAACTTTAGTTCCAACCCCTAGAATTTTAAAAGTTAAAATTCAACCCTTATACTTTATAATATTATAAGTTAATAATAATATAAATATATATATATGTATATGTATATATATATATATATATATATATATATATATATATGTATGTATAAGAACAAATTCGTTTTACCGTTAGTAGGCCTCATTCACGAAGCCGATCTATAAGGGGGGTATAAGGTTTTTGCCTATAAAATGACAGCTTAATCGGTGTCCACTCTCACCCACCGCTTCCTTGACCAGTGGAGGGTCGCTAGCCGAACGGGTAGGACAACGACTTGAAAATTCTTATTAAAAGTATAATGATTATTATAAAGTAACTAAATGTTTTTATAAATTCCCAATCTTAATTACTTTAGGAAAATGTGAATAAGGTGCTAATCCACGAAATTACACTTTGCACTTTAATTAAGTCGTTAGTGGAGCGTGTGTGGTTAACCGACACACTAACTTGGACTTAACAAGGTAGGAAAAGGCTGACTTAAGTTTATTCATAGGTCGGTGGAGCGCGTGTGGTTAACCGACACATCGATTGAGTGAAAAACGTTAAGGGTACCAAGTAATTTGCATGATTACTTCACACCATGTTTTGTGATCCTTGGTATCCCAGTCACAAAACCTGAAGGGTACACTCGAGATTGAAACATGCCATTGAAAAATTCAATGAATCTCAAAAGAATCTAGGAGTTTCTAAAAACGAATTAAAACCTAATAATCTATATTTTATTTTTGATGGTGGAAATTGGTGAATCTTCATTCACCTACCTTTCAAATTTGTTATAGCTTGGATTACGACATCCCTCTTCTAAGTTATAATATATTGTGATTGGATCCTAGCCTTAATATTACATTTGGGTGTTTTATTAAGGACTATCTTTGTATCGAATCTAAACTTGTTCTCTTCTTTCTCAGATGTCAACCAACAATACTGCTTCTGGATCAAACCTTACCGGCTCCTTCTCTCTCATGAACCTTTGTGAGATAGTCATCTTTGATGGATCCAACTTTATGGATTGGATCAGGAACATCAGGATGGTCACTCGGTATGAGGACAAAGAATATGTCCTCGCAAGGAGTTTAAGGTAACCGAGCTATTTGCTACTCATGAGGAGGTCGCTAAATATGAGGCACATGAAAGACATGCTACCAAAGTGGCATGCATCATGTTGGCCACTATGACAGCCAAGCTCCAAAATTCCTATGAGGACTACTATCCTTTTGAGATGCACCAGGATTTGATGGACCGCTACCATCAGAGTGCTCGTCAAGAGCGATATGAAATCATCTCCTCCATGATAACAACCCGAATGAAGGATGGTGAACCCATCACGGGCCACATACAGAAAATGCAGAGGTATGTGGACCGTTTGCTGAAGCTAAATGTGAACTTCCTTGAGGAGTTAGCAATAGATATCATTTTGCACTCCTTACCATCGTGTTATGATCAATTTTGCATGACATATCACATGAACAAGGAGGAAGTCACCCTTAGCAAGCTTCAAGGACTCCTAAAGACCGCTGAAACAGGTCTTAAAGGTAAGTCGGTTGTTACCATCCTACTCCAAACTCTGCCCTTGTGCTGGTAATTAGGAAAAAGAGGAAGATCCCTTCGAAGGGTACCAAGGGTAAGACCCTTGATGGCTCCTCTTCAAGTGGAACCAAGAAAGGTTTCGTCACTCCTTCTTCTGACCCAAAAGAGGTTGAGTGCTTCTATTTCCATAAAACGTCACATTAGAAGCGGAACTGCCCAAAGTACAAGCAAGATCTTAAGGATGGGAAAGTGAAACCCACCCATGCATGTACTTACACAATATTGTCTAATAACTCACCCTATTCTAACTCTTGGGTCCTTGATACAAGATGTGGAATTCACATATGTTATGATTTGCAGGGACTAAGAAGAAGTGAGAATGTGGAGCATGGAAAGATAAACTTGATCATGGAGAATAGGAAAGCTTCACCTGTCACCAAGATTGGAGTTTATTCTTTTTTTGCTGAGTGGTGGATTTACATTAGATTTGAATAAATGTTGTTACTCGCCTGAAATGGATAGAAATATTATTACCTTTCATGCTTTGTACAAACAAGGGTTTACCTTTTCTTGTAATAATGAAATTGGTGGAATAAATGCTTTCTTTAATAATGTTCTTTATTTTAAAGCAATACTTTGTGATGGTGTGTATGAAGCTGTGTTTGTTGTAGATAACCTAGGAAATAATGTGTTGTGTATTGATTCTTCTAATAATAACTTGGATAAAGCATCATTATGACATTGTCATCTTGGACATGTAAGCAAGAAACGCATAGGCCAACTCCAAAAGGATGGAGTCTTGGAGTCATTTGACCTAAATTCAGATGATAGTTGTGAATCATGCTTACTTGGAAAAATGACAAAGGCACCCTTTACTGGTTCTTGTGCAAGGGGTGAAGGTTTGTTGGATCTAGTGCACAAATATGTGTGTGGACCCTTGAAAACTGCCACAAGGGATGTTGATCGTTATTATGTGACTTTTTCAGATGATTATAGTAGATATGGATATGTCTACTTAATCAAGCATAAGTGAGAGAGTTTTGAAAGGTTTAAAGAGTTTAAAAAAGAAGTCGAGAATCAATTGGGAAGTAACATTAAGATGCTTCGATCCGATCGAGGTGGTGAGTATCTTAGTACAGAGTTCCTCGACTATCTTAAGGAATGTGGGATTGTCTCACAATTGACACCTCCCATGACACCACAGTTGAATGGTGTGGCTGAGAGGCGTAATTGAACCTTGTTGGATATGGTTCGTTCCATGATGAGTCGATCTTTGCTACCAATCTCATTCTTGGGGTATACCTTAGAGACTGCCGCTCATATCCTTAATCTAGTCCCTACAAAGGAAGTTGCCAAAAATCCCCATGAGATATGGACTGGAAAAGTTCCTAATCTAGACCATATCAAGATTTGAGGTTGCGAGGCTTTCATGAGGCGTGAGACTCACGATAAGCTCGAACCTCGAAGTGAGAGGTGTATTTTCATCAGCTAGCCACAAAAATCCTTTGGTTACCTCTACTGCAGATCCAGTGAGAATGTGGTCTTTGTAGCAATGGGGGGTGTCTTTCGAGAAAGAGAGTTCATAAGCCAAGGAAACAATGGGAGGCAAATTGACCTTGAAGAAATTCAAGAGTCAAGTGGTAAAGGAACTTCAAACCCTGGCAATCAACTTGAGGAGGAAACTCCTGTTGATCCAATTGACGAGTTTATACCTCTGAGGCATTCCACAAGGGTTAGGAATGCACCTGAGCACTACTATGGTTTCCATATTACTGTGGAAGGTGAGACATTTATCAGTGATGAGACACTAGTAAGTCTGGATGAACCTAACAACTATGCGGAATCCATGGCAAACCCTGAGTCTGCTAAATGGAAGGAGGCAATGGACAGCGAGATACAGTCCATGTATGACAATCAAGTTTGGAACTTGGTTGACAATGTACCAGGTCGTAAGACAGTTGGGTGCAAATGAATCTTTAAGAAGAAGACTGACATGGATGGTAATGTACACACATATAAGGCACAACTGGTTGCAAAGGGCTTCTCTCAAACTCCGGGACTTGATTATGATGAGACCCTTTTACCAGTAGCAAAGATTAAATCCATTAGGGTCCTGTTAGCCATCGCTGCATTTCATGATTATGAAATATGGCAAATGGATGTCAAACTGCCTTCCTTAATGGAAGTTTGGCTGAAGATGTTTACATATGTCAGCCAGAGGGTTTTGTTAGTATAGAATACCCTAATAGAGTGTGTAAGCTTGAGAAATCCATCTATGGATTGAAACAAGCAACTCGCAGATGGAATCTTTGCTTCGATGAGAAAGTCAAAGAGTTTGGATTTTCGAGGAGTGAAGATGAATCTTGTGTGTATGTCAAAGCTAGTGGGAGTATAGTCAGATTTTTTGTACTGTTCATAGGAAATGACATCCCAACCTTGCAGTAAGTGAAGTCCTGGCTTGGGAAGTGTTTCTCTATGAAAGACCTAGGAGAAGATGCCTATATTCTAGGGATAAGGATTTTGAGAGACCGGAGTAAAAGACTAATTGGACTTAGTCAGAGTACCTACTTGGATAAGGTGCTGAAGAGGTTCCACATGCAAGATTCCAAGAAAGGTGAGTTACCTATCCAGAGTAACACCAGATTGAGTAAGACTCAGAGCCCGAGTACCAAGGCCGAGATATCATAAATGAGTTGAGTACCTTATGCTTCTGTTGTAGGCTCGATTATGTATGCTATGACTTGTACTCGTCTTGATGTTGCCTTTGCTTTGAGCATGGTTAGCAGATATCAGGGGAATCTTGGCAAGGCTTCCTGGACTGCGGTAAAGAATATCCTCAAGTACCTACGGAGGACTAAGGATTGGGTCCTTACCCTCGGTGGGAGTGATGACTTGAGAGTCGTATGGGATAATGATGCTAGCTTTCAGACCGATAGGGATAATTTCCGCTCTCAGTCGGGATGGGTCTTTACCTTAAACGGAGGAGCAATTACTTGGAAAAGTTCCAAGCAGGAGACAGTGGCTGATTCAACTTGCAAATCAAAGTATATAGCGGCAAGCAAGGCAACAAAGGAGGCAATATGGCTGAAGAACTTCATTGGAGACCTTGGAGTTGTACCAGCTATAAAGGAGCCTATGGAAATTTTCTATGATAGTGAAAGTGAAGTTGCCTTAGCGAAAGAACCAATGGATAATGGGAGATCCAGACACATCAACAGAAAATACCATTTCATAAGACATTGAATAGAAGAAGGACTCCTCGTGGCAAAGAGGGTATCATCGGATAATTATGTTTGGAATATCATATTATTCGAATTCTCCACAGTCGGTCATATGTTGGAAGTAGGTATGAATCAAGATTGTCATGAGGTGGTTGTGGAGGTCTAAGATGTTGGACATGGCTACAACACTCATGAGTGCTCATAAGTTCTGAGTATTGGATTCAACCCACGCTCACTGGTATCACTTCATGGAATTTATTTCGAGTGATTGTGAGACAGTAATATCATATAAGTCCTCAAACAAAGATATATAACTTGTTGCCTATGAGTTGGTTATGCATTGATCGTACGAAAACGCATTGGTAACTCGATGTTATCAAAACGTGCTTTTGTGTATGATTCAACAAGTAGTAAAACAAGCATATGAGTCGAATTTTATCTGTTCCTTCTTGGATTAGAAGCGAAATATGGGCCCCTCAATGATTTTGTGTTCACCCATGTACCGGGCCCGGTCAGAACTAAGTTGATGTGTTCAATTAAGTTCTATGTCAAACAAATCGGAAATCGAGAAACAAACTACTAGACAATATGTAATACATTGTTCCATGTACATATCCGACTAATATTTAGAACATAGGATTATATGATCACATATCTTAAATGGTGTATCATCATCATTTCAGTTCCGAGAGACCTTGAAAGAGCTACAATTGTTGATTGGTTCCTAAAGTCATACTTGCAGTTATAGTTATTAGACTTATCCAAGTGGGAGACTGTTGGATAAGGTATCTAAGTCCATAACTATTTCTGGTATGTACTTGACCCGGTTTAGCATGGTCCATTAGGGTTGCATGGTATCATGCATCTGGATAGACTAAAATGAGAGAAATAACACGTATGGTTTATTAATATATTATAAGTTCTAATATATTAATAATATTATTTAATTAGTATTGATCAAGAATTAATTTGGAATTAATTATGTGATCAAAAGATGACTAATTAAATATATGGGTTGATTGTGTAAATCATCCATACTTGTATAGTGAGCTTATGCTCCATGGATTGTCAAGTTGGGCTAAAACCCATAGGATGCCCCATGGATGCTCCATGGAGGTTATATAACCCATGGTTCATGGAATTGAAAGGTCATGACAATTAGGGTTTACATGGTGTAACCCTAATTGTAACACACTATATAAGGATCCATATGTTCACCAAAATCGGCCACTTAAGCAAGAGTGAGAGGGCATAGCCGATTTCTAAGTGTGTGACATTTCTCTCAAGTCATTCCAAATGAATTTGGTGTTGTGTGAGACATATAAGGCATCACTTGGGGTGCTAGGCTCACAAGGTTTCAAGGAATCCAAACTACTACAAGGTATGTTTTCTAGCTAACTTTTATGTTCAAAAGTTCCCCATGTATGCTAGATAGGATTATGAACCTTGGAAAAATCATTTTTCATGTATCTTAGTCAAACATAGATCCAAGGTTTCTAGGGTTTCATGTACACCTTAGGAGTGTTAGAATGCTCAAAACCCAACAATAACAACATTTAATGGGTCCAAAACTAACAGAATGGATTACCCCTGAGCCTACAACATAATTCTGGCTTGCCCTCAGCCCATAAATTATGTCTGGCTTGCTCCCCTACCAAATAAGTCCTCGAACCGAATACCACTAAGCCCTCAGTACGAGTCTGGCATGTCCTTTCCGACACTCAACTCGTATCTAGAGTGTTCATGAGCCCTCAGTATGATTCTGGGATACCCTCCCGACCCTCAGCTCATATCTGGATTACTCAAGGGTTTGTTGGCTACCGTACGAATCCGTACAACCTCAACCTAACCCATACAATATGTCGACATATATTAGATAATAACATACATACACAGATAATTAAAAAAAATCACAGGTAGTTCTACAGATCTACCGTACTAGCATATCTAAACTAGCATGCATATCTAATCCATACTCAATATATCAACGAATATCAAGTTATTAAACCAATGGGTCGGCCTTGGTGCTGTCGACCTGTAAGTATAGTGAGGAAAACTCACCTCGCACACAAGACTGAACTGATGAGGCCCGACTCCAAATCTCAGCTCTCTACACAATATCTATATCCATCAAGTGACCGGTTCCATAAAAATCCTAAAATGCCCTCAAAGTCAAACTTGGTCAAAGTCCAAGTCAACTGGTCAAACCTACTAAACCAACTGATTCAACCAAGCCGAGTCAACTCAACTAAGTTAAGTTAACAAGGGCTGACTCATGTGAGTATGCAGGGCGTAACCCAGAGGTTTGCTAAGCATACGCGAAGCCTCACATTGACTAACTTATTGGGTGGCTGACCGAGTACGCAGGTAGTACTCCCACCTATGCGAGGCATAAGTCTTGCAACTTCAAAACTTCATTAAGTGCTTAATGGCTTAAGCACTTAAGCCCATACTTCAAATCTATGGTCCAAATGCACCCTATAGTCATAAAGTTTCCAATTTTATGACTTTACACATCCAAAAAGTCCTTAAAACTAGGTCTTAATCCATTAAAACCTTCTACATAATGCATAGAGCAAATCTAACCAAAGAGATTTCATTTTTATGACTAAGGACCCATCATTGGGTCTGAAATGACAACTCAAAACCTCTAGAACATGCCATGCTCAAGATGGGGCCTTTGGGACCGAAAATAAACATAAAACACCCACAATTAAGATCTATAAAACAAACTATCAAGGTATGAACTTTATACCTTGAGATGATGGAGAAAGGAGCAAAACTTCTAGATCCAAGCCTTGCCTCAAGCTTCCAAGCTTTAACACCACCTTCTTCTTTTTATGGATCACTCACAAACACACACTCAACCTTCCAAGGGCTCAAGAGAGGCTAGGGTTGCAAGGAATATCGACTTCTGCTAATGGAGGCTGAACAGCTGGAGAAAAATGAGCCATAAGTATGCTTAAATACCCCCTCAAACCCTAAAATCTAGGGTTTCCCCTTACGTGAGTATGCCCAGCGTAGTAGGGCGTGTCCTAGTACACTTAAGACATCCACATGTACGCTTAGCGTACTCCTCCTGCCCATAATTACCAAATTACCACTAAGGTTTCAAAACACCTTCATTTGGATTTAGGTACCAAAATGACATATAATAAAATTATATGGATGAATTTTAGAAGTACCTGAACCTCGGGGTGTTACATTTTTTGATTCGTATTTTTGACAGGAAAATAGTTTGTAAAATGAAAGAATCCGTTACATACAAAATTTACATAATAAGGTGCTATTTGTTTTTTCTGAAGCCAAATTGTTTGTAGTCTGCAGACCATATTTGCAAGTCTCTATAGAATAGCAGAAGAGGCGGACCAAACGTCTGCAGTCTGCAATAAGAAGTCTATTAGTTTTTTAATGTCTTCAAGCTACTAAAATAAACTAAATTTTAAATAAATTGATTTTACAAATTAAAATGGTATAAGTGTTCGTTTGATAAATGTATATATTGCCAGTTTTGTTTCTCATATATAGTTGTCCTGTGTATTTGGATTTCAGGTTGTCATATGCATTTTTCATTTGTTTTTTAGTTAAATACATACCAAAATTTTTCTTGATCTATGAATTTTTGTGGAAACTCAGACCTTTTGTACACACATTCTATACTTCTTCAATACAAGCTTCCAATAAGCATTTTAAATTCTCATTGTTCCATTGTTATTTTTCTCCTATTTCTAATAACCAACATATCATAGACAATTTCAGATTTCATAAAGTATTGTAGCATTCAAAAATATGATTTCATAAGGTATTGCATACCATACACATTTTAGCAAAACTTAATTTAACATGTATATCAGAACCATTTCAGCAAAAAAAAAAACTGTCAACAACAGATTAACACCATTATTTCATATTTCCAAAACCAAATAACGATTTTCAGCACATTCAACAACAATTTCAAGCAATAAATAGTATTTTCAGTAAGAATCACCACATTCTAATCATTATTTCATATTTTAGCACATATTTTCATATTTTAATCAAGAAAAAGCTTGACTTCACTGATGTTATAGATTTTCAGCAACAATCAACAAGAAATTTAAGCATAATTTTCAACATTATTTTTGGATTTGTAACATCTAACAACAAATTTAAGCAAGAACAAATATTTTCAACAAAATTAAACATCAAATTTCATGTTAGAAGTGAAAAACGAAAAAGAAAAAGACGTTGAATTACATTTTCAGTGAAGTTTAACAGGGAGGGAGGTGTTGACGTTTCTGAAATAGTTGGTGATTCGCTAAACTCCGAACAAGTGAAGTCTGATAGGTGTAGCGGCGTCGTTAAGGGCCAAGAACTGCGATAGATAGCAGTGGCGCCTGATCGGAGAGAGGGATACAACAGATCAGTAGTGGAGTGAGGCCGGGAGTTGAGGGTTTGGAGGTGTCGATGGAGATGTCTATGCCTCTCGGGCTATGCTAGCTGATGATTTGTGAGGTTGAATAGAATCAGTACATCTTCCTAGTATGGCACTAATTAGATCCTGATCTTGGCGAAACTAGGGTAGTTAATCAGGATTTTCTTTTTAACTGTCTTTATGGATAATGGGTTTCTTAGGGGTTTTGTGGCTGCCATAAATGAAGTGTTCAAGTTTGAGGTCGATTACCGTTGATTCGACCTGTCTATGCCACACAAAAAAGCTGACAACGTTTAGTTGAATAGGGAAATGAGTGGTTGCTGTTAGGTGGATGATTTCCATGGGAATGATATGGAAATTAGGGTTTGAGCCACGGGGAAGATGAAGATAGAAGGTGGGATTGATGCATGTTCAGAGGAGCCAAAACCGCTCTACCATATCAAGGTATTGAATATATTGATTAAATATGCATGAGAGTTGCAAGATGATATATACCGATCTCTTTGAATGGGAATGAGACAATTAATGGGATAAACTAGGTAATAAAATAACTATACATTGAATGCCTTGACTATTGGCTATTGACCATTGACCATTAATCTGAATTATCTTTTATTATTATTGTTGGTACCCATAATAAATGGTAGCATTAAAGGTTCTGCAATAGTTAGAATCTTGATGTTAAAGCTAATAAGGATGAAGTGAATCTTGAGAATGGCTCCACTATGGATCCTCTTGTAACACTGTAGATTCTCATATAAAATTTTCATTTTTAAAATCACATAAATGTCATCAACACATATTACAAAATCTCAATATATCAATTATCAAAACATATATTCATAATGATTTGAATAAAATCCAGGATCCTCAAAACAAAACTCCATCTCGTGTGTACAATTAAGCAGGCACATTCCCGTGATCCTAAGAAGTACCTAAAACATATATCACATAACATGGTAAGCACGAAGCTTAGTGAGTCCCCCAAAATACCACACACACATAATTAGCCTCTCATGGCTATATCTCGATAAGGAACCTCCGGTCATGTGTCTCAGTGAGAACCCTCTGGTTCTCACAACTCGGTTCAGACCCTCCAGTTTGGTATCTCAGTGAAGACCCTTCGGTCTCACAACTCGGGTTGGACCTTCCGGTCACAACTAAATAAGGCTCTGAATAATATAGCATACATCATAATGACAAAATGCATAATATCACATAACTCAATATAAGCACATAGGATCAACATATACAGAGAATAATATAACAACATAAGTCACAAAGACAGTATACACGATAACACATATCATAGTATAAACAATTAAGACCCTCTGGTCAATAATGTACTAAGACCCTTCGGTTAACAATGTAATAAGACCCTCCGGTCAATAATGTACCAAGACCCTCCGGTCAATAAGGTGATAAGACCCTCCAGTCAATAACACAAATAAGACGCTCATGTCACACATAAATTACCACACAGGTAAGTATAGTGAAAAGACTCACCTCGGATAGCGGACAAATCCTATAAATGTTGTTGTTGTACTCCGGCCTCTAACACTGAGCCAAACCCACAATTAACGTGATTAGGATCTAATACCAAACCTTCACATATAAGAGGCAAGCTCTTAATTTTTGGTAGCCTCTTAATGGAAAAATTAAGTGGCAAGCTCTTAATTTTTCAGATTAAGAGTGTTTAGTAGCATACGAATAAAAGCCTCTTAAACTTTCAGAGTTGGGCTTGTATCTGAAAAGAATAAGAATGCGTCCTTCCCACTTTTACCCTCTTACGGATTCCAAAACCACACACCCGCCTTCACCTTCAGATCTCCTCTTCCATCTCCTCCCTCCTCCAACCATCTCGAGCACCGATCGCTTCTTCTACTTCCTCCGGTCGCTGACCTCCCTATATCGACTCCCCTCATGACTTCCGATGCTAAGCTTCGACAACATTGACCCTTCTTCGACAGCATTCACCACCTCCGACAGCCTCCGCTAGCACCGCCAACGACAACAGCCTCATGTTGCAGGTAAATTTTTTTCCCCTAAAAATAGATTCTCTTTCAATAGATCGAATGTTCTTCTTCTTTTCCCTTGAAAACCGATTCGTATAATTGAAATCGATTGACAGCCTCATCAGTCCTCAATTTTTTATTTTATTTCTATTTCTGTTATTGAGTTTTCTAAGGTCGGTTTTCTGAATTGAAATTGATTTCTCCATAACCATGGGTTCCCAACTCTACCTAAGTAGTTTCAAGAACATCACAAACTATTACTGGCAGATCACCACCAACCACTTTACTTGGGACATTATGATACATTGGTCCAGGCGAAGATTTATTATATAAAGTTATTTCTGATTGAAATCTTGTTTATATTCATTTAATTTGGTTATTGATTTATGTTGCAAAATATACGTTTACAAGCTTGAAAAGAATGGAGTTTGATGTGTATAATTATGGGGGTGTGTTGCTGGAGCTCATAACCAGAGGAGGTTGAAAAGACTGTAGATGGTCAAGTTTTTGTTGATTTCACATTGAAACCTCGTGGGTTTGTAAAAAGGGAGAGGGTGATGTGGACAAAGAACTCACGTAAGGATTAAATTTAACATATTTATTAATTTTGATGTTCTTTTGGTTAATATTGATGTTGTTTTAATGAATTTTGATGTCGTTTATATGATTTTTAGTGGAATTGATGGTTATAGTTGTAATTGGAAAAAAACAACAGAGAAGGGTAAAATGGTCATTTTTGTTATTCAGCACAAAAATTCAAAAGTTCCAACCAAACAACATCTTAAAATTAAGATCTTAAAAATTTAGACCCTGCCAAACAGCCCCTAAATATGGTCCACCAATTTAACATCCCAAAAATACAGGCCAAAAAAATTCATTTTTAAATACGTCGTTATAAAACCAACAGTGTAATAAAACATCTGTAATACCATGTCATGTCAAAACCAAAGTAGAAATAATCAAACGTGTTATCATAAAACAATATCAGAGTGTAATCCCAAAGATCTCATGTGCGGAAAACCATAGTGTGATGCGTTGCGATCAAGCCGACTCCTTTCCTTTGAAAATGAAGTACTTGAAACCAAAACTGAAAACCGTAAGCACGAAGCTTAGTGAGTTCCCCCATCATACCACATACCATACGATCATATAACATACATATACTGTCAGGCATATCTGGGTGCCCGACCTACCCCTTCGGTCCTCTCGACCGGATACTGCCTAGCATATCTGGGTGCTAGCCTCCCCTTCGGTCCTCTCAATCGGATACTGCCTAGCATACCTGGGTGCTGGGCTCCCCTGCGGTCCTCTCGACCGGATACTACATAGCATATCTGGGTGCTGGCCTCCCCTTCGGTATGTTTCAACAAGTAACAGAGGACTATTTCACCCCCTAACGCTACCACATAAAAGAATAGCATAAACACATAAGTCATATACTGCCTAGCATATCTGAGTGCTGGCCTACCCCTTCGGTCCTGTCGGCCGGTAAGTGGGGACTATTTCACCCCTACTACTACCACATAATATCATATCACATATATCATAATCTGTCTAGCATAGTTGGGTACTAATCTACCCCTTCGACCTTATCGACCGGTAACCAGGGACTATTTCACCCCCTACTACCACTATCACATAATATCATATCATGCTAGCACATAAACATAACATGTAGTAGCAAACATAGACAATTATCACAAAGACAATCATCTAACAACAACTCTTACTAGAAGGCCGGCATTGTGGTCGTAGACCCACCGCTACTGGCTGACAGATTCCTGAACTGTCAACACCAAAATAACACCCAATTAATAATTGGGCCCCAATACATAACCATACGTACATTCTTTGGGTAATTACTACATTACGCCTAGATTGGCTTATTCAAGCCCAAGGCCCAATCCATAGGCCCAAAGTCAATTAGGAATCAAAGCCCAACACAAGACCCAATTTTCGAAATTGGGCCTAGGCCTATACATGGTCATTCTAAGGCCAAACATCATATAATCATTAAGGCCCAAACTATGGCCCATCTATGGCCCAATTTTCCAAATTGGGCCCAAGCCCCTTACATGGGCCTTACCCTAGGCCAATTAAATTACTCTAGACCATTGCTTGATCATAGATAACCCATTTAATAACCCAATCATCAAGGCCCAACAGAAAGGCCCAACAATAAACCTAAGTGAAATTAGGGTTTCACATAAAATGATGATTAGGGTTTAGTTTCCTACTTAACCCATTAAGGACTTAATCCATTAAGTCCAATACTTAGATTAATTTCCACCAATGATTATTATTTAATATTCCAAGTTATTACTAAGTCGCGTGTGTCTCGATTAATTCCCCAAAATTAGGGTTTTGATGGCATTATGGTTTTCCAAACCCTAATTAGGGTTTCCAACCCAAATACTAGTCCATTTATTAATTTGTTGGCCTTTTAGATCAATTAGGGCTTTATTGGGCCTATTAAGCCCACCAAAATATTATTAAGCCCATTAGGGTTTTATTGGGTCCATTAGAGTCCATTAAGCTTCATTGGGCCCATTTGAGCTTCTTTGGGCCCATTAGGGTTTCAAACACCCCAAACAAATCAACACCACGAGGCATGGCACACCGCCACCCGACACGGCGGTCGGTGGCGGCAGCCACCACCTCACAGTGGTGGTTATGACTTTCTTTCCATTATTCCATTTTTTTTTACATTTTACATATCCAATCTGTTTAACGCACACACACACACCCTAATCTAAATAAACACACACACACACATAACCACCTAGTGATGGCCCACGGTGGCACATGGCGGAAGCCTTGCGATTTCTGGCTAGACAAAGCACCAACAACACCTATTAACACCAAATGATTGACTGAAGCTAAGGCACACATGAAATACACACTCCATGCATCACCTAACAACGGTGGTTGGCGGCAGCTTGATGGAGGAATCCCGGAGGGAGGCAGACAGTGGCGCAACGAAGTGACCATAGAAACAACTGTAGTGGCGGTGCAACAGCGATGGCTGGCGGCGTCTCGACGATTTAAGGAATAAGGAAAAGACGATGTGAAGCAGCAGCTCTAGCGGCCGACAATGCTACAACTGACGGCGGAGGTTAACGTGGTCAAACACAACAACCGCAGCTTTCCCCGATTGCACCGACGACGGCAAGCGGCGATATTCGTCCTCGTTGGTGACTTCGTCTTCTATAGTAACGGCAGCAACCGCGACGCTACACGATTCGACGACCCCCCCCCCTTGGACCGAATTCACAAGAGGTTCTTCTTCGCTGTCATGGCTGTTCCGATGGTTGGTTTCAATGGCGACACCGATTGGCTAGGAGGTGTCGACAGGACATCGCAACAATTGGAGTGGTGGCCGGAGGGACAAGGTGTGAAGGTGGAGGCTGTTGGGAGAGTTGACGGTTGATGAATATGTGGAGTATTAGGGTTAGGGTTTAAACGATGGGAAGGCTATATACCCGACTTGAGTAACTTTCCCATATCTACATTATAAGCCCCTCCAACTTAATTCCTTTCAAAAGAAGACTATAAATTACCATTAAAACCCTGCCCCTTGAATTCTTCTACAATTAAGTCCGAATTTTACTAAACAGCCCCTCCTTCAACAAATCCTTTATAAAATTAATCCATAATTTATCTTTTTCTACCCCAACTGTCAGTTATGACATTTTCAGCCCTCTCTTCTCTTTTTCTTTCAAATTAAGTCCCAATAATTACCACAGAGCCCTTGCCTTCATAAATATTTACAAACTAAGTCCGGAACTTACACCTTTGACCCCCAACTCCTAAAATCTGTAGCAATTAACCCTCGCGACCAACACCGTGCTATATAATTATTGATTTTAGGGCTATTATACAACCATTAATTTATTTATTTATCTATTAAATAAACGGGGTATTACAACTCACCCCACTTAAATTAGATTTTGTCCTCGAAATCATTCCTTACCATGCCATACACGCCAAACCACTCTAATAACATGGTCACCATGTTGGGCACCCCCTAGCCTTTCCAGGGTAGCCGTGACCAATCTTCACAAAGTCCTAAAATCTGCAGGTGAACAAATTCCATACAACAAGATCACATCTACTCCGTCTGAAATCTGTTGTCTTGAGATAGTCTGATTCCCAGACAGACCACTCATAGAATCATCATCGACGAATCCAGTTTGTTTATCTTTCATCTGATTACTCAGTCCCTGATAACTCGAGGTTCCCACTAAAAATCGGGACCACAAGCCCAATTACCTTTCCAGGTCACTTATACTTGGCCAAGGCTCAACTAATCCCACTGTGAGTGACTTGCCAATTCCCAATCAACCCGCTATTCCGTTCGTATTTGCAACCCAAAACACAAATACTAATACTGCCCAAACGTTGAAACTGCTCGAACACTAAATTGCCTGAAGCAGTAAGCTGCTACATAGCTGCTTACCAAAAGCTACCGAGACCTCATGGGTCTCAATTCGCTTGCCAATCTTCTAAAATACTAGGTTTACACCCAACTACGGAGCCAAAGGACTCACTACTTAGTCGCCTCATATGACTTCTGAACGAAATCCTTCTCTGGAACTAGTTGCCTCTAGTTATCATGACACTGTGAATCTACTACTTTTTGATATAACCGATCAGGTCCATATGTCGAATCCTGTCATCTTCGAATCCAAGGTTGAAAGTGATTGCTACCTGACCAATGGTAGCCTTATCTAACATGTCCTGAAGCAGTACATTGCTTCTCTGATCTCATAATTGTAGTGGCACTCCTACAGTCCTATCATTGGCTCAACCAGATCTAATCCATCTGGGTAATTCCGAAATCCAATCTGTGAATTTCCTTATCCTTACTGCTACACCCGAACCGATGGGTACTATTGTTCCTTCTGCGTCCAAACAACGCGCTCACACTATCTACTAACCTAGTGAATGCTGCGACTACACCCGCAGTCTCACAACACACTATCATTATCTGACCGCTAGTGAATGCTACAGCTACCTCCGTAGTCTTACAACACTTTCCATAATATCTTACTACTAGTGAATGCTACGACTACCCCCGTAGTCTTACAACACTTTCCATACCATCTGACTACTAGTGAATGCTACGGCTACCCTCGTAGTCTTACAACACTTTCCATACCATCTGACTACTAGTGAATGCTACGACTACCCCCGTAGTCTTACAACACTTTCCATACCATCTGACTACTAGTGAATGCTACGACTACCCTCGTAGTCTTACAACACTTTCCATATCGGGTCGGACATGCACTCGACCTAACACACCTAACACATCACTGAACTAGAGTCCTAACCGGAACTCTGACATGGTTCCCGAAACCTGCTATCATGTGACCCCATTGTATCAGTACCATTCCCATGCCCGTGATTTATAAGCGTCACAGTAAACAATGAAATCATCTACACCCTCTTGCAGGGTGAGAATCAGTGCCTCATACAACCGTTGTCTGAGAGCCTCGAAGGCTGCCTGGTATTCAGGCCCTCAACGAAAGGCCACCGACATCTTGGTCAGTCGGGTCAAAGGAACCGCAATCTCGGAGAGGTCCCATGTAAATCTCCGGTAGTAACCTACTAGACCCAAGAAACTCCGAATCTCAGATGGAGACCTCGGAATCTCCCACTGCATCACGACCTCTATCTTGGCCGAATCAACTAGAACACCCTTCTGGTTGACAAGGTGGCCAAGAGATTGCACCTTGCGCAACCAGAACTCACAGTTGGAGAACTTTATAAAAAGTATCTCCCCCACTTAGATTCAACTAAGTCTTCACTGTACGCGAGAATTGAAGGATTCCCGATCCTTCTCAGTTTCTAATAGTCCACTGATGATAACCTGTACTTACCAGTGCTAGCGATCCATCACCAATCAAGCCTTAAGATCGTCCATCCTCTGAAATCTCGATAAGTACTCTTGAAAGCTGATCCAGTCTGACATCTCAATCCATCTAACATGCTATCAATTGAAGACCTTAATCTTCATTTTAGCTGATGAATCCTCGTCCTGTAATGCTTCAAAAATACCGGCGAAAAAATTTCATTTTTAAAAGGGATAATGTCGGTGTAGCATAATGAACATTTGTGATTTGTCCGACTTGTCCAATTATGTGTTTTTTCTTGCTCATAAGGTAATCTAACTTTTACTGTACATGTCAATTAGGTCATTATCGTTAGTTTTTAACCATTCCTCCGTTAACTAGTTATCTAAATTACACGAATGGCCCCTATGGTTTAAATTTCTTTTGTAATTGGTCGATATCATCCATGTTTTAAATCACTCGACTAAAACTACCACAATCCTGAATCTCTACAGACCAAAGTGTAACATTGTCATCGTCATCCCTAAATTCCTTCGCATCCCAACTTACCCGATGCTCCTTCAAAATCGATCAAATATGCTCAAAAACCCGATGAAATCCTCAAAAACCCTACCCAAAATCCCCAGAGAGGCCGATCGTTTGCATGAGGTGCCACAACTTGAGGACCTACGAGAACTTGAAGGATCAACCGTCTAAGTACTACCAGATTTCGACTTCGATCATACAATTGAAACGAGGTTGAGTTCGGTTTTAGGTCTCGTCATTTGGGTTTACTATTTAATGGGCTAAGCTTTTCTTGTGTTCTTAAAATATACGGAAGCTTATGCGATCAAATAATAGGCAAACAAATACATTGCGATTGTATTAAATACGTGTTTGCTAAGGATGTTAGCGCTGACACTTCCCTCATTGATATATACATAAAAACTTAATCGATTTCAATGGCTGAGAAGGTATTAGATGAAATGCCTGACTGAAATGTGGTGTCTTGGACTTGAATGCTTACATGGTATTCATTAAAGGGGTTATACGATCAGGCTATAGACCTTTTTCTGCAAATGCAAACAGAAGGAATCAAACATAACCCATTCACATTTGCTACTGTTGGTGGAGCTTTGGCTGACAACGGTGCAGTTGTGAAAATGAATGCAGGTTCATACCACTGGTTGTCAAATTTGGCTTTGAGCTAACTACATAGGTGTGTAATTCTTTGATTAATATGTATTGAAAATCAGGAATGATCAGATGTACAAGATTTGTGTTTGATTATATGGAAGTTAGAGATGCATTTTCATGGAATGGAATGATAGCAGGTCTTGTAACAAATGGAGAAGATTTACTCTCCCTTGATGTCTTCCATAAATGATACATTTAAGGGTAAAACTCACCATCCTATCTTTGTAACAATACTAAAAGTATGTGCTAAAATCAAAGAAAAAATTGTCTATTATTTGGTGCTTATGAAATCCAATGGTATGCTTCGTGTTTCAACCAGATTTAATGGGGAGAATAATGACAATGTTACACTTTGGTCCCTAGAGTTTCAGGATTGTGGTAGTTTTAGTCGAGTGATTTAAAATATGGCTGATAACGACCAATCACGAAAGAAATTTAAACCATAAGGGTCATTCGTGTAATTTAGATAACTAGTTAACGGAGAAATGGTTAAAAACTAACGATAATGACCTAATTGACATGTACAGTAAAAGTTAGATGACCTCATGAGCAAGAAAAAAACATAATTGGTCAAGTCAGACAAATCACAAAAGTTCATTGTGCTACAGTAACATTATCCCTTTTTAAAACAAGTACATGGCAAAACATTAAAAATAAAAGGCTCGACGATGATATCATTTCACAAAAGATACTGCGTGTCTAGAAACATTTTTATAAAACATTAAAGTGTCAGAGTACAAATTCCCAGGAGGATCTCATGATGCGGAAAGCAAAGCGTGTGTGTGATGTACCGCTACTGCGTCGACTCCTTCCCCTTCAAAGAAGAGGTACCTGAAACCAAAACTGAAAACCGTAAGCTCGAAGCTTAGTGAGTTCCCCCACTGTACCACATACCATATAATCACATAACATACATATATTGTCAGACATATCTGGGTGCCTGGCCTACCCCTTCGGTCCTCTCGACCGGATACTGCCTAGCATACCTGGGTGCTGGCCTCCCCTTCGGTCCTCTCGACCGGATACTGCCTTGCATATCTGGGTGCTGGCCTCCCCTTCGTTCATCTCGACCGGATACTGGGGAACTATTTATCCCCTCTACTACTACCACATAACATGTATCACAATATCAGAATCTATCTAGCATGGCTGGGTATGACTACCCCTTCGGTCCTACCGACCGGATATCTTGGGGACTATCTCCCCCTACTGTCACTAGCACATAAACATAACACAGGTAGTAGTAATCCCTAGATGAATATCACAGAGACAATCATCTGCATACAACTCCTACTGGTGGGCCGGCATTGTGGCCGTAGACCCACCGCTATTGGAAGGTAACTCACCTCGACGTAGCTGCTGATCTGTGTGGGAATTAACTGCCTGCTGCTACTGTTGCTGCTCCGGAAATCCTCTGACTATAATTCCCACAAAACACTCAATCAATCACTGCTAACTGTCCCTTGGGGTAAAATGACCATTTTACCCCTTACCAAGTCATAAGCCAAGGTCAGAGTCAACTTTCAGTTGACCCGACTCGCCGAGTTGGCTCTCCAACTCGCCGAGTCCCTATTCAATCGATTGACCTGTATCCCGTCTCTACTAGTCGAGTTAGGCGTTGACTCGATGAGTTCTCCTTCTAAACTGATTTCCAAGTTCTTCATCCTACTCGCCGAGTTGTATGAACAACTCACCAAGTTCATCTTCATCTGATGAACACTTTATGCTGTGACTCGCCGAGTTGTATGAACAACTCGTCGAGTCCGTTCTTGATCTAAGAAGATTGCCTTGAACTCACCGAGTCAGGGCATTGACTCGCAGAGTTCCTTCATGGGTGAGTTCGGCTTCCAACTCACCGAGTCCACTCAGGACTCAACTACTCTACTCGACACAACGAAAAGGGGACAAACTCGGAGACTTGCGAACCGACTCGCCGAGTCGTTACCATGCAATTACTATATGGTCGATTCTGCTTGAATCCAGCTCATGCCATACATAGATCCGTGATCCTGGGGCTTGATTAACACGTAAAGTTTCCAACTTTACGTGTAAATAGACAACCATGAGGGTTTTAAGGTCCAAAATGCACCAAAGGGGGTAGATCTAGGGCTTTCATGCAATATGGTTCCGAAAAGACAGTAGATATGAGCTCCTGGAGCTCAACCATGCCTAGATCTAAAGGTCGATCAGCTTATTACAAACCCTCAAACACACACAAGCTAGGAAATGGTTCAAAGAGGACTTTAATGGAGCTATAAGGGACAATAACCATGAAAACAAGGGGGAAAATGAGTTATACCTTAGGAAACACACTGAGATATCTCAAAGATGCCTGACCTCCTCTTCTTCTTCTTGATCTACTCTTCTTCCCACTCCAAAACTTCAAGAGGACACACCAAAAGCTTCAAATTCACAAGGAAACAAAGCTTGAACAAGATATAGGGCTCTGAGGGTGAATGGGGGCGAGATTGGGGCGGAATGAGGGTTTAAATAGGGTGCAAACCCCTGAAACTTAGGGTTTCATCCAACAGCGGTGACTCGCCGAGTCCAGAATACGGACTCGCTGAGTCGCCAACTTAAAACGTGTCCCGGGTCCCGACTCTACTCGGCGAGTCGGGCATACAACTCGCTGAGCACAAGGCTAAGAATTCAAACACTTATACAAATTTCCACATACTAGGAATCAAGTGCTACACGTCCCCACTCCCAATCTTGTAGTACCACTAAACTCTAACCGAACACAGCCGATGCAAAAACACAATTCCCTTGAACATCCAATGACCAACCACTTATGCATCTAACACCCGCGACTGACACCACCCTCTTCCTGTCACCAGTTCTGTCCTAGTAACGATAGTGCCTTGAACTCCAAAGTTCATCCATAAATAATTACCGACCATATTTGAACAATGATAGAACCTCTGAACGCTGACTTCACTAGAGAACAATCACTCCAACCCTGATCGAGTATCCTCTAAATAATACTCCTGCATAGATCCCTGACTAAGATCCGAAATGATAACGGTATGCACGGAACCCACTCCGCAAGATGCGTCCCTTTTTGCGGCTCATCAAAGACCTTTCGGCATGCAGGATGGCATATATGATCCTTGGTAACCCAAACACTAGCAGAAAAACCGACCTGAGGTCTGACTTATCCAAACTTACTCACAATTCCAAAGTGGTACGCATTCCAAACATCCACATAACATCATAGAAGATGACATACAGGCAACATCTGGAAGAATACTGACCCCCTTCTGCTGATATGACCAATCCTGCTACCCTGTAGCAGCCTAAACCCTTGGAGTGACAAACTCCCTCATGTACTTTCTCATACGCGTTGCACTTACTCAGGCCCTGCTGGCCTTTCACCCGATGATCAGAAGTCATGGGTCTCTTCCCCGGACCCTCTACTATACGCAACTGGCACGCACCTCTCTTTCCAGGGTGCTCCCAAATCGATCCCGCATTTGCAACTCTTGGAAATCATATCCTTCAGGGTCTGACACCCTGTCACACTTACTAGCTCGCTTGCCAATGGCTAAGCTGCAACAACTGGAACATCCTCTGTCCCCAAACTGGGTCACAAACTCTTCCCTGAAGCTTCTTAGATTCTCTAAGACTCTCACTGATTTGAGTATGGATCCTGTGCTTTCAGTAGTACGGGCCCAATACTACCTTCCACACCTATCCATACTTTCCTCAGCAATCCTCCTGAATTCTCCAAGTCACTTCCTCAAACTGGTACACCCAAGTCTCATTGAACCTCACTACCAACTCACTAAAATATATCCTAGGCTGCGCTAGGCTCCCGAACTCACCCAGTCCTCAGCTGCTGAAAGATTCCCAGTAATGTCAACTATCCACCTCATGAATATAGCCACAAGCAACAAAGATCAGATAATCCTTCGAGTAAAAGATCCATCCCTAGAACGGTTGGACTCAGACAAGAGCTGCGCAATAGGGTCAAGTCTCTCACTCTGAGATTATCCGGCCTGTATCTCATGTGACCTAGCATATTCACTTAATAGTTAGCTCACATTACTAAGAGTCCCACAAAGCACAGAGCAAGCAGTATTCAGACAATGGAAAATCTAACCATCATATTCCAATCAGATCATTCTATCCTCTAATCAGGAATCTGTACATGCAATTCAAAGGCTCATACAATCAGGCATAACCTAAACAGGCTATCCTATCACTGACTGATCAGTACTAGCATCCAATTCTACAAGCACATACAATAGACATATAAGGTATCCTCCTAGATCCTCAGCCCTAATCTAGCATGCAGTTTTCATAATCATATCAGATCATAACATAACATGTATGGGTATCTTGGGGAAGACTTATTTGAGCAAAATTAGGGTTTTTACATAAAAATTCAATTAGGGTTAAGTGTTTCTCACTTAACCCCTTAAGGACTTAACCCATAAATCCATCACTCTACTAGGCCATTCACACAATGAAGTTAGGTATAATTCACAATATCACTCTAACAGTCCAACCGCGGGTCCCGATAAAATCCAAACTAACAAACCCAAAATTAGGGTTTCTAGCCCAATCACCATCCAACTAGTCTAGATCAAGCATTTTGGCCGATTAGGGTTTCACTATGTCAAGAACCACCCACTACCACCTCAGGTAGTGGTGGTCAGTGGCGGCTCACGGTAGTGGCCACCACCTCATGGGGTGGTGGTGGGTTTTCCGGCTACATAAACACACATACAACCTCAAAAACACCGAGAGCAACAAATAAACTCGAACACACACCTATACACACAACCAAAACCACCTCCCATGGTGGCTGGTGGCGGTGGAGGGTGGCAGAAAAACAGGAATGGGTGGCGGCAAGATAATGGCCACTATGGTCGCTTCCCACGCTTTTTTGGCCAACAGAAACTCGCATGCACGCAAGTACACCAGCGGGACACAAGAAACACACCCAATCATAGCCACCCACGTGGTGACACATGACAGTCGGAGGGGAGGCATCAACCGCAACCGCTGCTCGATATAGCAATGGCGGCGATAGTCGGTGACAACAAGGACGAAGACAAGGAGGCGTACATTCTCCGGCGAGGAACAATGGCGGCGAAATCGCGATTTGTTTCCCTCGGCCTCTTTTACCCGACGTCCACACCTGTCCCGACGATTCTTCACCCGATGGCGGCAACTGAGGTAGCGTGGCAGGTGGCTCGTGACTCCGACAATGGCTAGGTGGCAGCCGATCAGTCGTAACCAAGCGGTGGCTGAGAGGAGAACACAAGGTGGCGGCTAACACATTTTAGGGTTAGGGTTTTGGGGGGAAACGACCTTAAGACGGGAAAGATAGGTCATTGGGTGCCAATCTCGTGTTCATTCAAACTTCCATCCAAATATCCAACTTCAGTCCCTCCTCACAATTTTGTTTTCAATCTAAGTCCAAAACTTACCAAATAGCCCCTGCCCTCAGAATTCTTTACAAATTGAATCCTAAAATTTACCATTTAGCCCTTGTTTCCCAAAATCTATTCAAATTAAGTCCCAATAATTTACCAAGCAGCCCCTGCCTTCATAAATATTTACAAACCAAACCGGAACTTACACTTTTAACCCCTGACTTCTAAAATTATTACGGTTAACTCCTCAAAATCAACACCTTGCTAAATTATTAATGATTGTTAGGGTTTTATTCATATTAACTCTTATCCCTTTATTTATTTAATATACATGATGTTACACCTCTTGTGCTGATGAAGAGTAATGACACTGTTGCGGATGTTAATGGTCATCTTGGCAAAAACACATGGAAATAAGAACAACTGAACAAGTTAATAAGAGTATTGAAGTGTATGATGATAATAAACTCATAAATGTGGCAGATGCGTTTGATGCATGTGATTGGCTCCCTGCTGTTACTCGAAGCACTCATTGGAGGGTTTTAACGAAGAAAGCTAGGTGTGGGATGTATGAGTTAACATCTAAAAAGGATGTTCAAAACAATGCAAATATGCATACCTAAAATGATGAACATGTTGATGATACTAAATACACAGATCTGATATCTGAGAATTTAGAAGTAACAATGATGACGAAGAAAGAAAGAAAGACGACTAATAGGAACAATGATGACGATGATGATCTTTTGACAGTTTAGGCCCAAAAGGCTTAGAAAAGAAGAGGAGGGAAAAAAAACAACAAACATGATAAATCGAATGGTACGATAGGGCTTCTAGCCTAGCGGTATCTGGTGTTGCCCTCCCTCCTAAAGGTTGAGGGTTCAAGTCCTGTCATGGACATAAGCGGAGTTAAAGAGTAGTTTAGAAGTAGAATAGATATGTCGTTTCAAAAAAAGTGATAAGAGAATGGTGGCCCAGAGAAGTCTGATTGTGAGAAGAAGTCTGAGCATTCTTAAGGTGAAGATAAAGAATTAAAGGTGGTGACCATTTCTGAATAAAGGAGCAGAATGTTGGTCTAATTTAGAAAATAAGACGCAGGGGTTGCTAGCCTTTTACACACAGGGACAGACACGGTAGCACCAGCAACACCTCGTTTTTCTCGACGTAGTGCAAAAGTTTCGATTTTTTTTCTTTTTTCTACTATAAAATGTGCCAGCGGTAACACCTACTATGGATCGGCAACACCTGTTACAAACCGGCAACACCTACTACAAAATCCTGGGTCCGTCCCTGTTTACACAGGCATGTAAAACATATCAGATGGCTGTGACAAAAATTGGTTTGTGTTTAGTATAAATTAGGACCTGCGTTGCTTTTAATTCCATTTCAGAACAAGTTTTTTCCAGCTAATAAAGCATATGCTCCATTCTCCAAGCAATCTTGTTATCCCTTGTTTTCACGTTTTCCTTTTTTGTCCCTGTTTTTTGATCTGTGGGTTCACGTCTGTATCAGTACACAAAGTAACATCAGATTACTTTGTTTTTTTTTTTATTGCCTTTAAATCTTTGTGGCCATATTTTCTTTGTTTATAGAAAAAAAATCTGTTTGTCAAGCCCCTCTTTCTCTTCACATAATCACATCAATTTGAAAGACGGAGAAGACGATCAGTGATGGGGGGTGAAGCTGCACGGGTAACCGCACTCCAAATATTCTTTCCTTAAGACTTTACTATACAACGATAAATAAATTTCAAAGTAATAAATCATATCGCAATTAACTTTTCAAATTACTATTCTTTTCTAAAAACATTATTATATTATGGGAATCACTTAAGGAGGAAGCAATCTTAAAGTTGCTTTTGCATGTGAGCACCACAAATCAACTCTATGTTTCTATATAAACATGTAAGAAGATGGAAGTAGTATTCACAGAAATCAAAATAAAAAGGTAGAAAGATGGCAAGCTCAAGCTCCAATTCACATGTCACTCTCGAAGTTGGAGAAGAACACACATACACATACCCATACCCATCAAATCTATCTGCAACAGGCTTTACCACTGTGAAGCTGAGTGGTAGGGATGAGTATGGTATGTGGAAAACACAGATGCTATGTCTATTTGAGAGTCATGGTATGCTTGGTTTCATCGATGGTACACTCATGTGCCCTCAACCCATTAGTATTTCAGGGAAGGAAAAAGTGGGTGACCATCAAACTCACTACAGGCTGTGGAGAAGATCAGATGCACTTGTGAAGGGTTGGATTTTTGGTTCTCTCTCTAAACCAACATTAGGGTATGTTTTGGATCGTCTCCATCAACAGAGAAATGCAAATGATTTTAGTGGAAAAGATGCATGGGATGAACTCCACACTATGTACGCTCCTGTTGGTATACCACCTGAACTGCTAGTAGTTGAAGGTAGAAAAAACTTTTTTTATTGATCTATCTTTAATTCGAGTTGGTCATTCAGATAGACCAAAGCATATAGCACTCGTAATTATAATATCCAAAGCATATAGAAGTCGTAATTATAATATGATAAGACATGTATAGCTTTTGATATATATTGTATAATCACTAAAAAGATTGAGTCACCAAACACTGTCCATACAAACAAGGTTTTTATTTTCATCCTCATTTAAAACCTTTAATTGTTTTATTGGGAAAATGACTTAGCCCAATTATGTTTTGTCTTTTCTAGAAGATTGAGTCACCAAACACTGTCCATACAAACAAGGTTTTTATTTTCATCCTCATTTAAAACCTTTAATTGTTTTATTGGGAAAATGACTTAGCCCAATTATGTTTTGTCTTTTCTAGAAAACCTACCAACTTAACTTATTTTCTAAAAAAAACCCTTAGAAGTTATACTTTTGTTCAATTTTATGGAAGTTAAAGAATAGAAGACGTGGCTTGTTACCATATCAGGAAAAGGATTTGTAAGATCAATGAAGTTTTCAAACCGTTCAAAAAACCTCAATCATGTTTTGTCTGTTTAAAAAGTTAAGTTTTTTGAACTGACAAAATATGATTGAGGTTTTTTAAATGGTTTGGAAATTTCGTTGGCATTTTTTAAACAAAATTTAAAGTTCGTTGGGTTTTCTTGAATAAACAAAACATGATTGAGGTTTTCTTGAACGGTTTGAAAACTTGGTCGAGCTTGTAAGTCATTTTCCCTTGTTTTATTAGATTAAATTAGATTAGATTAGATTAGATTAGATCAGATCACATCAGAGCACATATTTTTCTATCTTGTAGTTTTTACGTTCATAACAAATATGCAAATATAGATACACCACAAGATAAAGACAGAGCAAAGAATCTCGACAGATTATACAATTATACTGAAGCTGGTTACTGGAATGGGGTCGAAGACATACTGAGGCAGGAAAAGGTTGCAGTGACGGACAAAATCACCAATAATGGCAACACCGCGCTCCATGCAGCAGTCGGTAGTTTCAGGGGCCGAGAATTCTTAGAGAAATTGTTGGAAAAGATACCTGAAAACACACAACTAACGAATATAAGAAATTCAGATGGAAGCACACTGCTTCATGTCGCTGCCATTAGTGGCAACAATGAAACTGCTGATATCTTGGTGGCAAGGGACCCAGATATGTTGTTGGCCAAGGACAAGGAAGGTCAGACACCACTAGCCTTGGCTCTTTCTAATATGCATACCCACACAGCCCGACATCTTTTGCGGCACATCAATACTCTTACTGATGATATACAGAAGGATGCTCTGTTTTCTGGCACAACTGGTGATGACCTTCTAGTTACTGTTATTTCCTCTAAAGATTTTGGTAAGTGTCGACTTTTAGTAAAAAAACCTAGCTACTATACCCACTTATATAATTGATACGACTGACTTTGGAAAATACGTAGACTTTGCAAGAGAACTGTTAAAGCATTATAAAACATTGCATACTGATGCTGTGCTGATGGCTATAGCTCAAAATTTCCCTGCTAGACATAAAGGTTTCTTGTTTTTTTTATCTTGATTCTACATTGTCAAAATTATTTATAAAACTTCCCTGACAATCTTCCTGAACACCACTTCATTATATTGAAGCGACTGATATACTTATGTGGGTAGATGACCATTTGATAAACCCTTGCAATGAAATTATTTATCACAGATGGGATTTGAGGTTGATATGCATCCCAATCTTATTTGGTAGGTCATGAGCTTATCTTTTCTTGAACTCTTAACTTGTTGGTTGCACATTCTATTATTAACCCCATGATCATCATTCTAACAAAAATTTCTATCCGTAATGCAGTGATTTCCTGCATCATTATGTCTTTCCTGTATATCCTTGGGATGTTAGGTAAGATGATCAACAAGTACCATCATTACATTACTAAAAACAAAAGGGAGGAAAAAAAAGGTTTATCTCTTTATTTCAGATGCTCAAAATTTGTGTCTATGTTGCAGTGTATCTATTCTTTAAAGAGGGACATCAAATTTTTGAAGATGCTATAGGCCTGTTGGCAGAGGTATCTATGTTGATAAGGGAAAAAAACCACTTCAGCTCTTACCATCACTATTACACAAATCCGATTCTTGAAGCCAGTAGACAAAATGCATACGAGTTTGTAGATAAAATTATGCATCACTTCCCTAATGCAATTTGGAGTGCCAATGAAGATGGTCACAACATTATTCAGTATGCTGTGATAAATCGCTCAGAAAATATTTACAACCTACTATATTGGATGAGCCAACATAGGAATATATGTCGAACAATTAAAGACTCTTCAGGGAATAACCTATTGCATCTAGCTGCAAGATTGGCACCTAACAACAAACTGAATCTTATATCGGGGGAAGCTTTACAAATACAACGTGAACTACAATGGTTTAAGGTATAAATCTCAATCGTTCAAAATTGACATACCTGATATTGAAACGCCATAAGTATTTATCAAGTATACGTAACATATTGTAATCTTGTAGGAAGTGGAAAGATTCATTTGTCCTCTAAGCATCATACAAAAGAACTCTTTCAATGAAACACCACAAACAATATTTACTAGAGAACACAAGGAGTTGGTGATTGAGGGACAAAAATGGATGAAGTCCACTGCAGAGTCCTACACGATTACAGCTGCATTAATCATCACCATTGTGTTTGCAGCAGCTATAACAGTGCCAGGAGGAAATAAGCAAGAAGGTGGGCTACCAGTGTTTACCAACCACACTGCCTTCACAATATTTGCAATATCAGATGCCATATCATTATTCTCAGCTGTTACTTCATTGTTAATGTTTTTGTCGATTCTCACTGCACGTTTCGCTGAACAAGATTTTCTCTTCAAGTTGCCTACAAAGTTGATAATTGGTTTGGCCACCTTGTTCATCTCAACCACAGCCATGATAGTAGCTTTTGCTGCAACGTTATACCTTGTATTTGGCCAAAGCAACTCAAGGATTCTTATTCCTATAGCTGTGCTGACATGCCTACCAATTACTTCTTTTGTGACCCTGCAGTTCCCTCTTGTCATAGAGTTGATGAGTGCTACATATGGTGGTAGTATTTTTGGTGATAAGCAAACATATTATCCTTTATATTAATTTTTTTTATCAGACTATGAATGTTCATAAACAAAAAGCATCCACAAATAGGATCAGCTATAAGCTGACATACTTATTGTATAAAGTTCTTAATCCTCAATAACAATACTTCCCTAACCTAAGGAGTATGGACCAATGATTAGAGGATGAAATATGACACATGTTTGGTTATATGTGCTTTTGCATCCTTTCCTCCATTAATCATTTGTATGATAACACATTTCTAAAATATGATATATTTTAAAAAACAAGTATGTTCTTATGTTTTTCCAAAGAAATTACATAAAATTGTTAATGGATTAATGTTTAAAAAATACGTTGCTATTTCTTCCAAATGGTGCCTAGATGCTCGTAAAACTTATTTTAAAATATATCCAAATGGTGTGCACGTGCTCCTAAAACTATTTTGTACCCTACAATTAAGAACAAATAGAAAAGGATTTGAATCAAAGGAGTGATTGGAAATCATAAAAATAACAAAGATGTTTTTGGCTTTCGAGAAGCTGAATGCTCTCCCATAGATTGTCTCTCTAATTGAATACATTCCAAGCTAATGACCGACTCACCCCAAACTTCTGTTTAAGCTTAACCTAACTAGGAGAGTTACCACATTGCCCCCTAACTAACCTTTTATCGCATACATGCTACTTATTTCCCATAAAGCTACTAAGAAGTGTAACAAAGTATTATAAAATGTGTAAAATTGGATTAAAACATTGTTGCTATTTCTTGCCTAATGTTTAGAAGTGTGTTAATATTTTGATTATTTTCTTCCAAATGGTATCCAGGTTCACATAAAAAAATATTGTAATATATGTCTAGGTGCTCATAAAAAGTACATTGTTTGTTCCTATTACTTCCAAATGGATGTTCTTACTTGTGAAAATCATACCACTCATATATAAATTGTTGTTTGTATTGAGTTTGGGGTTCGATTGTGATTAAAGTTGCACATTTGGATGTTTCGGCATCACAAATTGAACCTTTCATGTAACAGCCCAAAAATTCAGATAAAATTTTTCATTTAATAATTAGAAAATCCCAATCACATTTGTTTTTCCAAAATTCCATTACATAAACACATTGTTCAAAAATATCAAAGTATCCAAACAATAAATGCGGAAATACTGGAGAGTGCACGATGTGCTGTCAAGTCGGGCCCTTGCCCTTAGAACCAGAAGTACCAGAAACACCCAACAAAATTGTAAGCACACACTTAGTGAGTTTCCCAAAATACGCAAAACACATAACCACGTAATGTCATGTACATATATACATAGATATTCCATGGACTCCCTCCATGGTCTTCATTCGGAATGACATGGACTACCCCCATGGTCTTACATCCAAGGACCAGAGGCTCCCCCTCATGGTCTTACCGAGTGCCATAGGCTCCCCCCATGGTCTTCACATAATTCAATACATATCAAATCACAAAACCATTGCATATACAACTATTAAAATCTCCTCTCAAGTAATGGGCTGGCATTGGTGCCTTCGACCCATTGGTATAGTGAAAAGACTCACCTCAGTCTGCTGAAAACAATCACTGTTCAACTACCAGCCAAAATATACAAATACCCTAATTAAGATTATAACTCAACCTAATCAAAGAGCCCAGAATTCTAAGTCCAAGTCCCTCCATAATGTCCCAAAGGTCATTCCTTCACTAATATGTCTAGCGGCAAAGTCCAATTCTATATTGGGCCATAAGGCCCAATAGGCCTAAACATACCAACATTTGCCCAAAGATAAATTCAGGCCCAAACACCAACAAATCTAGGACCAAAACCATTAGGGCCCAAAGGTCCGAAGTCCGCCCAGGCCCAAAGCTTCCTAAGAGTGTATGCCCAGCGTACCTCTTCTGTATGCTTAGCGTACTGGGCTAAGGGAATGAATGCGCAATGTACAACATAGTACACCCAACGTATAAACCGCTCATGCACAAAATCCATTAAGTGTTTAATGCATGCATGCTCTTCACTCAAATTCTAGATCTTGGTCGATTTAATGGTCCTAAGGCATAAAGTTGGCAACTTTATGCCTCTGTATGTTATATAAGATCCCAATAACTCAATCTACTTCATTAAGGCCTCTCCAAAGGTCTTAACTCATGCATGGAGCAACAGAAGACATCAAGTTTGCATTTTTTATACTATAAAAAAGTCCATTTTTAAGCCTTAACCTTTTTAAGCTTAGGTTTTGGGTTCTATTCCCATTAGGATGGTTCATAAGGGTAAAGTTGGAAACTTTACCCTTCTAGTCGATATTTTAGTCCAGATCTGAGTGGTGGACCTTTTAGTTTCAAGAATGGTGACTTAATGGATTAAGAGGTGTGTTTCCTGAAGAACTCGGCGAGTTCATAGGGGAGCTCGGCAAGTTGGATCGACTTTTCCCGATTCTGCTGGCTAAAGGGGAAAATCAGTGAGTTCATGGGTGAACTCGACGAGTTGGACCGACCTTGCTCGATTCTGTTTATTAATGAGGAAACTCAGCAAGTTGAAGAATAACTCGGTGAGTTGAGTCAACTCAGAACGTTGACTTTGACCAAACCTAACCTTTTTGGGGTTTTGAAATATCAATCAGTATCTAAGGGATTGTTTTTGTTTAGGGGTTGAGTAGATCTGATTTCTTGGGCCGAAATTTATCCAGTTATCATTCAATATTCGAGGTGATTTTCCTTACCGGGTGTAGCGGGTCGAAGGCACCAAGGCCAGCCCATGTTTATATTATGTCGTTGGTATGCTAGTTGTCTCCGTGACTCTTGCATGTGTTGTGTCTGTATGTTTTCCGGGTTAAGGCCCGATGTCGGGCGCGACCTGATGGATATATGTATGTTATGTATCTCTATGATTGTTGCATGTGTATGTGTTTATTTTGATATATGTTATTGTATGTTGGGTGGAGCTTGGTTGATGTCGGACAGGGTTCGAAGCCAGACTAGGCCCAATATATGTTATTGTATGATTGGTATGTGGTATTTTGGAGGAACTTACTAAGCTTTGTGCTTATGGTTTTTAGTTTATGTTTCATGTATTTCTGGTTCCAAGGGGAAGAGCTCGGGATGACTGCATCGCACACACCATTGGGATTTTGTTATGATGTTTTATTCTGAATTACGACAAATTGATACACTAGTTTATTTCAGATGTTTGGATGATTTGGGAAATTACTATTTTATCTATTAATTAAATTGAAAATTTTTGGGACCATATTTTTGGACATTTTAGATTTAATTTCAAAAGAGGGGACTTCCACATTATCATGTATGCCTGTTTTTGGGAGAAAAAAAATTCTAAACTTCCAAATCCTGAAGACATATACCACGTTATTTGTGTTGAATTGCCTGACAAGGATAGTGAAGCTGATTTGTATCAAACTGTTTATGATAACATGATACACGGACCTTGTGACAACGATCAACCATTTATGCCGTGTATGAAAAAAGGAAAATGTTCAAAACGATTTCCACGGGAATTTATCGATCGTACATATATCTATGAAGATGGTCAACAATGGAAATAATGTCATTAAAACGATCTTTCTTTAGACAACAGGTATACAAAAATCATTTTCAATGATTTACTAAATTTTAATTCCTTAAATCTGTTTTTTTATGAAATATATTATTATTTGTTTAAATACATAAATATCAATAAACATATTAAATTAAAATTGTACTAATATTTTATTTTTATACAGGCAATGTAATGTATAAAACATATACTTATTATATATGTTTTCTTGTGTTGTTCCTATGTTAACCTCACATTATCATTTAATGTTATTTATGACACGTTTCTTGATTTTTCAGATATGTTGTTCCATATAGTTAAATCCTTCTGACACAATACCAAGCTCACATGAATCTAGATTGGTGTAACCAGGTTGGATCGATAAAGTATCTTTTTAAGTACATTAACAAAGGGCCAGATAGGATAACGACATCTATTGTTCATCCAACACAAAAGAAGAAACAACAGATACAAAATAACGACCATGATGAAATTGGTGAGTTCTATAATTGCCGTTATATTTGTGCATGTGAGTCATGTTAGAGGCTTTTTGGGTATGACATATATTATAAAACATCGTCTGTCGAAAGGTTGTCATTTCACCTCGAACATAAACAGCCTATTGTGTTTAAACCAAACCAACATGTTAATCAGGTTGTTTCCAAACCGACTATCATTGCTTCTTAATTTTTGGCTTGTATGGAATGTAACAAGCATGAAGAAAATACACAGAAGCTGTCATATGTTGAATTCCCAACTAAATATTTTTGGAATAAACCAATTAAGATATGGACAAGAAGAAAAACCAAGTCCAAGGCACTTGGTCGATTAAACCACATGTCTCCCAAGTTTGGTGACATTTATTACCTATGGATTTTGCTGAACAAAATCAAGGATCCTACATGTTAAGAAGATATTAGGATAATTAATAGAATTGTGCGTGAGTCTTACAAGGATGCTTTCTATGCTCTTGGTCTATTAAATATTGATAGAGAGTACATTTCATCAATAAACGAAATACGTCATTGGGCCACTGCTTCTTTCTGCAGGTCTCTCTTTGTTATGTTGATTACATCAGATAGTTTGTTGATGCATGCTCATGTTTTTAAACAGACGTATAAATGTCTTTTGAATGATTTCATTCACGTTCGTGAACAAAAAATCGGCGTCAGAGGTAAATACACTAATTTATAAATATTTTTAATTCAAACTAATTAATTTCTTCTTGAAAAGAAAAGAAATTAATTTCAACTTTAAATAAAATGGATAGAAACTAATAAAAAAAGGTCATTTTATTTGTATTGCTATTATTATAGTAAATGAAATATGAAAGCCAAAACCAACATTTTTATTTCATATTTAAATGGTCATTTGATGGAAGTGCATTGTTGTTAATTGCTGTAAAATTTCGTTTTCCACTACATTTAAATTTGATGCCAAAACAACCATATTATTCTTCATATACAAATGCCCCTTTAACTGTAACATTCTGTTTCAGATTGTATGAGATTAGGGTTTGAGGGTTGCAACTCGAGCATGAGGAAGTCTTGGGGCTACGATGAGTTGCTTGAAGAGTAGGGTTTAATGGATTTTGGCCATAAGAACATCCTATGTGCTCATGCAAACCCTAATGCTTGGATCTAGGTTTCTCTATTGTACATGCATTCATCCAATACTTTAAACCCTAGATCTAGCATGTGATAATCTATATTAATATAAGAATATGGTTTAGATCTTACCTTGATTGTTATGTAGCAATATCAATCTCAAATCCTCCTTGTAATTGGCTTCAGAAAGCTTAGTGTCACAAATATCACACCTTTAATGGCTCACAAACACCAAGAGCAAGAGGATGAAGAAGGAGAAGAGGAGAGGCACCCAAAAACGTCTAGAAACCCTAAGGAATCAGTTAGCCATGTTTTTGGTGCCCTAGGGGTCCTTAAATATGTGAGGCTATTAGGGTTATCTAACAAGGAAACCCTAATTTGACTGCTTAGGCCCTAAGCAGCCCATGGACTCCCTCATTAGAAGCCTTGGACGATTTCTAATGGGTTACCCCATAGAATTCGTCCACTCCTCTAATATGGAGTCCATTAGCCTAATATTCAATTATCACACAATTGATAGTTCTAGTCCCCTAATTTTAATTAATCTCTTTTAGCCACAAAATTAGTTCTTAATTAATTATTGACTAATAGTAATTAAACAATATGATTTCTCCTTTAATATATTATTCATATAATATATTAATAAATCATAATTAAACCTCTCTCTCTCTCTCTCTCTCCATAATTCATCCTATCAAGTTGCTTTGGTGAAGGCAACCCAAAAGGACCATGCACCATCGGGTCAAGTACATACCAAAATAGTTATGGACTTAGACACTAATCCAACAGTCTCCCACTTGGATAAGTCTAATAACTATTCTGTGTATGACTTCAGATCCTGATCCGTAATCGTAGCTTTCAAAAGCCGTTGTCAACTCTGATTTTATCAGATACGCATCCTTTTGATAAGAGATCATATATTACTCCATTCTAGATATCGTATAGACATGAGACATGGATTATAATCATTCTCGCAGTCTATGTGTTGTTTCCTGATTTCCGATTTATGAAGACTGACAACAGACTAAAAGTGAACACATCAACTTAATCCCGGCTTGGTCAAGCGCTTAGGGTGTCATCACTAAATCATCGAGGGGCCCACATCTATCGTTTTTATCCCACTTTGAGTAAAAGGAAAGGATAAACTTCGACTCAATGTTCGCTTGTACTCACTCACCGAATTACACACAACAATATGTTTTATAACACCAAGTTACTGGTGCGTTTACATATTATCAATGTGTAATTGACTACCAAGATACAACTTACACATCTTGGTTTCAAGAATATAAGATATTATCGTCTCACTAATAACTCGTGATAAAATCCATGAATCGATCCAAGTGAGTGTAGGTTTAATCCAATACTCTAATCTTATAGCAGCACTGATGAACCCTGCAGCAAACTTTTGCTATGTCTAAATCACTTTAGGCAATCTATAGTCAGATTCATGATAATCTTCTTTCATTCCTACTCCCAAAGAATGAGCGACTGTCGAGGGTTTGAATAATCTTATTATTCGAGAAGTCAAAACATGCAAAGTGGAACACAAGGATAATACTAATCTTAAATGGCCCTAAACTTTTGAGTATAAATAAAACATTTTATTTAATCACCATATTGATTACTCATTATTTGTTGTTTCGGGTAATCAACTTCTTACTTGAATTATAACAACAATTGTCCCATGCTCTTAGCATGCACACTATGCTTGCCTATGGTCTTTACTTTGTGAAATAGATCAAATGAACACATTTCTAGTGATGCTCATTTCACAATTCCTAACCCATTAGTGCAAGAATACAAAATTCTCGCCACTACTAAAATATGTTAGATTCTAACATTTTATACAATGGTCCTTTCGTAATATCACAGCGCCAAAGTCACCAAGACTTTGCCAATGAAATTACAAAGTACTCTATTGGAAATTGTTACAAGACAATTCCATAGTCATGAAGTCTCATATTCAAAGTACATTCCTTTGAACATCCTTCTTGCATAAAAGTTTCTAATCTAGAGATTGATTCTCGATATGCAACTCCCAATATGGAAACATTTCCATATTTGCCATATGACAACTCATTCTAAATATAATCTTATCTATTCATAATAATGTTAATATGGTCCATCCATAACTATACTTTCAACTGTCCACAAACGACCAATTGTTGGCGAACCTTAGATTGTCCTTGACAGTTGTTTAATTATTTTAGTCAAAACCGGTTCTATTTCCTTTTTCCCTCTAAATGCCTTAGGCATTTGGAAAATTTTAGAACGGTCGAATATTACAGCATATACAATCGATCCTATACCTGAAGCGTATGAGATACAATGGCGTAATGAAAAACGTGATACTTTACCAGTTTCTTACTATAATATCGTCATAATATTTCTATTTGCCGTGTTCTCAAAATTCGAACTATGAAGAGGGATGTCGTAATAAAAATCGTATTTTGAGAATGCAAATAATAAATATACCCTTGACTAAATACAATTAAATTTCTCAATCTAAGCTTTTAGATTGGAAACGAAGTATAACATTCTCTCCCTTAATTATAGCAAAAACAACTTTTCTACCCCTGCAACTTTGCAAAGTGAAACTTTTGTTTTTCTATAATTAATATTGCTAACTTGCAATACTTAAATAATAATCGTGCTCCCACTAACATGATGATTATATCCATTCCAGCATAACATTTATGCTCCCACTAGCTTTTACACGTATTTAGAGACCAGCTAAACTTCTAGAAAACAATACTGATTGACTTCCAAAGTTCATTGTTTCTAATACAATATGCTTCGATAAGCCTTTATCTAAGCTTCTCAAAATCACACACCTTTCCTTAGACAAGTCACATGTGTGTCTGAACTAATTCAGAACTTATTTTACTAAGTCCCAAATGTTCAGACTAATTGCCAAATCTCACAATTCGAACTATGAAGAAGGATGCCGTAATAATAATCAAATTTGAGAATGCAATTTACAAAATCACTATCTCCTTAAAATCTCTCTTAATGAAAGCGTTTCCTCACAATCATTATCATGAAGGAGAGAAACCTAATGATACTTAGATTTTATGGTGTATGTGTTCCTATCCATGTGAATTTGCCATAACCATAATCGAAAGATAATGTTTGTGACAAATTCAAACTCTTATGGACAGAACTTGTTCATTCTTAATTTCTTGCCATCAAGGGTCCCACCATTGCTTCTAAGTTATCTAGCAGTTCACCTATTCCAGTCAATGTACTTTCATTGAAGAAGGTGCTTGCCCTTATGCAGTCAATTTAGAACTTGTAGAACTCATATGGATAAGTAACTTTACTGGAATGGCATAAAATTTTGTCAACACGATAGGTTATAAACCTCAAGTCGTGTGCTAGTGTTTAATAGGTTTACTTCTTGATTTGTTCTTGAAACTTTTGAAGATCTTTAGACTCCCACTGACCTCTTGACATATTAGATTCTCTTGTCAAGAAAACATTTCTTGACAAACAAATATCCAAGAGTTAGTATGTGTCTATATTAAGACGAAACCTACACACAATTTGGTACTAGTTGGTATGTGTCTTATTCAAGACATCACAACATATCAAAATGTACAAGTGTAAGAACATTCCTACTTAAGATTATCTCACTCAAGTCACAATCTTGGATTATGACTCTAGACTTGATTTTGGAACGAAGTATGATACATCTTATTGACTAAGCCACTACAACAATTCTCGATTTCTCTTCTTAGCTAAACTAGTGCACTAAGGTGTCCTTAGAGGATCAATTTTGATATGGTTCTTAATCATTTAGACGATCATAAAAACTGATACAAAAGTACTCTCCCTTCTTCTTAGATTGGAGAAACTTTTATCTTTCTGCCTAAATGATTCTTCTTATTCGTGCTGCCATTCATTGAAACTTTTCAATGATTCATAATTACACTTAATCTTGTAAGTATAACCACATTTACTAGACTTTTAGTAAATTATGACGAATAGTCTTATCGTTATTTGTGGTGGACTTGTCTAGTGCACAACAGTGTGTTCTAGTCCTTTAGTCCCTGACTTGACTCACATACTTGTGTGATCAAGGAATTAGTCCTAATTTCCTAAGTACCAAGATCTCCATACATCACATGATTCAAATCATATGATTCCAAGTTTCTATCGAATTGAAACTTGGGTGATGGGAATCTTACCTTACTTAGAAAATTTTGACACTACCATAAATAACATAACTAAGAATCACATCCATTTATAGAAATACACAAACATCAATTTTTCACAACGATTTCATTGCAAGGATATATATATATATATATATATATATATATATATATATATATATATATATATATATATAAGACAAATAAAAAATTTATTTTGTTCATAAAAGCAGCGGAAAACGTGTCCTTACAATGCAAAATCAACTGAAAAACTATGTAATCAAGTATTCCTAACAACTCTATCATAACTTTCTAAGCTCAAAATCTGATCTTCGAATCCATGCGATCATGATCCAGTTCTCTGTGATCGGACTCATCTTGCTCTTCCATCAAGCTTCCTCTCTTTTCTCTGATCCTGCAAAACAATCAAATGTAATCTTATCACATTATGTATTAAGAATCAATGAATAGGAACTTAATGGAGTTAGATAGTGGATTTTACCTGAAGTAGAGTCATACGTCTTGACTCTCCCATCTCTTAAATCTCTCAGGTAGACAGGACAACTTCGTCTCCAATGTCGCTTCTCTTAGCAATAAAAGCAAATTGACTCTTTTGGAACATCACACATAACTAGTTCAGACTTTGCCTTTCTTTTATGATCAAACTTTTCGACCATGGCATGCCTTTCGTTGCCATTGCCTAAATCCATAGAGGTCCGGAAGGCAGATCCACCAAACAACTTTGCTTTTCTAGTGCACCAAATCATCGTTGATTCAGCAGCAATAAGCAAATAGGTGAGATCGATGAGGGTCTCATCGTGGTCTATCATATAGTACTCTCTTACGAACCCACTATATGAGTCAGGAAGCGACTGAAGAACCCAGTCAACAGCCAGCTCCTCACAGACAACGACTCCCAACATTCTTAACCTATCAATGTGTGACTTCATCTCTAAGACGTATGCACACACTGAATTTCCTTCTTCATGATTACTTGCCAAAAGGGCTTGAGTGAGCTTGAGCTTTTAAAGTCTTTGAACTTATGGGTTAGAGAGAACAATAGGAGCAGGTGGAGGAAGTGAAGCATGAACTCGTGTTCCTCGATCGAATCCTGGAATATCATCTTCATGTGGAAAGCTTATTCCACGGGATTTGGGAAGACCATAGTTGTCATACTTTGACATCTACAAAACGGGAGAAAAATTCAAGTTTGTTGATTGATTGAGTCCTTAATAAAACACCCAAAGGAGATATTAATGCTAGGACCCAACACTATGCTCTACAATTTGGAAGAGGGATGACGTAATCCAAATTGCAGAACATTTGAAGGTAAGTGAATGACGATTCACTAATTTTCCACCATGAAAAACGAAAAAGAGATTAAATTTTAAATGTATTGAAAACTCCTAGATCCTTTGAGATTCATTGAACCTTTCAATGGCATGTTTAAATCTCGATATGCCCCTCGATTTGTGATTGGGATGTCGAGGATCACAAAACAGGGTGTGAATAACCATGCAAACTTACATGGGGCTCCCAATGTTACAATCATTTATTCGATGTGCCGGTTAACCATACACGCTCCATCGAACTATGATAAAACATCGAGTCACCCTTTGCTACTTTTGCTTAGAACCCATTTAGTGTGCCGGTTAACCACACACGCTCCACTAACGCCTTAGCAAGTATACAAAGTGTAATTTCATGAAATTGCATCAATTCACTTTTTCCTAAAGTAACTAAGATTAGGATTTTTTTTGTAAAATATTTAGTTACTTTAACATTATACTTTTAATGAGGAGAGGGTTATCCTACCCGTTCGGCTAACGACCCTCCACCAATCAAGGAAGCAGTGGGTGAGAGTGGACACTCATTAAACGACCATTTTATAGGCCATAACCTTATACCCCCCTTATAGATCGACTTTGTGAATGAGGCCTACTAACGATAAGACTAACAGTTTAAGTTATACATATATAATAATAGACTTTTAATGTTATATATAGTATAAGGGTGTATTTTACACTTTTAAAATACTAGGTGGTCTAATTTAATAAATTAGACCTTTAATTTAATTAAATGTAAACCATATCACTATGGATTTATTAACCATCTTTTAATTATACACTTAATTAATTTAATAAAACCATAAGGTGCAATTTGAACCTTTTTTCAAAAATTAGGGTTTTATAATTTAACATTTTAAAATTAAACTTTTTAATTAAAATTTAAATTCCAAAACTTGAGGGAAAGTTTTGAAACATTTCAAATCATTAGGGTTTAGAATTTAAATATTTCAAAATTAAACTTTTTAATCAAAAAATTTAAATTTCAAAATTTGAAGGTAAGTTTTGAAACCTTTCAAAACTATTAGATCAAAATACAAATAAGGCAATTAAACAATTAATTGGTGATTATCTAATTATGACCTAATTCAATTTCATGCAAGATAATGATCAAATAATCCAAAAAATTAACATTTATCATATAAGGAAGTAAACATTTGATTAATTTTAAATTATCTTTTATTTTGGTAAAGATAATCATCCAATATCAATAAAATCCGTAATTTATCAATAAAAAACGATTTGGCAATTATCCCACAGCAAAATAGGCATGAAATACCGAGAATCCCTCTTCCTGACAGCATGACTCGCCAAGTTCATCCTACTCGCCGAGTTCACTTTGGGACTCGACGAGTTTGTTAGTCAGAGGAGAAAAAAATGATTTTCTAAGCATGAGTGAAACACAAAGCATCAATACAATAGAAACCAATTAAGGCTCTGATACCACTAATGGATTTTGGCCATAAGAACATCCTATGTGCTCATGCAAACCCTAATGCTTGGATCTAGGTTTCTCTATTGTACATGCATTCATCCAATACTTTAAACCCTAGATCTAGCATGTGATAATCTATATTAATATAAGAATATGGTTTAGATCTTACCTTGATTGGTATGTAGCAATAACAATCTCAAATCCTCCTTGTAATTGGCTTCAGAAAGCTTAGTGTCACAAATGTCACACCTCTAATGACTCACAAACAACAAGAGCAAGAGGATGAAGAAGGAGAAGAGGAGAGGCACCCAAAAACGTCTAGAAACACTAAGGAATCAGTTAGCCACGTTTTTGGTGCCCTAAGGGTCCTTAAATATGTGAGGCTATTAGGGTTATCTAACAAGGAAACCCTAATTTGACTGCTTAGGCCCTAAGCAGCCCATGGGCTCCCTTATTAGAGGCCTTAGACGATTTCTAATTGGTTTCCCCATAGAATTTCTCCACTCCTCTAATATGGAGTCCATTAGCCCAATATTCAATTATCACACAATTGATAGTTCTAGTCCCCTATGTTTAATTAATCTCTTTTAGCCACAAAATTAGTTCTTAATTAATTATTGACTAATAGTAATTAAACAATATGATTTTTCGTTTAATATATTATTCATATAATATATTAATAAATCATAATTAAACCTCTCTCTCTCTCCATAATTCATCCTATCAAGTTGCTTTGGTGAAGGCAACCCAAAAGGACCATGCACCACCCTGTCAAGTACATGCCAAAGTAGTTATGGACTTAGACACTAATCCAACAGGTTTTTCCCGTCACTTTTCCATGGATATGAGGCTCAAGGGAAATGGACTTATAGCAAGGGAGCCATGACAGTTTGAAGATTAGGCAAGTTAAGTCCTTTAATTGAAAAAGGTGGCAGCGGAGTACGTTGGACGTACGTGTGTGTACGCTTAGCGTACTCATGTGCGTGAATTTTAAGAGGAACCACCTAGTACGCTGGGCATACTAGGCACATAATGAAAAACCGGATTTTGGATGTGTCCCTATATAAAGAATGAGATGGCCTCATTCCTGGCCACCATCCTCAGTCAATAAACCCCTTATGTGACAACCCGAAATTTCCATTCGGTCAAACCCAAAAAGTCAACCACTTCGTATCATAAGTTAAAGGCATTATTTCTTATTTTCAAGAAATATAAAGTTCGTTTGATTATTTTAATATTATTTTTAAACGAATGGGTGAAAGAAAGTGTCGTCTCGGGTTTTGAATTTTAAAAACCGCAAACACCTCGCGTCTTAGAAATTCCCGACCAAACTTTTATGTTTTGGTTGAAAAATCACCCAAAAATCGTGAAATCATACCTATGTATGAGTTGACTCCCTAAAAACTAGCCATTTGTGTTTACTCCCCATTTTCTAAAAGAGTAAACTCCAAAAGAGTAAACTCCAAACTCTCTCAAGTATCATCCTAGTTTTTGTTCTAGATCTTCAAACTAGTAAGTGTTCTAACCCTTTCAAGTTAGTATATCACTTAATCTAGTGATTGTACATCCTTTAATCCATCCATTTATGTGTTTTGACTAGTCTTTCCAAAACACCAAGAACACCAAGAACACATACTAGTGTTCTTGGACTTAAAGTTCATTTCAAGCTTCCACAATGTAAGTACTTCTATCCTAGAGTCATTTAAAGCTATCTATACATGTTTATACCAAGGAAAAGTCCCAAGAACACCAAGAACCAGCTATTCACGGTTTTGGGAGGCTCCCAAAACCGTAAACACCAAATATAGTGCCTTAGGGTGCTTCAGGGTGTCTAGATGCTTCACAATGCCTTAGGGACTTGTCTAGATCCATCCTTTATGAGTGTATCACAGAAAAATCACCAAAATCATATATTTTTATGTGTTTACGGTTTGGGAATCTCCTAAAACCGTAAACACCTCAAATGTTGTGTAAATGTCCCATAAATGGCCCATGGTTGTTCCTTATGCCTAGAATCTAACCTAGACTAGTGCCATGTTTGAGCTAAGGACTTGAAAACCGCCAAATACCAAACTTGTGAGTTTAAGGTAGTAAAATCATGATTTTAAGGTAGTAAACTCATGAGAAATGGTCCTTAGACTGTAAACTCCATTTAGGAGTGTTTTGATGCCACACAACACTTCCTAAGGCTAAATCATGAAGTAGGAATGCTTGGAATAGCTTAGAAGACTTCAAACCAACAAATGGTCAAAAGGTTAGGAGTTTATGACCATAAACTCAAGAGTTTACGACCGTAAACTCAAGGGGTGTTGATCCTTAGGGAGTAAACTCATTTTAAGAGTGTTCCTTGAACCCCAATCATACTAGCCTTTCCCTACAACACTTAGATGCACTCCTTAGCACTTATAACACTTATACAAAGTGTTTGTCATGCCTTAGAGTGTCTTGACTTTGTTTATTAGTTGTTTAGAGACTAATTGTTTATATACATATATCCTTATATGTTATTTAGGATCTTTGTGCGTGTCTAAGTCTTCACTTGACACCAAGCACTTATCCGACACTTCCTTCCGATCCACTTGCTACAGGAGAGTTCATACCCCTTAATCAATGTTTTAACTATTTTTTTAATGTTTTACCGGGGGGGATACAAGTAGAATTATGCTAATTATTATATCAATCACATGTGATTAATAAGCAGCATTCAAATGATTGGCTACTCATTGGCCATTTTACCAAACAGTTTCCTTCAAATGTTTTCATAAACATTTTACATGTTTAAAACTTCTTATTAAACTGTTCATTTTACTCCGTATGTTACATTTCAAACTTATTTACAATTGTGTTTCAAACAATTGTTTCCTTATACTTAAACTGTTTTATCAAACCCATGTCTTCAAACCGTTTTATAGATCGACATCAGGTCGATCTTTTCTTAGAAAATATTTATGTTCAAAGGTTTTTACAAAACTTATTTTATACTTTTATATTATAAATTGCATGCCTCTATATGTATGGTTATATAAGAAATGTTTAAAAGACTTAGGAAGGCTATCCACCTTGTGTCCTTTTCCTCGATTTGGATGTGGCCTGATAGAATATCGGGTACTCGTCCGAAGGTCGTTTAAATATTAGTTATATATCATGTGTACATATATAGTCATAAAAGGTCCTTTCAGTTCATCCAATGCCCTTGGGTAGCAAGGTTATACATCCATGTCCATATGTACCAGTTAGATTACTAGTAAACTACGATACGGGTAGTTTAGGAAGATACTAGAACCATTACTAGAACGCGATATCATACAATGAGTCAATTCATTCATGAGTCAATACTTGCTAGATAGAGAGAACATACATTACAGCTAGCACACGTAGAACATTTCTGTACATTACATATACATAAATACGTTGTCATAATTGTGATCCACTATATTGGAGCATGCCTTATATGTCATGGCCCGAGTTGTAGCCAGAGTCTCTTGGAGGGAGAGCGTGATTTTGCGTATAGATCTATACTGGATTGACTATCCTACACCTTGCTGCTAGTTACAGCCGGACCTGCAGGTCTGCAGGTGCCAAACGTCATTCTGTTATTACGACCATTCGTATGTCGTTGTTACCAGTCAATAGTATGGTGCAATTAATCACATGATGCCTTAATATAAATTCGGTTTAAGGTAGTTAGTACATCAGTAGTTCTTATAGCACTACACTACAGTACTATATTAAGTTTCCCCTTTACGTATATTTAGTGATCTTTTCACTTAATCTTTAAATGTGAAAACTATATTTTGTTAATGATAGTTACAGATGGAAAATTACACATTTTAACAAGAAATGAACATTCAGAGCAGATAGGTCTTGGTAGAAGACTACATTCAGAGCAGTTAGGTCTTGGTAGAAGACACCCTTATATAATAGTAGGAATCATAGGGATTTCTAGGGTTTTTCAAACATTTACAGTTGATTTACAAAACATTGTTATACTTACAGTTCATATACATTCTTAATACTTACAGTTCATATACATAAAAATTCTTACATACAAATTAAGACACTAAAATACTTATGATCTCACCAGCTTCAAAGCTGATACTCTCTTTCAAAATAACTTGTATCCTCAGGTCAAACATAGACAGGTACCGATGTAAGGTTTATAGAAGATGGAGCTCGTTCTAGACACATCTTTCATTTTGATTTATGCTTTAGTGTTTATCAAAATTTAACAGAACACACTTGTATAATAATTATATTATTAATGCAATGGATGATGTTGTTGCTTGTTTAGTACTTTCATTGTTGTGATACTGTGCATGACGTCCTCCGCCCCAGAACGTTTTCGCCGTTCTTGGTTTTGGGGTGTGACAGATTGGTATCAGAACATTGTTTATAGTGAATTAAGTATATCAACCCATAAACGATATACTAACTATAAATACATAAGGGATTAAAAATACTCTGACCAAGAGTTTATACTTTAAATATTAAAATATTTAATAAAGTATACGTGCATGCATTCATACTAAAATCAGTGTCACTAGGACAGTACCAAAGAATTACGATTGTTGGACAACACAAGTGGGCTTAGAGACATATGGTCAAAACTGGGAAGATATAGCCTGATCACCTATATTGTCCGAGGGTTGACTAGCATGTGCCTAAGTTTAATTTTGTGGTTGCAACAAGTCTAAAATCTTACCAACACTACCACAATGAGAACAATAGAACATAACATTAAACTTAAAATATTATAGGAATATTTGGTGTTACTATAAGTACGTTATACTTGAGAACTAAAACGGGATCTTCATTACTAATTTGATAGTTGCTAAGTGGATAAACAAAGGCTATATGTAATTAGGATGTTATAGACTTAGAATCTGTGAAAATTTTACTTTACCCCTATTCTGTGTGAATTTGGAGTTAAGGTCACATATTCGAAGGCCTATCCTATTTCGATTACATATAATTGGTATGCACTTCACAAGTAGCGATGTAACTGATGAAGATTTTCTAAATAATTATCTAGATAGTTCGTCTAATAATTATTTTCTTACCCCAATTCTCGCATAGATAACATGGCTGGACTCCATCCTTACGGCAACCCGTACCTCCCTAATGAGGTTATTGCTGGTTGGTTTGGAGAAGAACCAGAGAATGATCATCATAGGATGATCACCTTGATGAAAACCTTTCGAACGATGCTAACTCCGAACCCGAGATTGAGAACCTACCACGGGCAGCTCCCGTTCCAATTCCTAACCCTCGTCCGGCTTTTCATGGCCCGACGCCTGAGTGGGTGGAATGCTTGGAAAACATGGAGCCAAGGACAAGATCAACCCATGCCCTTTAATAGTGACTAAAGCTTCTACGACTTGAGCAATGGGGGCTCAGCAGACAGAATCTTGCCAATCTTGGTCCGCAGAGTGGCCTGAAATGAGATTCAAGACAAGACAACCCTACATCAGATTACCGAAGTTGTCGTCGATGCGAGAATGCATACCCTCCGCACCATTCGTCTAGAAGATACTCGTGAGGGATCAGAGAGAAAACATGAAACCCTACTTCAAGCACTAGCTGAATCACGAGCCGAAGTCATAGAACTCCAAGTACGCCAGAGGGTGTACGAAAGACACCTACTTGATGTAGAACGTCAACTAGCTGAACTGAGAGTTCACCTGAGGGATGACCGTCGCTAGTAGTAGATTCTTTACCTTACTTTCCTGGTTAGAAAGTAATCATTTTTCTGTCTATGCCCGATGTGACATTTTCTATGAAATTATCTTGTACTCTAAGTACTTTAGGTTAGGTCTTTATGCTGTCAAGAACTCTGTTCTCTAGATATGATGTAAGACCTTTTGCAAGGTCATTTTCCTGAATCTTTACATCATGAATATCAAAGATATTGACAGCCGACTAACTTCTGTGTCATTTCCTTTATTCAAGTACTCTCATCATTCTTTCATTGGAGTCTATCTAAAACTTTCTTTAGTCAAGTCATTGGACTATAGTAATTTAACTTCGGAGACATTTCCAAGTCTCTTTCAGTGGTTGGATCATGTTATTCACCAACCAACTATACCTCGGCTTGAACGACAAACATCTTGAGACCGTTCTACAAACTCACTTCCATTCCGTACTAGGACTGCATCATAGGAATGTAGGTCAAACCTTCACGATCATACCTTCAATCCGAACTAGGACTGCATAATAGGGATGTAGGTCAAACTTTCAAGAACATACTCTTACTCTATTCTTGAGCAATCGAAGTACATCTAGGGTCAACCGGAATCGCTCACAAAATCCTCATCTTTTGTGCTATCAGAATCATGTTGTCATCAAGAAACAATCAGCTTCATACATACATCTCTTTCTTCTAGATCACTTTTCCAACGAAGTCGTCATATCAGAACACCGAAGTACTCATGCATGGAGTACCTCATAGTTCTTTTCTTTTCCGAAGAAATCCCCGAAGTACCACTCGTGCAGTACGTCAAGTTTGATCCAATGATTCATGCGGTTGACCTATCACTGAGGAATGTATACACAAGAGTGATATATAATCAAGGTTCTACAGGTTTAGAATTGATGATTCCACTTTAACTTCTTTTTCCTCGATGGGATGTGAGTTTAAAGAAGAATCAGTTATTCGACTATCTTTTCAATCTTAATTATATACGACTCATATACACGAGTTTGTGATTGTGAAACCATGTATGAATTCTAACATGAACTTCAGGACGGAGAACTGCCCAAGCCTACGAGTAATCGCATCGTCATGTGAACAAACTTAGAACCCAGTACAACTCTTGTAAACCGATCGCCCTACAGTCTAAACACCTACGGAGATACAAGAACAGCCCGGACAACTTAGCGAACTACACAGAAATAGAATTAGAAGACTACGCTTCTCACCCTGGAGAACCTCGTTCATATTCTTCCAGAGATCGATGGATTGCATTGTATGTACCTCGGCTATCGAGGACTCCGTCAAGATTTTCCAGTAGAAATCGTTATCTCTGCCTCGCATAAATGATTTGGTTGAGCAAACGCAAGGAAAGAATTACTTTCAGAAATGGATCTAAGATCCGAATATTACCAGTTCGAGTGTTAGGGAAGGATGTCCGGAAGACTACCTTCCGAACTCGATGCGGACATTTCGAGTCCGTAGTGATACCCCTCGGATAGGACCAATACGCCCATAGTATTCATGAGCTAAATGAGTAGGGTACGTCTTTCTTACTTGGATCAGTTCGTCATTTCTCTATGTAATGACTTACTTATCTACCCTCGTAGTAAGAAGGAACCCAGGGAAACATTACCTTCAGAGGAACTTTCACAAATTTCTTTAGGCATGAGTTTTGAAATTGAAGAGTCAAATTTCTATGACACACTATTAGTGATGTGGAAATTTTTGAGTACTCTGGCAATTTATCCAAAACCGTTGGGAATTCATCGGCACCGTAGATGCCGATAGAATTCGCCAAATTCTAGGTCTTACAGACCTACTGTCTTAGTTCAGCCAGAACCCCTCGCAAATCACAGAAAACCGTACGACCTTGACCCAGCAAGGAGTGGCCCTTGACTGGGAAGTTAAACAAGAAAACGAAATCTTGGAGATTCCAAGGGAGAGACCAAGTTCTTTAGGAAATCTCACTCTGGGAATGGATTAATATGTTTCATAAGGCGTGGAAAGCTAAATCCAATACAGTTAGGACCTCCGAGATTCTTACCAGAATCGGTCCTGTACCTCGCAAACTAGACCTACTCCGCGAACTCAGTCACGTACATTCTACTCTTCGCGTCTCGATCATGAAACCATAGCTTTCCGTTAGGACTCTTGTAATTCCACTCGTCGAGATCCTCGCCTTCGTATTAGAACCGTAGTGACCCTCGACCGAGAGGTCAAGCGGACGAAGCAACACGGTCACCCGTTAGTGAAGGTTCGTTGGGATACCAACCGAGGACCCGATTTCACTTAGGAGCGCTAGAACCAGTCGGTTAAGAAGTTTCCTCCTCTCGAATCGATCATTCATGCCTACTTCCTTATCTAAATTCTAATTTCGGGACGAAATTCCCTTTAATAGGGGGATGATGTGACAACCCGAAATTTCCATTCGGTCAAACCCTAAAAGTCGACCACTTCGTATCATAAGTTAAAGTCATTATTTCTTGTTTTCAAGAAATATAAAGTTCGTTTGATTATTTTAATATTATTTTTAAACGAACGGGTGAAAGAAAGTGCCGTCTCGGGTTTTGAATTTTAAAAACCACAAACACCTCGCGTCTTAGAAATTCCCGACCAAAATTTTATGTTTTGGCTGAAAAATCACCCAAAAATCTTGAACTCATACCTATGTATGAGTTTACTCCCCAAAAACTAGCCATTTATGTTTACTCCCCATTTTCTAAAAGAGTAAACTCCAAAAGAGTAAACTCCAAACTCTCTCAACTATCATCCTAGTTTTTGTTCTAGATCTTCAAACTAGTAAGTGTTCTAACCCTTTCAAGTTAGTATATCACTTAATATAGTTATTGTACATCCTTTAATACATTCATTTATGTGTTTTGACTAGTTTTTCCAAAACACCAAGAACACACACTAGTGTTCTTGGACTTAAAGTTCATTTCAAGCTTCCACAATGTAAGTACTTCTATCTAGAGTCATTTAAAGCTAGCTATACATGTTTATACCAAGGAAAAGTCCCAAGAACACCAAGAACAAGGTCTTCACGGTTTTGGGAAGCTCCCAAAACCGTAAACACCAAATATAGTGCCTTAGGGTGCTTTAGGGTGTCTAGATGCTTCACAATGCCTTAGGGACTTGTCTAGATCCATCCTTGATGAGTGTATCACACAAAAAGCACCAAAATCATATATTTTTATGTGTTTACGGTTTGGGGATCTCCCAAAACTGTAAACACCTCAAATGTTGTGTAAATGTCTCATAACTGGCCCATGGTTGTTCCTTATGCCTAGAATCTAACCTAGACTCGTGCCATGTTTGAGCTAAGGACTTGAAAACCACCAAATACCAAACTTGTGAGTTTAAGGTAGTAAACTCATGAGTTTAAGGTAGTAAACTCATGAGAAATGGTCCTTAGACCGTAAACTCCATTTAGGAGTGTTTTGATGCCACACAACGCTTCCTAAGGCTAAATCATGAAGTAGGAATGCTTGGAATAGCTTAGAAGACTTCAAACCAACAAATGGTCAAAAGGTTAGGAGTTTACAACCATAAACTCAAGATTTTACGACCGTAAACTCAAGGGGTGTTGATCCTTAGGGAGTAAACTCATTTTAAGAGTGTTCCTTGAACCCCAATCATACTAGCCTTTCCCTACAACACTTAGATGCACTCCTTAGCACTTATAACACTTATACAAAGTCTTTGTCATGCCTTAGAGTGTCTTGACTTTGTTTATTAGTTGTTTAGAGACTAATTGTTTATATACATATATCCTTATATGTTATTTAGGATCTTTGTGCGTGTCTAAGTCTTCACTTGACACCAAGCACTTATCGGACACTTCCTTCCGATCCACTTGCTACAGGAGAGTTCATACCCCTTAATCAATGTTTTAACTATTTTTCTAATGTTTTACCGGGGGGATACAAGTAGAATTATGCTAATTATTATATCAATCACATGTGATTAATAAGCAGCATTCAAATGATTGGCTACTCATTGGCCATTTTACCAAACAGTTTCCTTCAAATGTTCTCATAAACATTTTACATGTTTAAAACTTCTTATTAAACTGTTCATTTTACTCCGTATGTTACATTTCAAACTTATTTACAATTGTGTTTCAAACAAATGTTTCCTTATACTTAAATTGTTTTATCAAACCCATGCCTTCAAACCGTTTTATAGATCGACATCAGGTCGATCTTTTCTTAGAAAATATTTATGTTCAGAGGTTTTTACAAAACTTATTTTATACTTTTATATTATAAATTTCATGCCTCTATATGTATGGTTATATAAGCAATGTTTAAAAGACTTAGGAAGGCTATCCACCTTGTGTCCTTTTCCTCGATTTGAATGTGGGCTGATAGAATATCGGGTTCTCGTCCGAAGGTCATTTAAATATTAGTTATATATCATATGTAGATATATAGTCATAAAAGGTCCTTCTTGTTCATCCAATGCCCTTGTGTAGAAAGGGTATACATCCATGTCCATACGTACCAGTTAGATTACTAGTAAACTACCATACGGGCAGTTTAGGAAGATACTTGAACCATTACTAGAACGCGATATCATACAATGAGCCAGTTCATTCATGAGTCAATACTTGCTAGATAGAGAGAACATACATTACAGCTAGCACACGTAGAACATTTCCGTACATTACATATACATAAATACGTTGTCATAATTGTGATCCACTGTATCGGAGCATGCCTTAAATGTCATGGCCCGAGTTGTAGCCAGAGTCTCTTAGAGAGAGAGCGTGAGTTTGCGTATAGATCTATACTGGATTTACTATCCTACACCTTGCTGCTAGCTACAGTCGGACCTGCAGGTCTGCAGGTGCCAAACGTCATTCCGTTATTACGACCATTCGTAAGTCGTTGTTACCAGTCAGTAGTATGGTGCAATTAATAACATGATGCCTTAATATAAATCCGGTTTAAGGTAGTTAGTACAGCAGTAGTTCTTATAGCACTACACTACAGTACTACATTAATTTTTCCCCTATACATATATTTAGTGATCTTTTCACTTAATCTTTAAATGTAAAAACTATATTTTGTTAATGATAGTTACACTTGGAAAATTACACATTTTTACAAGAAACGAACATTCAGAGTAGATAGGTCTTCGTAGAAGACTACATTCAGAGCAGTTAGGTCTTGGTAGAAGATACCCTTGTATAATAGTAGGAATCATAGGGATTTCTAGGGTTTTTCAAACATTTACAGTTGATTTACAAAACATTGTTATACTCACAGTTCATATACATTCTTAATACTTAAGTTCATATACATAAAAATTCTTACATACAAATTAAGACACTAAAATACTTATGATCTCACCAGCTTCAAAGCTGATACTCTCTTTCAAAATAACTTGTATCCGCAGGTCAAACATCGAAAGGTACCGATGCAAGGTTTATAGAAGATGGAGCTCATTCAAGACGCATCTTTCATTTTGATTTATGCTTTAGTGTTTATCAAAATTTGACAGAACACACTTGTATAATAATTATATTATTAATGCAATGGATGATGTTGTGGCTTGTTTACTACTTTTCATTGTTGTGATACTGTACATGACGTCCTCCGCCCAAGAACGTTTCCGCGGTTCTTGGTTTTGGGGTGTGACACCTTAAAACCCTAATCGTCAGTTTATGAAGCTTGTGAGTGCATTTGAGATCCTTAAGTGATCTTTTTGTGTTCTTGGAGTAAAGAAGGAGCTTTGGAGAAGGAGTAAGAAGTCCAGGCTTTGAATCTGAGCTTTTCTGTGGTTGGAGCATCATTTGAAGGTATAAAGCTCAAAGCTTTCCCATCCAATCTACTAGAAAAACAGCCTTTTACGACGCTCATTGCACGTTGTAAAAGGCTCAGACGACGCGCAAATGCATGTCAAGAAAGGCTCTGTCATAAAGAGAGACGACGTGCATTTACGACGCTCAATTACGACGCACGTTTACGACACACAATGCGTATCAAGGAAGGCCCTGTCATAAAGGAAGACGACATGCATTCGCGTGTCGTAACCTTACGACGCGCGTGTTAATGACACGCAGTACGTATCAAGAAAGCCCCTGTCAAGAAAGGTCATGTCATAAACGAAGATGACAGACATTTTTGCGTATCATAATTTTAAATGTTTAAAAAAAAATATTATTTATAGGTTTACTAATTTTCAAATTAAATTTGTATTTAATGTCTCATAATAGAGAATAAAATATCATATACAAAAAATACAATCCATTACATAAAATTTAATGTCATACAAATTATCATTCCATATATAGAAAAATAAAACAAATCAATAGAAGTTGTAACAAAAATTTACAAACTAATAGTTCTAATAACCTAGCTAATGTGTGCCTCACTGTAAACAAGATTTGTGCTGATTTTTTTAAATGTGTGCCTTACTTGTATCCACTCTTCCTTAATAACACCACTCAATGACTCTAAATCTATGAACTTACTCATAGTATCTATATTGCCTGCAAAAAAAAACATAACTACAAAATAAGTGTGAAGATGGATTATTACAGTGTAAGAGAAGTAAAGAACCTTGAGCTTCCTCCAATGGGACACATGGGTAGTCAGACTTGATACAGGCTTCCAGTAAATTTATATAATTTTTATTAAAGGCTTTCTTCAGCTGCAAAACCCTCCATCATATATACAGTGTCCTTCCAATGCTTCCTTGGCTACAATAGTTGTCTGAACATTTGTAATTTATAATTTTTTTTAACAATTTACAAAATTATATTATATGTAATAAGCTTCTCAACACTTGTTATCAAAAACATTAATTAACTCTCACCAGGGTATTGAATTAGAGCTTGAACTCCACCATTTTTGTCAAACATTGCTATCTTTAAAACATGCCCAAAAGAGAAAATACATGCATGTTTTTAATAGAAGCAAGAAGAACATTACCCTCATATTCAATCTTCTTTCCATCTAAACCTAAAGTTGACTGCAAAATTAACAAACTAGTAAGCATAATACAAGTATAAATATAAAATACAACCAAAAGTTGAGTAATTTTACAAAACAATCCTTTAAGCTGTTATAAAGAATAATGAATTTACCTAACCAGTAGCATCTATTGCTAAAGATGCAACAAGAAGCATAGGATTTCTATAGTCCCTGAATAAATATAAATCTTATTAGGTTAGCGGAAGAACCGTCATAAAATGAAATAAAGTCGGAAAGATATAATATTGTCTTATACCTGCTACGATGACTCTGGAATTTTACACTCAAATTTGTATGTGCAGAAGAACACGAGGTTCTTGGCGACACATCTGATCTGAGTCTTTGGAGTAACCGATCTTTGTTCTTAAAAAAGTGTTTGTTGAAGGAATTGGGTACTGTATCAAGCAACACACACTGTCAAATTTATATAATTTTTATTTTTAAAAAAAATGTGGAGGATTTGATGATGAGTTAGGAGTTTTGTTCCTTTGAACTCATCAACTCCATGGTTTCTTCTCTGTTCGATTGCTGAAGAAACTGAAGATGGGAGGAAATATTTACCTCTATAAAGAACAATATACTCCTTATCGCATGTAATTAGGGTTCCCCCAGTTAACCACTGAAATATTTTTATGCTGGAGAAAATAAATATGGCATTGTTAATATTAATTTGAAAGAAAAATGCCATATTTCAAGATGCTTTAGTATTGGTATCTATTCCAATTAACATAAACCTGCAATTCTTTAGCCATTAGCTCAGTGTTAGTATTCTGTACTCCTTTCTTAACAACAATCTTTGCAATCTCACATTTCTCCCAAAGCTTTAGAATAGCTGCAGCCAATCCTTGATGTTTCCTATTTCTACCTGATACAATCCAAACAGACATATTTTCAAATAAGAACATATAGAACTACAATTTGGAGTGAGAGTGACGAACCTAAAGCAAAATGACATAGTAAAGGCCTTCCAAGTGTTCTAAGAATTTTCATATCATCATTTGTTAATTCTGTTTAAACTCCAAAAGGGAGAAGCCTGAAGGGTTTCCTGTTTATCTAACCTCAGTTGACATTTGATGCAAAGATAAATACACCCAAACTCCTTCAAACATCTACATATAGAAAAGATGTTATTTTAATAAGATGTCAACATAACAAAAGTAAGATAATGGAATCTTGAAAATATACCAAGAAAATTAGGGATCAAAGCCAACAAGATAGTATGTGACCACAACCCAAACACCAGATTCTATGATTGATGATGGAATACTTAAAATCCATGAAGGAAGTGTGTAAACCCAATAGGGGTAGAAATGTAAATCTCTATGCTTGTAGATAACAGAAAGCTTAGCTATCAACATAGGTACCTCCATGAATCCATTAAAAAAATCATAACTATCGCAACCAACATAAGCTGAAAAAACACACTTGTCATGATTATAACCCAAAACCACCCATTAATCTAAACCCATGTTGAGGGGATGCGTTTCTGTCTGGTTGAGGGGCGGTTTTTGGTTGCTGACCTGGCGGCTGATGTGTAATCTCGACACCTAGAACCGATTTTGATTTTGGATATGTTGAATTACAGCCTCTTCCGTATAAAGTGTTGTTTATTTTTTTTTGTTCTATTAATATACTCTAAATATTAAATAGATATGTTTTTTTTAATGACATTAAATAGAGATGTTAACTTATTAAAATATACAAAAACAATGGATTACATATTAAAATGAAAGCCTCCAAAAAAAAAAGAATACAAAAAAAAAGTAATAGCAATTAATACATATTAAAAACAATTTGAAGGGTTGATTACAAATTAAAAAACAATAGCAATTAAAAGGGAATTTGATTTCATTATAATTTAATAGATAGTATGACTTATATCTTTTTTTTTTTTGCTCTTTTGTAAACAAACAGGAAATGATGTCCAGGGGATTTGTTGAAATTTAAGAAAAATAAAACAAGAAATAAAATCCTATTATCATGAAAATGTCAAATAGCTTGGAAAAAATATAAGGGCAATAGTGGAAAATGACATGTCTTAATTCATAGACCCTCCATTTTTTTCATCTGCAAACAAGATAAATTAGTAACAATACAAAAGAAGTTCTCAAAGAGTAAAACAAAAATTATATAATCTAAAGCCACCTATGTTTTCACAACGCTCCAAAAATGCACTGGATCCTTCCATAAGATCTGCATGCTTCCCAAATAAATCAGCAACCTGAAAAATAAAATTTAAAGACATCAAATTTAACAGCATACACTATTTGATTCAAAGAACAAAAGAAAAAAGGCTTCTTCTGGAGCATTGTATTTTTTAAAGCAATGCCAAAAAAAACACAATTTGGTATAAAATATATACCACGCGTTACACAAACATACCAAGATCTATAATTTCTTCCTGGTAATTATTTATGTACCGTATATATGAAGGCATTTCAAGAATGCTTGATAATCTTTCTCACAGGATATGGCCCTGCTGGATATGCACTTTTTGTTGCAGTTTATGCTGGCTTGGAGGTAACTAGTTGCCTGTCTCTCCCTCTCTTGTGTTGGATGTATAAATAAGTTTTGATTTTCTGCTTGTCCAAATGTAGCTTAAAATCTTGCTTTTCATTTCTGGTTTCCTTTTGATTTGAAAGAGATAATTTGGTAAGCTATATGCAGGTGTTTCTTTATGACTTAATGCAGAAAAAAAACAGCTTAATAGATAAACTCATGATGTTCCTCTTATTCTTGTTTTTTGTTGTGTGATTGCGTAATCTACTCTTCACATTCTCACATAAAGTAAATTCTTGGCTATACATACCTATAATTAACAAATACCAAACTCTCGAAAAACTATGAAAAAGAAAAAAAAACTAAATCAATATGAAAAAAAGCATCTACTACTCACTTTTGAGGGCATCTTTATCACCATATGGAGCTGAATCTAAATGTACTCCAAAATCTTCCACTTTACATGCAATTTTTCGTTGGATATCCCTATCCCTATTGTTAAGATCAGGATGATCACTATTTATCCTCTCCCTATTCTCCTTCTGCCTCTAATCCTTGTGAAGTTTCATAATTGGTTTATCGTCCATATCAGGACAATCAACAATCATGTCCCTTTCAACATGTGGACCATTGACCCTATCCCTCGTTGCTATCAATAATAACATAATCAACCCCTTTTAAAATCAAGAAATATATATATATATATATATATATATATATATATATATATATATATATATATGAAAATTTTGAAAAGTTACTACCTTATCCACCTGTGCTAGTTTGAGTGGGACCCCACCTCAGCTCCGATCATATGCATGTTGCCCTAATGAAGCTTGATGTGCAGATGCAACAGCAGCAGAATATGATAAAAATCTTGGTAATTCATCAAGAAAATTAGGATTATCATAAAAAAGTGAATCTACCTACATAAATTACAAACTGTCAGCAAAGGGTAGGGTTATTTTATTTAAAAAGGTAAAAATAGAGAAGTTTACCAGTGAAGATATAGTGATCATTTTTATAATTTCATCAAGAAACCCCTCTTTACCTTATCATTTCACATTCATCAACATTAGACTAGCATACTGATGAGAGTCTAGAAGAGGGAAAAGTGAAGGAAACAAAGTTAAATATGTAAAATTTATGTATAAAGTATGACATCAACATGATTAACCAATAAACAAAGAACTAGAACTCAGAATCCAAATTATTCACAAAGCCATGAGCATCAGGGATATCAATAGTTGGTTCCATGATAGGCCACTTGAGTCTCCTCATCTAACCATACTATATGATGGTGATTCACCAAACAAAAGTCTATAATTCAGGCTATATGAAACATGACTGGTTCCATCCTTACCCATCTGACCACCTCCATCTTTACACAGCCAAAAGATGAAAGAAATTACTGTCTACACTCACTCGAGCATTTCATCAAACACCTCACGTGCACTTGATCAGTTCATCTTAAATTAAAATTGAAACTGATAGAAATCCCACCAAAAAGTAGATAACAAAATCTAGATCAATAAGGAAGATGTAAGTAAGGAAAAAATAATTTTTTCTCTTGTTTGTGTGTGTCTTAAGCTGTTGAGAAGCAAGAAGAAGAAGAAAAATCAAATCATAATTACCTTCTATTCTGGAACCAAAGCTTAATGGTCAACGAAATAGAGCCTAATTCGAGTTCAATCATCATCTACATCTTCCTGGTTCTACGATTTGGCTCCCTAATGGCGTGGTAGATGATCTTGATCATGTAAGGATCAGGTTTTGGGGCTCCTTAGAAAGCGTACATGAACCCAAACCCTGAGTTGATACCATAAACCCTATGAAACCAGATTGACTCTTTGAACTACTAGCATTTTCGAGCTTTGTTCTACTTGTATGGATCGATGAAAACGAAGGTTGATTGATTTCTTCATACAGGTATCCATGTCGGCGGTAGGGTTATCTGGAGCCGATGATGGTGTATCGGCGGGAGCTGCTGGTGTGGCAAATAAATTCATCGGAAGAAGAATGGATGAGTTGAGGACGAGGAAAGAGGGCAGAACCAGGAGGAAAATGCGAGGGAGGGAAGTGAAAATGAAAGAGAGGGAACACGAGTTTTTAAGAAAAAAATTATAGAACGATTATATGAGTTTTCCAGGTGTATAGCAGAGGTCTTATGGTGATTAGGGTTTGTAGAGAGAAGGGAAGAAGAGAATGAAGGGGGAAGCGGGGTATTAAAATATTTTAGAATTTTAAGAGGATTTCATTTCCCCCTTTCAAGAACGCGTGTTTCGAGTAAAAATCATAAAACGACATTCACAAAGGACGCACATTTTAGTTGAAGTGCCCTCCGTGTTTTTATTTTTTTAGATTAGACACTAATTTAAGGGCACGCAACAATGCGTGACCTAAATCCTTAAATTTTTTGAAGAGACGACACTTTTTTAATATCACTCTCTTTTGCGTAACATAAATCAATGAGTGTCGTGGTTTGCGCGTCGTAAAAGGGTCTTTTTCTTGTAGTGCCATTTATTTTGTGCATGATATGGTCCATTTTAGGGTTTTTAGTTCCAAAGCTTGAGGCTTTATGAGTTGTTGCACTCCAGAGCTTATTATCTGTCGTTTCAAGTGTTTCTAGAGGAGAGAATCCATAAAAATGAGGTCTTGAACGTGAGAATCAGCCCATACATGAGATATGAGCATTTTGAGTTAAGAAAGTAAAGGTTTTGTGTGTTTGTGACTTTATCATCCATGCAAAGGCTTAAAGTCCCTGAACTTATGGAGTAAGAGATATTAGGGAGTCCAGATCTGAAGAATGAGTTAAGGTCTTAACGAGTTAAGACCAAGAAATGGACTTACGCAAAATTGGGCGTACGCCTAGCGTAAGTTCCAGTACGCCCCGCATATTGGGTTGGTGTCCCCGATTAGATTCATGCATGTGTGAGTACGATGAGTGTACCATGAGATGTACGCCCCGCGTAACTTCACTATGGGTTGGGTTGGTGGCCCCTGAGTTGGGCTTGCCACATGGACTTGAGAGTTGGGCTTTGGGAGAGCCTATTCATTAATGGGCCTTGATCGGCCCAATGAGTTTTAGGCCATTTTTTGGATAGTTAGTGGACTACCTTTAGATCTATATATATATATATATATATATATATATATATATATATATATATATCATATTATACTATATTATAAAGGAAACATTTTTTCTTTCACCACATTCATTTGAAACTCCCATGACTTTTCAATTTCTTTATATTAATGATTATAAATTGGTTAATAAGCCTAAATAAATATCAAAATCTAAAGTGTAATCATATATAAACTAAATTTCAATATTAAAAGAATATCTTTACTTCTAATTATAATATTATGTTTTTTTAACTTTTTACATATTATACTTAAATTATTAGCTTTAATATATTGTTGGATGTAAACCATTATCATTTTAAAGATACAATTTTGGAACAATTTGTATAAAATACTTGCAGCCTTAGACACTATTCCAACAGTTAATGTCTTTGCAGTTTATAGCGATGCATCTGGAGTTAGGTTAGGTTGTATTCTGACTCAAAGGGATAAAGTGATCGCGTATGCATCGAGGAAATTAAAGGAGCATGAAAAGAAATACCCCACTCATGATTTGTAGTTGGCAGCGGTAGTATTCGCCCTAAAGATATCGATGCATTATCTTTATGGCACAAAGTGTAAACTTTTCACTGATCATAAGAGTCTTCAATATCTCTTTAATCAGAAGGAATTGAACATGAGGCAACGATGCTGGCTAGAGTTACTCAAGGACTACGACTGTGAGATACTTTACCACCTTGGTAAAGCAAATGTGGTTGCTGATCCTCTCAGTCGGAAGGTAAACCTTGAAAAGAAAAAGGCCAAGAGCGTTGAGAATTGAAGTTGTCTCGACAATTGTGGAAAGTATAAAGAAAGCTCAAGAGGAACCTTTAGAGAAGAATGACCGAAAGGAAGAACGTTTAGGCAAAACGTTAGTATTCGGTACAAACAACCAAGGGTTGAAGGTATTCCAAGATAGGATTTGTGTACCTAAGATGGGAGGAGTAAGAGATGTTCTAATGAAAGAAGCTCACAAGACCATGTACTCGATTCATCCCGGCAGTATGAAAATGTATAGGGATCTAAAACCCTATTACTGGTGGCCGACGATGAAGCTCGATGTGGCTAAGTATGTGGCCGAGTGTGTAACTTGTGCTAGGGTTAAGGCACAACATCAGAAACAGTATGGGAGTTTAGAAACTTTTCCTGTACCCATGGGTAAATGGGAAGATATTACCATGTATTCTGTGACTAAACTACCCAAAACAAGGAACGGTCACGACATGATTTGGGTGGTCGTTGATCGCTTCACTAAGAGTGTGTATTTCATAGCGGCCAATGAGAAATGGTCTATGGATAATGTGACAACCCGAAATTTTCATTCGGTCAAACCCTAAAGTCAATCATTCCAAATTACAAGTCAAGTTCATTTTTATTTGTTTTTAACAAATTTAAAGTTCGTTTGATTATTTTAATAATTATTCTTTAAACGAATGAGTGAAAGAAAGTGCCGTCTCGAGTCTTGAAATTCCAAAACCGCAAGTACCACGTAGTTAAGGAATTCCCGACCAAACTTTTATGTTTGGGCCGAAAATTTTTCCAAAACTGTAAACTCATGCCTTAAGCATGAGTTTACTCCCCAAATTACCTCATTTGTTACTTGCAACCTCAAGAGCAAACTCCAAACACTCTCAACTACCATCCTAGTTTTCACCCGATTTCCCGAGAACGTAAGTACTTCTTGGCTTGATTTGTTGTTATATCATAACAACTAGTGATTATACACCTTTTCATCCATCCATTTTTGTGTTTTGATTAGATTTCCAAAACACCAAGGACACCAAGAACACACACTAGTGTTCTTGGGCCCTTAGCACCTTTTCAAGCTTCTAACTAGTAAGTACTCCCACCCTAGTGTGTTGTACAACTTATTAACTTACCATACACCAATAAAACATCCCAAGAACACCAAGAGTAAGGTGTTTACGGCCCAAGAAGTTCTTGGACCGTGAACACCAAAGAAAGGTGCCAAAGTGTGCTTTAAATGCTTCCTAAGCCTTGGACATTAGCCTAGATTCTTTCCTTGTTAATTTAGGGAGTAGAAAACATCAAAATACCCACATCCATAAGGATTTACGGCAGCAAACCCAAAAGGAAATGGTCTTAGGGTCGTGAACTCCTCAAATGGGAGAAATGGTGCCCTAATCTCTTCCAAGGACTTAACCATCAAATAGAAATGCTTGTTAGGGTCTTGTAAAGCCTCAAAACATCAAATGGTCATGGAATTATGAGCTTACGGCCGTAAACCCATGAGTTTACGACCATAAACTCATTTGTTGAGGACCTTAGGGCTGTGAACTCCCTTAAGGAGTTTTCCTTGAGCCCTACACCCACTAGCTATACCCTACAACACTTGGATGCAACCCTTGTGATCTTTAACACTTAAAACAAAGTGTTTACATGTTCTAGAGTGTCCCAACTTAATTTATTAGTTATAAATTGACAAGATAGTTATATATATATATATATATATGTGTGTGTGTGTGTGTGTTTATTATATGATAATTACGCTCGTGTGTGTGTACAAGTCTCCATTTGTCACCTAGTATCGTATCTGACACTTCAATCCAATCCACTCACTGCAAGTGAGTTCATACCCCTTAATTAACCTTTTAAATGTTTCTAAATGCTTTTTTGGGGGGATACAAGTACAGTTACAATATTTATTATCTCAATCGCATGTGATTAATAACTATCAGCAAGTGAATCTCTTACTTTCAAACTGTTTTACTTCAAACTGTCTTAAAAACTCTTTAACATATCAAATCCTTTTACGAAACTTCTTTTATAAATTTATATTGTCAATTGCATGCCTAGATATGTATAGTTATATAAGTAATGTTTGAAGGTGTGACAACCCGAAATTTCCATTCTGAACAAACCATATCAAGCCAATAGAAGTAGAACAGTTACAGTGAAAATTCAGACTTCGAGTATAAGTTTGGCAGTTTTCAGGATTTACACTTAAGGAGATATTAGGAGAGTGGATGCACTAGGGTTTTGTGCAACACTGTTAATCCAATACTCTAGGATATTAGAGTTCATTCTGGGAATAAAAATATTTTCTGCCAAAAATCCCAGGACTATATATAGAAAAATGAACCAAATAGTTCATTAGTTACATTTCCAATTAGAGAAAAGCCAAAATTCTCTCTCACAGATCTTTGGGTTTTTATCCCAAATTGTGAGTACTTCGATCTAGTTATGTTATATAGATTAGATTGTGTTTAAAAACATCAATTTCATAACAAAACAACTAGATTCGGGAGTTTACCGCCCAAGAACGTTCTTGGAGAGTAAACTCCAATATGTGGCTTAAATGCTACCTAGTCCTTTCCCCGTGATTTGTAACTACCTTAGACTTGTATGCTAGTGTGTATATGACTAGAAAACATCAAAATCGGAACAAGACACCAAGATTTAGTAGTTTACCGCCCAAGAACACTTGGGGAGTAAACTCCATTTTAAGGGCCAAAAGTGTCCCAATGACCCTCAAATCTTTAGAACTCGAACTAGAACCCACCATTGCATGTATAGGACACCAAAAGCAATTAAAATCAATGATGAAAGTGAGTTCACAGCCCAAAAGGTTCTAGGGCCGTGAACTCCATGTTTAGGGGTCAAAATGCCTTGAAACACTTCCTAAGGCTTAGGCTTGAATTAGGACAAGTACCCTAGTGTGTTTGGAGCAAGAAAACACCATTAAAACACCAAGAGTAAGGTGTTCACGGCCCAAAAGGTTCTAGGGCCGTGAACTCCATAAAATGGTGCCAAATGGTGCCATAACCTCTTCTAAAGCCAAGTACAAAAGACTAGTTTAGTTCCTAGTTAATTTAGAGACTTGAAAACACCATAAACACCCTCCCAAGGGAGTTTACGGCCGTAAACTCCAAGGGAATATGGTCCCAGGGCCGTGAACTCCTCAAAGGAGTTAATAGGAAGCCCAAACACTTGTTTAAGCCTTGAAGCAATTCACCACATGAGTTGTATAATTGTTAGACTTCATTTAGGGACTTTGTTGAGAGTTTACGGCCAGGAGTCTACTCCCCTGGGCCGTAAACTCCAAAACATATGGTCATTCGACCATAAACTCCCATTAGAGGCTTTGCACTCCTTTGTTGCAACCCATTAGCCTCCTAGCACTTGACCAAAAGTGTTTTCCTCGCGTTAAAATGTTTATACTTGTATAATTAGTGTTTTAATCACTAATTATTTATATACATATGTCTTCATCTAAAATTAGGATCATTGTGTGTGTCTAAAGTCTTCACTTGACACCAAGCACTTGTCCGATCCTTCCTTACGATAACAGTCCGTTCAATTCCAGTCACTTACAATAGGTGAGTTCATACCCCTTAACTAATGTTTTAAACTGCTTTTAAATGTTTTATGGGGTGGTACAAGTAGAGTCATGCTAGTTATTATATCAATCACATGTGATTAATAAGTAGAATTATGCTAGTTATTATATCAATCACATGTGATTAATATGCAACATTCAAACGATTTACTACACATTAACCGTTTTACCAAACAGGTTCCTCAAATGATTTTCTTAAATGTTTTATATGTTTAAAAATCCTTATTAAACTATTCATTACACATTGTATGATCCTTTTCAAACCATTTTACTCCGATCCGTTTTACTCCAAGCTATTACCAAATCGTTTTACTTCAAACTGTTTTCACTTCAAACTGTTTTATCGATTGACATCAATTCGATCTTCTCTTCAGATAATAATTATGTTCAAAGGTTTTACAAAACTTATTTATGCTTTTATATTATAAATTACATGCCTCTATATGTATAGTTATATAAGAAATGTTTAAAAGACTTAGGAAGGCTATCCACCCTATTTCCTTTCCGCGCTTAAGATGTGGTCTGGTGGGATATCGGGTACTCGTCCGAAGGTCGTTTAAATATTAGTTATATAACATATGTACATATATAGTCATAAAGGCCCTTCCAGTTCACCCAATGCCCTTGGGTAGCAAGGGTATACATCCATGTTCATACGTACCAGTTAGATTACTAGTAAACTACCATATGGGTAGTTTAGGAAGATACTAGAACTATTACTAGAACGCGATACCATACAATGAGTCAGTTCATTCATGAGTCTATACTTGCTAGATAGAGATCACGTACACTACAGTTAGAACATTACAATACATTACTATACTTGCTAGATAGAGAGCACGTACACTACAGCTAGAACATTACAGTACATTAGTATACTTGCTAGATAGAGAGCACGTACACTACAACTAGAACATTACAGTACATTACGATACTATTACATAGATGTGGTCACATGATCACATTTACATGAGTACACTTACAACAATTACTAGTACATGTTATATGTATAGATCCTATTATATAATCATCATTCTTATCTTTACCTTGTGATTCAATCACATAATCGACGAGATAGATTGGATTTAATATCCTAGTACCAAAGGATACGTTGCGGGATTGACCATTCCTAGAATCTATGTTAGCTACAGAGGTAAAAGCACACCCACGGATGTCAACGGTTGATACCATTACAGGTATACTTTTGGGGACTAACTATTCCTATACCCAGCTGTTAGCAACAGAGGTAAATGTACATCTACGGATGTCTTCAGTTAACTTTGTTAGTTGCCCTTGTTCCAAAGGGTAATACTAATATAGTTAGGTCTTGGTAGAAGACTACATTCAGAGCAGTTAGGTCTTGGTAGAAGACTACATTCAGAACAGTTAGGTCTTGGTAGAAGACTACATTCAGAATAGTTAGGTCTTGATAGAAGACTACATTGAGAATAGTTAAGTCTTGGTAGAAGACTCCGTTTGTTACTAATAGGAATCATAGGGATTTCTAGGGTTTTTCAAACATTTACAGTTGTTTTACAAACATTTTCAATACTTACAATTCATATACTTACAAATTCTTACATACAAATTCATACATACAAATACTTACTTACAAATTAAGACACTAAAATACTTATGATCTCACCAGCTTCAAAGCTGATATTCACTTTCAAAATTTCTTGTATCCTCAGGTCATCTTTAGACAGGTACCGATGCAAGGTTTAGAGAAGATGGAGCTTGTTCAAGACTCATCTTTCATTTTGATATATGCTTTAGTGTCTATTATAATTTGACAAAACACACTTGTATAATAATTATTTTATTAATGCAATGGATGATGTTGTTGCTTGTTTACTACTTTACACTGTTGTGATACTGTACATGACGTCCTCCGCCCCAGAATGTTTCCGCCGTTCTTGGTTTTGGGGTGTAACAGAAGGACTTAGGAAGTCTAACCCGCCTTCTTTCCTTTTCCCCGTTGGGATGTGGTCTGGTAGGATATCGGGTATCCGTCCGAAGGTCGTTTGACTATTAGTTATATATCATGTGTACATATTTAGTCATAAACGTTCTTCGATTCAATTCAATACCCTGGGTAGCAGGGGTATACTCCCATGTTCATACGTACAGGTTATATTACTAGTAAACTACAATAGGTGTAGTTTAGGGTTTTACTAATACTAATACTAGAACAATGAATCATACAAAGAGTCAGTTCATACATGAGTCATAACTTATAGTGATGAGAAACAAACATAATACATAGTGATGAGAAACAAACATAACTTATAGTGATGAGAAACAGGCATAATACATAGTGATGAGAAACAAACATAATACATAGTGATGAGAAACAAACATACAGGCTAGACAGAGGAAGAACACACAATTCAGCTAGCACATACATTAAATATACTTTACATTCAGTTATCTGAGCCATTAAACTGGTCATGGCACTATCCTACACCTTGTTGCTCGCTACAGTGGGACTTGCAAGTCTACGGGTGCCAAATGTCATTTCTTACGGCGCCTTACATCGTCTTTTTACTATTGAGTTGGTAGCAGGGTACAGGCCGATCACATGGTACTTTAAATAACAATGGGTTTAAGTAGTTAGTACATCAGTAGTTACTTAATACAACACTACAGTACTATAATATTTGTCCCATTACATTCACTTCGTGAACTATTACACGATGCACGGTAATGTAAAAACTATATTTTTGGTTAATGATAGTTGGATCTGGGAAAATACACACTCTTACAAGAGACACACACAGCTACTAGATGCCTTGGTAGAAAGCTACTCTTAGTAGGAAACAAAGGGTTTTCTAGGATAGTTCAAACAAATACCAACTTTACAAAACTTATATATTGCATCTTACAAATTCTTTCATACATACTCAGACACTAATATACTTCTAATCTCACCAGCTTTAAAGCTGATACTCGCTTTCATAATAACTTGTATTCTCAGGTCACCAGTAGACAGGTATCGGTGTCAGGTTTTTGAGAAGATGGAGCTTGTTCAAGACTCCTCTTTTATTTTGATGTACTTTTTGGTGTCTATTTAACTTGACAGAACACACTTGTATGAAATTATATTATTAATGCAATGGATGATGTTGTTGCTTGTTTACTACTTTGCATTGTTGTGATATTATACAAGACGTCCTCCACCCCCGAACGATTCCGCTGTTCAGGTTTTGGGGTGTGACAGATTGGTATCAGAGCATTGTTTATAGTGAATTGAGTGTATCAACCCATAAAAGATACACGAACTATAAACACAAGCGGGATTAAAATACTCTGATTAAGAGTTTATACTTTAAATAATAAAATATTTAACTAAGTATACATACCTGCATTCATACTAAAATCAGTGTCACTAGGACAGAACAAAAGTATTACTATTGTTGGACAACACAAGTAGACTTAGAGACATATGGTCAACTCTGGGAAGATGTATCCTGATCAACTACATTATCCGAGGAGTGACTAGCATGTGCCTAAGGATGATTGTGAGGTTGCAACAAGTCTAAAAACTTACCAACACTACCACAATAAGAACAATAGAACATAACATTAAACTTAAAATACTATAGAAGTATTTTGTGTTACTATAATTACTTATCTGAGAACTAAAGGCCTTTATTGGTATGCTCTAGACAAGTATTGGAGTAACTGATAAAGATCACCTTATAATTATCTAGTTAGCTCGTCTATTAATATATTTCCTTACCCATTTTCTTGCATAGATATCATGGCTGGATTCCATCATCATGACGACCCGTACTTTCCACCCAACGGTAATGCTGGATGGCTTGAAGTAGATTCCGATGATGAGCCTCAAATCCCTTTGGATGATCATCAAGCAGAAGGCTTCTCGGATGGATCTGACTCCGAGCTCGAAGTCAACAACCTACCTCAAGCAGGTCAAGCCCCGAATAACAACCCCCGACCCGCATTTCAAGGAACCACACCTATATGGGCAACAAACTTGAATACATGGAGTCAGGAACAGGGTCAACCCATTCCCTACAATGGAGACATAAGTTTCTACAACCTCACTAAGGGAGGTTCTGCTGACAGGGTCCTACCCGTCATGGTTCGTAGGATTTCTCGGAACACAATACTGGGTCAATCAACTATCAATCAAGTCTTGGAGATTGACGCCAACTCTGGTGTCAACACTGTCCGCATTCGCCAGCTAGAGTATGCTCACGAAAGGGCTCTGGTTTGCAATGCAGCTCTTCAGAGGGAACTCACTGAAACCTGAGCCGAAGTCAAAGAACTTCGAGCTCAGCAAGAAAGAGCTGATAGGCGCATGAGGGACATAGAATGTCTCCTGTCGGGATCAAGAACTCACTCTGACAGTTCTTGTCGCTGATAGATTCTCATCAACTTCTCTCTTTTGGATGTAACCTAGTTATGTAAAACTCTGGTCTAATTCCCTATCTTTGTAAATCATAGGCCTGGTAGGTCTTGGTTAGGTTGTAATTCTGTCAAAATTTTCCCATTTTGGTTGATGTAAGGCCTCTTTCAGTTGGCCGTTTTTCCCGAACTTATTACATCTGTAATTCCAGTAATATTGACAAGTACCTAACCTTATGGGAGTTATTATCCAAATGTGATCATCTATTAGTTCTAGAACTACATTAAATCGTATCGTTGGGCTATGAAGAGTTAGTCCATCAGTCACTTTCATCAATTCTTCCATTAAATTCTTATCAATGTTTTCACCTTCATAAACTTATAGATCAAAGATGCTGCCTCACAGAAACCCAAAGAGAAACCTCAATAACGAAACACCACCTACTCCTCAGTTCGACACTGCAGCCTTAAATGTTGTTGTAGCTGCAGCTGTGGCTATAGCCATGGCTCAATATCATTCATCTGGTTCCACTGACGAGGAATCCCTGTCATGTCAACTCATAGTGAAATCTCGGTGCGCTCGAGAGAGTGCTCATACAAGGACTTCACCAACTGCAAGCCATTTTCCTTCAAGGGGACTGGCGGAGTCATTTCCCTCTCGCAATGGTTTGAGAAAACCGAATCGGTTTTCAAAATCTGCTCTTGTCCTGAGGAGAGCAAGGTGAAGTTCGTTGCTTACACCTTTGAAACGAAAGCCCTAACATGGTGGAACGGCCATGTTAAGTCACTATCTCTTATAGGGGCTAATGCTATGGGCTGGGAAACGTTGAAATACCTCATGATTGAGGAGTACTGCCCGAGGGGCGAGATTCAGAAACTAGAGGAAGAACTATGGAGCCTAACCATGAAGGGCTCCAATGTCGTTGCCTACACCGCCAGATTCTGCGAGCTGGTGGCCCTTTGTCCCAACATGATTCCTTCAGAGGGAAAGAAAATCGAGAGATACATATGGGGGCTGGTGCCACCATACCAGGGAAATGTTTTGGCATCACACCCCACTATATTTGATAGTGCCAAGCGATTGGCACAACGGCTCATAGACCATGGGGTTCGTACCCCGGCCGCAAAAACTACCCTGGCCATCTCAGAACCCGCAAAACCGCTGATTCCAAGCAGAAGTTTTGGGGTGACAAGAAGAAAGATAAGGCTGCCAAAAAGCAACATGTCGTGACAGTACGTACATGCTGCGATAGCACCTACCGCTGCTGCTTCGGTAAAGCAGTACGCTGGAAATTTGCCCAAGTGCAACAAATGCAACTTCCATCACGTCAGTGCCTGCCGGGAAATGCATTGTTTGAACTACAACAGGAAGGGGCACACTGCCTGTTTCTGTAAAGCTCCGACGAATCCAATCAACCAAGTCCCCGGCGTAGGAGTGGGCCAAGCTTGCTACGGATGTGGCAAGGTAGTACACTACAAAAGGAACTGCCCGAAAGGAGGGTTTGCCGGTGGAGTGGCAAGAGTTCTGGCCATAGGCCATGAGGAAGTGGTAGCCGACCCCACAGTGGCCACTGGGACATTTCTCCTCGATAACGCTTATGCATGCATTCTATTTGATAGTGGAGCGGAGAGAAGTTTCATGAACCAAAAATTTGCTCATTTACTTAAGCAAAAATCACAAGCACTTAAAGAACCGTTCACTGTAGAAATGGCTAATGGCAAGACAGAGAGCACTAGCAGCATATTCATAGGGTGTACCCTAACTTTAGATAACCATTCATTTTCGATCGATCTCATGTCGGTCTCAATTAAAAGTTTCGACGTCATTATCGGCATGGATTGGTTGAGTCTTCATCGTGCCGATATCATGTGTTACGAAAAGGCTGTTCGCCTTAATCTGCTGTCTGGCAAAACCTTAGTAGTTTATGGCAACAAACCCGACACGAACCTTCGTATCATCTCTAGCATCCAAGCTCAGAAATTCTTGCGGAAGGAATGCTGTGCATTCCTTGCTCATGTGGTCGATGTGAGCTAGGAAACGAAAGACATTCAGGACATTCCAGTAGTACGCGACTTTCCCGACATCTTTCCAGAAGAATTCCCAGGATTAACTCTACAACGTCAAGTCGAGTTCCGAATCGACTTAGTTCCAGGGGCTACCCCCGTAGCCAAATCGCCCTATCGTCTAGCACCTACAGAGATGCAAGAATTGTCCTGTCAACTTAACGAACTGCTCAGCAAACGCTTTATAAGACCAAGCTTCTCACCCTGGGGAGCTCCAGTCTTGTTTCTCAAGAAGAAAGACGGATCGTTTCGTATGTGCATCGACTACAGGGAGCTCAACAAACTTACCGTCAAAAATCGTTATTCGTTGCCTCGTATCGACGACTTATTTGATCAACTTCAGGGGACGAACTTCTTTTCAAAAATCGACTTAAGATCCGGATATCACCAATTACGAGTGCTAGGGGAGGGTGTTCTGAAGACAGCCTTCCGAACTCGTTATGGGCACTACGAATTCGTAGTGATGTCGTTCCGATTGACAAATGTACCCACTGTATTCATGGACTTAATGAATAGGGTGTGTCATCCTTACTTAGATCATTTTGTCATCATCTTCATCGATGACATACTTATCTACTCTCGTAGTAAGGAGGAGCATAATCAACATATGCGACAAGTCATCGAAACACTACGTTCGGAGAAGCTCTACTCGAAGTTCTTGAAATGCGAATTTTGGATTCGACGAGTCGAATTCTTAGGGCACATGGTTAGCGAAGAGGGAATACACATGGACCCTTCCAAAATCAAAGCCATTGTGAACTGGTCAGCACCAAAGACGCCTACAGAAATTCGACAATTTCTAGGCCTCGTTGGCTGCTATCGCAGGTTCATTCAGAACTTCTCTCACATAGCGAAACCTCTTACAACACTGACCCAGAAGGGCATGGCCTTTGACTGGGAAGAGAAGCAGGAGAGAGCGTTCCAAACGCTCAAACGAGCCTTGTGCACGGCACCAGTACTATCCCTCCCTGAAGGGATAGAAGACTTCGTAGTCTATTGCGATGCATCGAATCAAGGGCTCGGATGTGTTATGATGCAACGAGGTAAGGTCATCGCCTATACCTCGAGACAGCTGAAGACACATGAGGTCAACTGCACGACCCATGATCTTGAACTAGGAGCAGTTGTGTTTGCTCTGAAGATCTGGAGACACTACCTACACGGTACGAAGAGCACTATCTTTACAGAACACAAAAGCCTGCAACACATATTCGATCAGAAGGAGCTCAACATGAGACAACGACGGTGGGTCGAGCTACTCAGTGATTACAAATGCGAAATTCGTTATCATCCGGGTAAAGCCAACGTAGTAGCTGACGCCCTAAGTCGGAAGGAATATTCTGGTCGTAGGGTCAAATCATTGACTATGACTATCCATTCACACTTGTCCACACAAATAAAGGCGGCTCAGGTCGACACTTTGAAGCCTGAAAACATGGCAAGTGAATCCCTGAGAGGGATGGATAAGAACTTGGAGGTTAATGGTGACAGAGCTTATTATTTCATGGACTGGATCTGGACCCCGAAACTAGGTGGTTTTAGAGACTTGGTCATGAACGAGGCACACAACACTCATTATTCCATGCACCTGGGTTCAGATAAGATGTATCTGGATCTTAAAAAATTATACTGGTGGCCTATCATGAAAGCAGAAATTGCTACCTTCGTGTGTAAATGCCTTACTTGCGCTAAGGTCAAGGTCGAATACCAGAAACCCTCCGGACTACTACAACAGCCGGAGATACCAGAACGGAAGTGGGATCGGATTACTATGGATTTCATAACTAAGTTGCCCAATACAACGGGTGGACTTGATACCATATGGGTCATCGTTGATAGATTGACCAAGTCTGCACACTTCCTACTGATCAAAGAAATAGACAAGATGGAGAAGCTTACAAGAACTTACATTAGGGAGATTGTACGACTGCACGGTGTTCCCTTATCCATTATCTCGGACAGAGATAGTAGATTCACTTCGAGGTTCTGGCAGTCATTACAAAGTTCCTTAGGAACTAGGCTGGACATGAGTACAGCCTACCATCCACAGACCGATGGGCAAAGTGAGAGAACTATCCAAACCTTGGAAGATATGTTGCGAGCCTGTGTGATCGACTTTGGGAAAGCATGGGATACTCATTTACCCCTTGTCGAATTTTCCTACAACAACAGTTATCACACGAGCATAAGGGTTGCTCCATTCGAGGCCCTCTATGGCCGAAAGTGTAGATCTCCTCTGTGCTGGGCTGAGGTGGGTGATACCTAGTTAGCTAAAGGGCGAGTTCCTAAAAGGACTCTCACAGGTTCGGAGATCATACGGGAAATGATGGAGAAGATCGTTCAGATCCGTGAACGATTGAAAGCCTCCAAAGACCGACAGAAAAGCTACGCTGATAAATGAAGGAGCCCGTTGGAATTCCAGGTGGGTGACCGCGTTCTATTGAATGTCTCACCATGGAAGGGCTTGATACGCTTTGGAAAGCGTGGAAAGCTAAATCCAAGGTACATTGGGCATTTCGAGATTCTGGCAAGAATCATCCCAGTAGCTTACAAACTTAACTTACCACGCGAACTCAGTAACGTACATTATACCTTCCACGTATCAAACTTGAAAAAAATTTCATGTGTATATAATCATCAGGATTATCAAACTTCTCGCTAATCTTGTACTGAGCAGTAATGAAGAGCATTTCGTTGATTGGAAAATCTAGCTGACAATTGTCTGAATTCGCAATATCATAACTTCTCTTTGGCTTCTTCTCGAATTCATACATTTCCCTCCCCACAACTTTTGACTCTATGGTTTCGTAAGAGTACAGCTTCACAGGATCTCCTTTGTTCATCGTGGGAGGATATCTTGCCCTTTGCCTCATGATGCTTTGTACTTGTCTCATTCTCTCCAATTCAGCCTCTGCCTCAGCTTTCTTCTCCTCCTTCGATTTTTCGTACAATATCCCTTTTCCTTTTCCCACAACATCTGTTTGAGGTTTTGAACTCGAACCTCCTTCTTTTTCCCCAATCGAAATTCCTTTGGCAATTGGTCTTGTGGTTATTGTAGTTGAGGAAATAGGCTTAGTAATTATTGGAAGAGTAGATTGAAGCTTGGTAGATATAACTTTTCCCATTGTCTTCGCATCCTCCTCTTTACTTGAATTCTTCTCTCCCCCTTGCACCCATGTGAAAGCAGGTGGGGCACTCTTCGGTAGTAAAGAGGTAAAATTTGTGATTGGTGCAAGAGCTTTCTAAATTGTTTGTTCTAAAGTATTAACCTTTAGAGACAAGAACTCAGGAGTGAGAATTTGATGAGATGAAGATTGCGAAACCACAGTTTTCAGCTCAGTCACCAACTTGATCAGCTGATCAAACTTCTCCTGGGTTTCTTTGTGATTAGCATTAAAGATAGGAACAGCAGCAACCTTTTGCACTTCTGTAGCAACCACATCAATCTTCTTTTAAACTTCAACATGTTGAGAAGTAATATCCCTGAGCTCCTTTGCAAGTTCGGTTTTCAACTCTTCAAGCTTAAAGTTGACATCCTCTCGAACTTTCTTCACATCCTGTACAAAGAGAACATGGCGTTCTTTTGCAACAGTTTTTAAGTCCTGGACCACCGAAGAAAAATTACTCCCTTGAGCTTTAATGCGAAGCTCATTATTTTTATCAAACTAATCAACCTTCTCCATTATACGCTTCTCAGCACCCTTAAGCATTATATCAACCTCCATTGCTGAGATAGAAGACATCCTGCCAGAATCAGCTTGCGACTGAATAATGGCATTCAACTTATGATTCAGGATTTTAAATTGCTTTCCTATCATAAGCATATGATCAGGAATATCCTCCTCCTCTGAATCAAAATGAATGTCATCAAGTACTCCTCCAAAGGCTCCTCCTTCAGTTTCATTATCAGATAAAGGTTGCGAAGGTTGAGGAGTTTCTGGTGATTGTGAGGGAAAAAGGGTTGTAAATGGGTTTTGAAGTGGATGATCAAAAATTGATGAGGTTGTGGATAAAGTTGTAGATGGAAATGAAACAAGTGGTAAAGAAATGGTTAAGGTGATTGGTAAAGTGGTTTCAACACTCGTGATAGGTGCCCCCGTATAAGATACGTTGACAACCGTATCAGAAATAGGTACCTCCTCAGAAACTGATTTAGTAGTGACTATTTCGAGTGGTTGTGAGGAAACTTGTGAAACTTGAAAATTTGAAACAGGTGGATCAGAAACTGTTACCGGTGTAGAGATTAGTGGGGTGTCAGGAACCACTTCTTCATCTGAGGATTCATTGCGAATAATAAGCTTTCGCTTTTTCAACAATGTTTGTTGCATCTGTTTCGCAACATCTTGAGTACGTTGTCTCTTAGATCCTGGAGAGACCGGAGCTGGAATATTGCGAACGGTAACTCCTTTACTGCTCACCTCAGTCTTGCGAATCTTTTTCAATACCCCAAACTTGGAAGGTATTGTTTCTTTCTTCGATTTAGATGAAGTCTCTTCAATATGAACATCTTCATCCTGAGCCTGTTGCGAAGATGGACCTTTCGCATCCTTCTTTGTGGGCTTCTTCTTCTTTGATGGTGCAGCAACATCTAATAACACTCCAGTAGGCACCGATTGATCGATTGTTTTCAAATATCTCACCAAGACCTTGTGAGTTTGAGAGACCTTGTGAAGCATCGCATCTGGAATGCGAGCAACATGAGTAAAAATTTCCTCATCATCTTCCACTACCTTCGGAAATTGATATAGAGAAAATTCAGCAACTTCAACATCCTCCGTGACTGGAATCCATTCTTTTTCATATACCTTCTCTAGAATTAAGCTCCAATACCTCGCACACGAAATCCCTTTTTCAGAATTGTGTTTTCGAGACTCTTAACAAATTCCTTCCATAACTGGGTTGCATAATCTACGCTGATATCATAGTATAAGCCCATAACCATGGCATATACTTCCATTCGTCCCCTATCCAAACCAACATGTGAATGATTTGAGGGTTAACAGGTTTGAAAAATGGAGTATTGTTCAGAATCTGCAAGAATTCAACAAACATCTTCTAGGAAAGTTTTACCCGTTTGTTGTTTATCAAGTTGAAGGTTATCACATCAGTAGTATGGTTGTATCATGTCGTTGAAGCTGCCAAGGATAACCATGTCATCGGAAAGAGAAGGAACTAAATATGGCAGTGGACAGGGGTGATCGTTTCAGGGCAACGATGAGCATCTTCAATCCTTCGGGATAAGAAGAGACATTCGGATCAACTTGATAATTGGTGCTTTGGATTTTCATCAGGGAATGAGAAAGAACTTCATCAGTGCTGGATTGAGTGGCAGCCATTGTTAGGGTTTGAAAGAGATGAAGTTGAACAAGTTTGAAACTTTTTAGGTTTGTGAGAGTTCTGTTTGTGTAATCGTATACAATGATCTTGATCTCCCTTTTATAGTTTCCCCAATTTGATTGGAAATTAAAGCGGGATACAGTTAATGTTATCCGATGTTGCACCTTGAAAATCGGATCATGACTGCAAAAGATAACCATGCTTATAAAAGTAACTGTCACATCTCCTTGAAAACCGGATAGAATACCAACCATCTTGAGTACACAGCCTGTCAAGTTTCCCATTATAGAATATGAACCGTTAAAACCCTTCGCATGGAGGCAAGGCTCTTTCACTTTTGGGATGTAAAGTGAAGTCATATGCCAGATTTGCGAAATCATCAGCCTGAGTTGGTTTTACTCAGAACCTCAAGGATTTCGTGTGTGCATTGTGTCAACAGAATAAGATGAGAAACAAAAAAAAATTTGGAATTCTGTGATGTCAAAAATTCAATTTGACATGAATGCAGTTAAACCCCAGGCAAATGTTGCTTCGTTAATCATCAAAAGAGATAATCAACAGCTTGTGTAGTTTCCCGTGAATTATAATCGAATACTTTTAGATAAGTATCGAAGGGCTTCTTTTAAAAGATATTTTGGGTTGGTTTCAAATTTCATTACATATCATCCTTAACATAAGGTGAGAAATTGGAAATGAAATTACTTGTATGACCAGTGTAGTCAGTGACAAGTTGGCTTTGAAAATATTTATCATGACTAGGATTTGCGAATAAAACTCACACAGAAATCATATTCAAAAAAAAAATTTGAACTGGATCTTGTTGGGTAACAAACATCATGGGTTGCGAATGTTTGATCAAGACCACACATGTGACAATATGATTTGGAGTTTCGAAATTTTAGTACTGAAACAAAAGTTTCGTTAACATCTGGAACGATGTTCCCCGTCAATTCCTTAAGGTTTATGATTTTTGGGTTTCACTTCCATCACGGTCTCATGATGTTAGATCATAAACACAGACTTGTGATTTGTCTAGGTTTTGATTGGTTTTGATCAAAGACCTCAAGGACAAATCTCTTCAAAAATTTTGATTTAAAGAATTGTTTGGTATAAAAAGATTGGTTAAGAATCGAAGTGTACCTCTGTTATAATGGACAAAACAGAAAACTCTTAACTCATATGAGAAGAGTAAGGTATCTCTTTTGACTTATGCGAATATAAGCCTTTTTGGGAAGAAATTTACATGTGATAATTTCATTAAGGCTTTCTTTTCTCACACATAGAGTCTTGTTGAGATTTTTGGTCTACATACATCAGCATGCTTCTAGGGACATCCTAACTAGTTTTTTAAAAAAAATTGATACCTTCCCGTAGAAACACATAATCATGACCTCTTCGCATTAAGCCCTATACTAAACTCACAGTACACAATATTTAAAGAACAAAGAAAACAAAAATATTTTTGTGATTTTTGAATTTTTCAAAATTAAAAACATAACAAAATAAAATCTTTTTGGATTTTTAATTTTTCAAAAACAAAAAAGAATAAACATAAAATCTTTTTGGATTTTCGATTTTTCAAAAATTAAAAACTACAAAATGAATCATAAACCTAACCTTAGTTGTTATGATCACAAATGCGAAAAGATGTGGATGCGAAGTCATGCGAAGCCTCTGGATGAACAGTAACATCTAAACAAGTTTGACTCATAACTGCTGAACACAACTTTCATGCTTGAGTTTTTGAAATTGAATTCGCATCAGTCATCCCCAAACCTGCTAAAATTCTAACAAATGATTTTTCATCAAGAGGTTTTGTAAAAATATCAGCAAGTTGTTCAGTTTTTTTTAACAAAATGAATTTCAATATTCCCATCTTCCACATGATCTTTGATAAAATGATATCGAAGAGCAATGTATTTTGTCTTTGAATGTTGTACTGGATTATGACAAATGCGAATTGCACTTTGCGAATCACAATACAAGGGAATCTTTTTCATGTTTATTGCATAGTCACGAAGTTGACTCTGAATCCAAATAATTTGCGATGTGCAAGCAGCAACAGCAATGTATTCAGCCTCAGCAGTTAATATAGCCACACAAGTTTGTTTCTTCGATTGCCAACTCACCAACTTCCCATCCAATAGTTGACATCCACCGCTCGTACTTTTCCTATCCAAAGTACATCCTCCTAGATCAGAATCTGAAAAAGCTTGAATGAAAAATCCCATTTTCGAAGGATACCAAAGTCCTAACGAAACTGTTCCCTTAAGATAGCGAAAAATATTTTTCACTGCAGTCAAATGAGGATCTCTGGGATTAGCTTGATATCTAGCACAATTGCAAACCGAAAACATAATATCAGGTCTACTTGCAGTTAAGTACAATAAAGACCCTATCATGCTTCGATAAAGTGTTAAGTCAACAGCAGGAGCATCTAACGAAGGAGTTAGTCTTGTGCCTACTGCCATTGGTACTCTTAGTTTCGTGCTATTAGTCATTCCAAACTTTTCAAGCAAGTTCTTCGTATATTTTTCTTGATTGATTAAGATTCCATCCCTGTTCTGTCTTATATTCAAACCAAGAAAATTATTAATTTTTCCCATCATGCTCATTTCAAACTGACTTTTCATTAGATTTTCAAATTCAATTGACAATGCTGGGTCAGTCGAGCCAAAAATAATATCATCAACATAAATTTGAACAAGAATTTAGTTGATTCCCAACTTTCTTGCGAAATAATGTAGGGTCTACTGATCCTTGTTTAAATTTAGATTGTTTCAAGAAATTTGTAAGTGTTGCGTACCAGGCTCTTGGTGCTTGTTTTAATCCATATACAGCCTTATCTAGGATGTAAACAAGATCAGGATGTTCATCATTTATAAACCCTAGTGGTTGTTCAACATACACAGTTTCTTTAAGTTCTCCATTTAAGAATGCACACTTAACATCCATTTGATAAACATCAAAGTCTTTGTGAGCTGCATAAGCTAAAAATATGCGAACTGCTTCAAGTCTTGCAACAGGAGCAAATGTTTCTTCATAATCTATTCCTTCTTGTTGCGAATAACCTTTAACCACTAGTCTAGCTTTATTGCGAATAATATTGCCATCTTTGTCGGTTTTATTTTTAAAAATTCATTTTAATCCGACAATTGAAACATCAGAAGGTTTAGAAATTAATCTCCAAACCTTGTTTCGTTCAAATTCAGCCAGTTTAGATTGCATAGCAACAACCCAATATGAGTGTTCCATAGCATCCTTTACTGTCTTTGGCTTTTCGAAATAAAGACATTAAACATACATAGTTCTTGGTTCACATTCAGTACCTCATTTTTCGCATGAATTTGAGCTCTTGTCAACACACCATCTTGTGGATTACCAATTACCTGATCTTTTGGATGATTTCTTGTCCATTTCTCAAGTGGTGGAAAATTAGGATCAAATTCCAATGGTACATCTTCATACATATCTTCATTTTTAGATCCTGCAACAGAAAAATTATCATTCAGTTCATGAACCTCATCATTTTCATCAAGATTAATTGTCTCTGTTTCATCATGCTCCCCGTCAACATGATATTCATCTTGATGCTCCCCCTCAAAATGATGTTCCTGTTGATTTTGCGAATGCTCCCCCTCAACTTGATGATTCATATTTTCATTCTCCCCCTCGAAAGTTGGCTGACAATCTTCATTGTTAATCGTATGCTCCCCTTCCATACGAGCATCAGGCATACTTTCACAAGATATTGACCTTGTAGTAATTGTCGAATCATCAATATGTTTTGAGGATTCTGATGTTTGATTATCAGGAGCATTATTTTCCGCTTCAAATGCCCTGTTAGGAATTCCGAAAATTAAGTCATAATCAAAATCATTTATTTCAGAATTATCAATTTGTGTATCTGAATTAACAAGAATAGATTTATTTTCAAATTTACTATCCGTTTGTTTAAGATAGTAATCATCAAATGTTAAATTGAAAGTTTCTTCAACTTTTCTGGTTCTTTTGTTGAGCACTCTGTATGCAACTGAATTGTGCGAATAGCCTAAGAATATGCCTTCATCAGCTTTAGCTTGGAACTTTGACAAATTATCTTTGAGATTCATGATAAAACACCTGCAACCAAAAACATGAAAGAATTTGACATTAGGTTTCCTATTATTGATTATTTCATATGGAGTAACATTGAATCTTCGATGAATGAATGATCGATTCTGAGTAAAACATGCAGTGGAAACTGCTTCAGCCCAAAGATATTGAGGTAGATTCGCATATGTTAACATGGTTCTGGCTGCTTCGCATAGAGATCGATTTCTTCTTTCAACAACACCATTTTGTTGCGGAGTATATGGTGATGAGAAATTATGAGAAATGCCTTTGCTTGTGAGAAAAGAATCAAGAGCTTGATTTTTAAACTCAGAACCATTGTCACTTTTAATTTTGCAAACATTCTTTTTCAGACTAAGCTCAATCTTTTTGATAAAGTCAATCATCGTCTGAGCAACTTTAGATTTTAGCCTGAGAAAAAACACCCATGTGAATCGAGAAAAATCATCTACAATAACTAAAATGTACCGTTTTTTATTGATTGTAGCAACAGTCGACGGTCCACATAAGTCAATGTGAAGAAGTTCCAATGGTTCTACGATTTTTGAATCGATCACAATCGGATGACCTTTTCTATGTTGTTTTCCTTGTTCGCAAGCTGCACACAGAGAATCATTGTCAAATTTTAGTATAGGTAACCCTCGAACTAAATCTTCAGTGATAAGTTTGTTAATATTGTGAAAGTTCAAGTGTGACAATTTTCTATGCCAAAGCCAGCTGACATCATTAGATGCTTTTGATAGTAAACACACAGCAGGTTTTCCCACAATTGGTTTGATGCCCAGTGTAAACATATCACCATATCTTTTGGATTTGAGAAGTACTTCATTTGACTTCGCATTTGAAATGATACTTCCTTCTTCATTTAATACAACTTGGTTTCCAGTACCAACAACAAGTTGTGACACACTTATCAAATTATGTTGAAGTCCTTCAACATAAGCAACTCTGTTCACAGTGAATTGTCCATTTGTGACTTTCCCATAGCCTTTCACTTGACACTTGTGATTATTCCCAAATTTGACTACTCCTTCATTTTCCAAGCTTCTATAATCTCGCAAGTTTTCCTTTCTTCCAGTCAGATGACGAGAGAAACCACTATCAATATACCATTTCGTATCATATTGCTCATCACACATCACCTGCATTTATTGGAAAAATTTAGGAACCCAAGACTTGTTGGGTCCATCATTAGTAGAATGAAACAAATTCTTTGAATTTAAAAACCATGTTTTCACTTTGTTTGTGACAGAATCCATTATATCAACATCATCAGATCTAGATATTGAAATATAGTCGTTCAATAGTTTTGGATTTCCATTGATTGTAATCTTATCCTTCACAACATTCGCATTTTTGATAACTGGTTTCCATTTTTGAATCGGAACTTGCGAATGATGAGATGATGAACTAGCAGTGGAAGAGTTATTTGCGAACTTGTCAAATGCATTCTTGATTTGTTGCTCTGAAAACTTCCCACTTTGATATTTTCTTCCTTTCCCTTCAAACCAACGATTGATTGTACTTACATCAGATTTTCCTTTTGTATATGAAACTTTGGTCGGTTTTGAGATTGAAGGATTTGGAAAATTTGGTTGTTTTGGTGAAAATTTCACTTTTGCTTGAGTTGAATTTTTCAAACTTGATGAAGTATTCGTGAATTTGCCAACATTTTGAAACTTTTGATTATTTACAATTTTTTGTGAATTCTCAAATTTTCGATTGTTGTCATATTTGCGAACATATGGAATTTTGTCAACATAATTTATTGGTTTATGAAAACTTGAATCTGTTTATTTATTTTTGCTTTGAAATTTTGATGATGTTGTTTTTGAAATTTGTTCTTTTGCAGCTCTTGGTTTGTCACTAGACACAACTTTCCAGAAAATTGATTTTCTTTTTGAAACATTATTTTCTGTTGAATAATTTCCAACCATCAATTTGAATTCATGAGAATTTAATTTTACTTCAGCCTTTGGTTTTTCAACTTTTTCAAAATCTTGGTTTGCTTTTTCACCTTTAACCACCCATTTTTGTAATGACTTTTGTTTTTGAAACACATAAGGATTTTGAGTTAAATTGTTTTCTTCTGTTTTTTGATTTGCGAAAAAGCCTTCAGTGGTTGACCTTAGATTATCTTTTTCAATCATTTTGTTGAATTCAGGATGAATTTTCTCAGCATTTCCAGTAGTGACAAAAACTTGATTTGGAAAAATAGTTTTATCAGTGCATACAAAATTTGGATATGCCACAGTGTTGGTTTCCAAATAATGTGCGCCATTGTCATTTAAAATTTTGTCAAATTCTTTTGTATTCTCAAACACTTGATCAACCACAACTCGTGGAGGTATTTCATGTGAATCTTTCACTTCTTCTTTGTTTTCTTTAGTATCATCAGATTTCCAGCTTTCAACTTCCACATTATCAAACTTACAATGTTGTGAAGTTGAAGGTTTATCAATTTCGTCCTCTAATATCGAATCAACAATAATTTCTTTACCTTTGATCTTAGATGTGATATTAATGATTGACAATTGAGAACAATCAACCTCTTCTTCCTCTTCTATCTCACTGATTTCACTCATATTATCTGAATTGTCATCAATATCAGCATAATTGAATTGAGAGGCAAGAGTTGAAGTTTCTATTTTCTTTAAGATTTTCACTTGTTCACTCTTTGTCAAACTTTCATTGACAATGTTAACCAACTCATCAGCATTCAGAAATTCATCAATTTTGACAATACCATATGGATATCTATCATCAGGTATTTTGTCAAATTGAGCAATTGTACTTTTGCAATCATAAGAAACAACATCAACTTTTTCACGTTCATACTCAAGAAAGGGTAAAAGTTTCCTATGTTGTTCTTTGCTAATGTCAGAAGAATGATGTAAAGCAGTTAATTTTGCATACAATCGTTTGGCAGAATTACAATATATGTTCCTTTGTGCTAGCAACAACCTAACATCATTTGTAAGATTATTCTTATCACAATCTACATTTTTGATCTGCATTTCAAGTTTTTCTACTCTGCTCCTTTTTATTTCTAATTCTCTTCGTGTCTCACCTAATTGCATATTTAATTTTTGAGCTTCAGTACTAGCAGACACAATAACAGAATCAAAATAAGCCACTGTATCATCAAATGAAATGATTTCAGCATCATAAGCAGATAAAGGAATATTAAAAGATTCAAGTATTGCACGTACCTTGGTGGTCATGGGTGATTTGTCCGTGGATTTGGATACAAAACATCTCCCCGAAATGTCCTCTTCGCAATCTTCAAAACTTGCGAAAATGGCTCCATGTGTGGGATGCCTCATTTCTTCATCATCAGATCCTGATGACCAGATCTGATACATTCCACTCTCTTCATCGGCAGATTCACCCTTCGCAACTAGAGACACTCCTTTTGTCTTAGTGCGCAAGTCTTCAATCTTTTCAGAATAGTATGCTTCATCTTTAACTTTTTCTTTCTTTTCTTCTTTCTTTCGCAACATGCAATCGGCTGCAAAGTGATTCACACCATTGCAGTAGTGACAATAGATTCCTGAGTCACCTTTCATCTTTTTCACTTTTTTCACATCTTTTTTTTTCTCATCAGCTTTCTCCATTTTCTTCCTCTCGTCTCCTCTAGTTTTTATGACTCCACTCTTCGCATCACTAGCCTTTCCTTTTGGATTAAAACGCTTTTTGAAAAACTTCTTAACTCTGTTGTTTGAGTAGAATGCCACAACTTCATCATCAGAGTTCATCAAAAATCCTTCATCATCTGAACCATCTTTTTCATTAACATCAACTTCTGATAACTTTGAAACAAGAGCCAAAAGACCTCCAACACTCTGTTTTGATTCTTCATACATTTCTGAAACTTCACTTTCATGTGTTTTCAGCTGATTGTAGAGATCATTCAAATGAGTTGTATCAAAACTCTGTTGATTCTTAATCATCATGCTCACACTTTGCCATTCCTTGCGAAGGCCCATAATGAAAGTTAAATTGAACTCCATGAGAGACCTAGTGATTCCATACCTATTGCAGCGAAACATAAGCTCATTCAGACGATCATAGTAATTTTCAAGAGTTTCAGCATCCTTTTGTCTGAATTCCTTCAGTTCAACTAGACATTGCTTCACAGAGTTGATCTTCGTCTTTTCGCTACCTTGATACTTCTCTTTTAGAGTGTTCCAGATTTCCTTTGCTGTTTTACAACTATGAATGTAATTATAAACCACAGGAGGAAGAGCACCTCTTAGTTCCCTCATGCACCTCTTTTCATTATTCTTCAACCGTTTTTGTTGATCAGCAACTTCAGCAGATGTAGTAGATGGTCCGATTGGTTGAACATTATCAGGAGTTTGCACTGTTCCATCGATACACTTCCAAAGTTCTTCATCAATTCCATTTAAGTAATCTTCCATTCTATCAGCCCATTGATCATAGTATTCTGGAATTAACATCGGAAATTTGGTTGAGGAACCAAGCAAGTGAGAGAAGGAAGTCATTGTATTCATGTTGAAGTTCGTCATTGATGAACACAGAAATTTTCAGAAAGCTTGAAAAACTTGTTGAGATTGAGAATTGATCACAAATCACTAATCGATTACTCGACTAAACAATTCAAATCTGAAGATCAAATTTGATTTTCAAAACCAAAATGCGCGGAAAATTTTGAGTAAAGTTGCAACTCAAAAAGCAAATGATTCTAACACGAAAATTAGATCGATGCAGTTTGAATCCTGCTCTGATACCAATTGAAGAGAATTGTTATCGAGATTTACGAAAGCAAATATGATTTGAGTGATTGAAAAGTTAGAACACCAAGAGTAAATATTAATCAGATCTTATATTGATGAAGACTGATTACAGAATAAGCAGAAAGGATATTTGCGTTTCAGAAAGTTATACTCTACTTCTATCCACAGTCCCTATTTATAGGGAACATGAGTGTACAAAAAATATACTAAGTCTAAACATTACACTTCGCACAAAATCGACTTAGTAAAATAACATAAAGATGCGAAACTATACAAACACAATATTCGACTTTTACAATTTTACTTCTACAGTTTTGTTTTGGGGAGTAATTCTGCAACATCTTTTAAAAAGATTTCTCTGATTTTATTTTAAAAAGCATTAATTAAATCGGTCTTTTCTGGCCAAGAAATTAGAGGATGTCACACATTGTCCTTGACTGGATGATAATGAATTTAACATTCATAGTCATATAGCAGTTCCACCCATCGTCATTGTCTCATGTTGAATTCTTTATGATTAAGAATATGTTGAAGACTCTTATGATATGTGAAGACGGTGCATTTGGTACCATAAAGGTAGTGTCTCCAGATTTTTAGGGTGAAAACCACTGCTCCTAAATCGAGTTCGTATGTGGTGTAATTGACCTCATGAGTCCTGAGTTGTCTTGAGGCATAGGTGATGACCTTTCCTTGTTGCATGAGCACGCATCCTAGGCCCTGCTTGGATGCGTCATAATAGACCACAAAGTCTTCGCTTCCTTCTGGGAGGGACAAGATTGGAGCACTGCACAGGGCTTGCTTAAGCGTTTGGAAGGCAGTTTCTTATTTATCCTCCCAGCTGAAAGTCACTCCCTTCTGCGTCAAGGTAGTGAGTGGCTTTGTGATTTTGTAAAAAAGTTGTATAAACCTTTGGTAGTAGCCAGCAAGGCCCAGAAACTGGCGTATCTCCGTCGGTGTTCTTGGTGTTGCCTAATTTTCAATCGCCTTAACTTTGGAGGAGTCTACGTGTATCCCTTCTTCGCTGACCACATGTCCGAAGAAATCCACTCTTCAAATCAAGAACTTGCATTTTCAAAATTGCGCATACAGTTTCTTAGCCCTTAACGTTTCCAAGACTTGTCGGAAGTGTAGACTATGTTCTTCCTTACGTCGTGAATAAATCAATATGTCATCGGTGAATACTATCACGAATTTATCCAAGTTAGGTCTGCGTACTCGGTTAATTAGGTCAATTAACATTGATGCGCATTAGTCAACCCAAAGGGCATCACTACGAACTAGTAGTGACCGTAGCATGTTCTAAATGCCGTCTTAGGAACATCTTCCTCTTAGATTCTCAGTTGATGGTATCCTGACCTTAGATCGATCTTTGAGAAGTAGCTCGATCCTTGCAGCTGATCAAATAGGTCGTTGATTCAAGGTAGGGGATAACGATTTTAGATAGTGAGCTTGTTCAGTTCTCGATAGTCTATGCACATGCAGAAAGATCCGTCCTTTTTTTCATGAACAAGATTGGTGCTCCCCAAGGCAAGAAGCTTGGCCGAATGAATCCCTTGCTCAACAGTTCATTCAATTGGCTAAACAATTCTTGCATCTCAGCCAGTGCTAAATGGTATGGGGATTTGGCTATGGGAGTGGCTCCAGGAATCAAGTCGATTCTGAACTCGACTTGGCGTACAGGGGGTATGCCCGAAAGGTCCTCTAGGAATACATCAAGGAAGTTATAGACTTCGGGGATATCCTTGAGGTCTTTCACTTCTTGTTTTTCATCCACCACATGGACTAAGAAGTTGTGATATTCCTTGTGTATATACTTTTGAGCCTTGATGCAAGAGATGATTTGTAGATTCATTTCGGGTTCGTCACCATAAATGAAGATGGTTTCCCTATTTGGTAGGTTAAGGCAAACGACCTTTTCGTAACACATAATATTGGCATAATGAGGACTTAACCAATCCATGCCATTGATAATGTTAAATCTACTTATTGTGTCCGGCATCAGGTCGATTTGGAAGGAATTGTTGTTTAGAGTTAGAGTACATCCTATGTATATATCTTTTTTGCTTTCTGTTTTACCATTTGTCATTTCTACGGTGAATGTTTCATTTAACGATTGGGGTTTCTGTTTTTTGAGCTAGTGGCTCACAAAACTTTTCTCTGCAACACTAACGAATAGTATGCATACGTCTAAGTTATTTAGGAGAAACGCACTAGTAACCATGGTTGGAACCCTCATATCCTCCTCATACCCCATTGCTAGAACCCTTCCCATGCCTCCGTCATTTCTATTCTGTGCCTTTGGGCAATTTCTCTTGAAATGCTCGGTCTCACCGCAACCGTATCATACGCGACTCACCCCAGCATTGGCGGCTTGAGCAGGTTGTTCGGCTAGTACCTTGCAAAAGAGGGCGTTAGGCCCCTTCTTGTTGTAATTGTTACATTGTATGTCTCTAAAGGCTCCATGGTGATAGTATTTTCACTTGTCGCATTTCGGAAGAGTCCTAACATATTGCTTGGCTGGTGCAGGGGCGGTGACGGCATGGACGGTGACAGTTTGTTGTTTCTTGGTCGGGTCTTGAGCGGGTTATCCCTTCTTTTTGTTCCAAACTTACTCTTGTTCTCACCCCCTTTTGGTTGTTCGGGTGTGGGGGTTATGATGCCTTGACGAACTCCCTGGTCTACAAGAGTTTCTTCCAAACGCTTGGCACTGTCGAAGGTGCTCGGGTTGGCAAATATGACTATTCCCTGGATCCGAGAGGATAGTCCCCAAATGTACCACTCCACTTTCTTGGCCTCTAGGGTGACCATTCCAGGGCACAGGTTTTCCAGCTCATTAAATGGAACAGTGTCGGTGACAATATCAGAGCCCTTCATGGAGTGTTCCCACAGTTCTTGTTCCAACTTTTGCATCTCACTCCTTAGACAGTATTCCTCGAGCATCATAGCTTTCAGGTCCTCCCAAATCATGGCATTCACCATAGCTAGGGTCAGAGTTTTAACGTGGCCGTTCCACCACGACAAAGCCGAGTCTGCAAATGTACATGCGGCATATTTGACTTTAAATTCATCCGGGAAGGCACAGATTTCGAAGATGGATTTGGTTTTCTCGAACCATCTTGTCAAAGTAACGACTTCACCGTCGCCATGATAGATCATGGGTTTGCAGTTCATGAATTCTTTTTAGGAGCACATTCACGGTTGCCCCTGGTTTTCACCTTGATTAGATCTATTAGTTCCATTTCCACTTCCATTTATGTTACTACTGATTTGGGCCATAACGGCAGCCACATCGGCTGTTACGGCAGCCTGAAAGACAATAGAGTCCATTTGTGAAGGTAGTGGTGATGGTGGTGCTGATGTATTGTTGAAGCGCCTGTTAGATTGCCGGGGTGGCATTCTTCTGCCATACAATTTAAAGGTGGAATGACGATAAATCTTTGATAAGAGTATATGTATCAAGTCACGTTATTATTGAAATTTTCAAGCAATTCACAAATGAAATTTACTATAAAAAGTAAAATTGCATAACAAATAGCAACATCGAATGAAATAAAATGTAGACACATTTCATTAATAATATGGTATTAGTACATAGTTTTGTGAAAATTGATCTTTAAGAAGGTCTACATGAAAGAGTAGCACCAACGCTTACTCATAAATAAAAATCAAGCCATGAGTACTATAAGTCCTACTTGTGGCGGGTGGTCTCCTGTGCGCCATGGTATGAAGTCATGGAGGCTTACATCTCCGCTATCTGGCTCTCAGCTACAATCACCTCTCCTCGAGAGCCGAGTGCCTTTCCTGGTACTCTCTCACTTCCGCTCGAGCAGTGGTAAGGTCCTCATGGAGACTGCCAGTGAGGTGACATGTCCAGGGGTAGTCCCTCTATAGTAGTCAAGTCCATGCGTAGTGGCTTCATGTAACGCCTGTGTTTTCGGGCTTGCCATTTTTAGCAATGTAATAGTCTAGGTTAACCTTTGTAACCCGTTTTGAAATAATAAGAGGGTATTATTTGAGTATTATATGTTTTGTGCTTAATTGCATAATTATGTGGTTTGATTAATTAAAAATAAAAATAAGCATAAAAATTTAAGTGTAAAATAAACTTAATATCTTTGGATAATGTTGTAGTAGTTGAAACGAGGTTTCCGAATATATATAGAACGCCCAAATCTGACTTCGTATGAGGAAGTTATGATTTATCGAAGTTTCGACTTTGCGGTATGCAGCCTGAAATACTCGATTTGAGATCGAGCGGTTTTTAGCCGAAGCATTCTAAACGAGGATCGAAGATCTCGTTGTTGGTATCGAAGCGATAAAAAGTTAGGCGAGAACGGACGTCAAACGAAGAAGTTATGAATTTATAACGAAGTTTTTCTGACGCGGCCTATTAAAAATAAATAATAAAAATAAAGTCGAAATTAGCCGACAAAGTCTAAACGAAAGTTGTAGAGCGTAGTCTCACCTTCGCGTGGATATAAAGAACGTCGAAAACGGAGTTCGTATGAAGAAGATATGAATTTCCGAAGTTTATTAATTAATTTGTATTTATTTTTAATTGAAAATTCCGGCATTATCCGAAGGGGAGTCAGCAGTCCGATCCGAAGTACGCCCCGCATACTCGTGTACGCCCCGCGTATTCAGAGGATGTCGACACTCGCACTCGAGGACTTCGGATACGTAAGTAGTGACGATTTCGGACCTGTACGCCCCGCGTACAGGCATACGCCCCGCGTACTCCGAGGCTCCAGCCTCCTATAAATAGGATGCGAGGGCAGCCGGCTCTTTTGCTAATTTTCTCTCTTCTCTCTCCCGTTTTGCATCGTTTTGCGTGCCAGAAATACCCCGAAGCCTCGGTATCATTCTCGAGCCCCGAGGCAAGTCCCGAGATCCCGAAGATCCCGATAAGTGCGATCCCGCGTCGAAGCTCTGCCCGCGAGAAGTTCGATTTTTGTAGACATCTTCCAGATCTGCTGAGGATTACTACTTCTGCAAGTCGTAGTGCTGTCCGATCGTCTTCTGATCAAGTGAGTGTATACTACCTTTCATAAACACGATAATAATACAAGTATGGTTCGAGTGTATTAAGTATATTGTTGTTTATATGTGTGAATGTGTAGTTACTTTCTTCTAACGCATGATTATGAAGTATTTTATACGAAATACGTGTTATGTGTAGAATTTGTTGTTATGTGTGTGAATGTATGTTCACCCTCTTCCATCTCATAGATCTGAATTGCTTTCTATGAAATACGTGTTACGTGGGTATGCCTCATCTGTTATGTGGAATATATATTGAATGAAAATGATATACAGGTTTCAAATTATGTATGAAAGTATATATTTTATCTACTAATATGTTGGGTAGAACATGGGTAGATAGTTGGTGTGTAATAAACAGATGAGAGGCCTCGATGTTGTTGTTGTTGTTGATCTAGTTATTCAGCGGAGTATGGATAACGACCACGGACTCTTTCTAGACAGTCCAGTGGAACGCTAGCAGGTTCATAACCTGTAGGTGTTGTGAACGATGTGTTCACCGGTGTACTCTATCCCCCTCATGGTTGCCTTTAGGATATCTATTTTTGAGGAAACCCCTTCGCAGTGATGTCCGTCCCGATGAAAATCCTAGATTAGGTCCCTTGAGACAGATGTTATTTTAGGGACGTAAAGTGAGGATAACGGGAATGGGTAATCGGGATAGTGATTTGGTTGGTGAAATTAAATATAATTTATTTATTGTGGGTTGAAAACCCTATATGCTCACCAGGCTCCCAAGCCTGACCCACTCCGTTTTATTTGTATTACAGGTAGTGGCGCGAGGGCATAAGATGGTTGAATCATCAAGTTGTTTTGTTTACAAGTCTGTATATGTATATATTTGTTGAATGACTTGTAATGTTATCGTTTATGCTTTATGGTCTGTATCGGAACATGACATCCCGAGTTTTGATTATATAATGAAAATGCATCTCTTGATGAAATGCTTTGATAAATATTATTTTATCATGTTTTGTTTTGGGAACAAATTCCGCAACTCTTTCAAATCAAAAGGATTTACTCTGAAAATTATTTAAAAGCATAAATGAAAATCGGTGTTTTCTGGCCGTGATTTTGGGGATGTCACGCTTCAGCAGCGGATCCCATCTCCATGATCCGATTCGTCGATGCCATGGTCTGATCTCCAAGATGTGTGATTCGTTGAACCATAATAGGGAGGGCTGTGTCTGCCGGTCCTCCGTGGCTGAGCTTATAGAAACATCGCTCCATGTCGTATGGAGAACGTTGATGTTGCTGCCTGCTCCACCTTTCCAGGTTGTCTGCCCAACGGGACATGGGTTCCTGGTAGCCCATCCGATTTGCGGGAACCCGGTAGGTGTAGGGTGGATAACGACTTCGAACTCTGCGTTCAAGTCCTCCTCTTCCTCTTCCTCCTCCTCCTGATCCTCTTTGGGATCCGCCTCGGGCTCTTCCTCTATTAGCTCCTCAGGATCCTCTTCGGGATCCTCTTTGATCCATCCGCCATTTCCCTGGTTTGGGAAATAGGGATCTCCGGGCATATGGAATCCTGCCATGACGTCTGTTTAAGAATAGAGGTGAGAAATACTTGAAGGGTTTAAGTGTATGAATATGTAGTGTTCTAAAATACTCCTAAAATTGTATTATGAAGTTTTATCTTTATATAAAACTACTTGAATGTATCTTAACCCCGTAAACTAAATGTTTTGTTAATACCCCATGTGAGTTATTATAACCATACTAATGCGACTAGTGGCCTACTACGACATTCTTCAGAAGTCGGAACTGTTAGACATTTGTCACCCCAAACCTGCCGGTCTAACTGTAGCTAAAAATTTAGGTTTGGGGTTGTAAATCTCGTTTAGATCTAAACATAAGTATCACGCTCTCCCTCCAAGAGACTCTGGTTATAATGCAGAACTTGGTGTGTACTCTGGTAGGTACGGTGAAGCCGAATGTCTCACAACCAGTATAAACCGATTTATGTGAACTGAAAACCCCTTTTTCTTGTAAATCAAATAAATATACCATTAAATAATTATATGTTTCTTCCGAAATGATAGTGTACTGTTAGTGACCCCCAAACTATAACAATTATAGTTTATTATGTTTGTTTGTTGAAAATACTTATATAATCATTTATACAAATACATGGTAAAAAATCTTGTCTAGTTTCAAAATGTATGGTTAAAACATCATGTTTTTGGGTTGTTTCCCACAAAATGGTGAAATAACTAAAATGTAACCCTTCTTGTTAGAAAACCATATGTTGATAAAAGTCTCAAAACCTTTGTATTTTTTGTAATCATATTTTTCTTATGATTATTTAACATAGTTTATGTTTTGTTTTGGTTAGTTTTGCATCTCAAACTAATATGTCACAAAATATTGCTTAAAATCTAGTGATAGTATATTTCATGCAAATAAGGTTTTATATTTAACATAGAGATGAAACATTCAAATATTTGTGTGATAAACCAAACTTTACTTGTATCCCCCCTACTAAAACATGAAAAACTTGAAAATGTAGGGGTATGAACTCACCTTGAGTGGGTTTGTAGGTTGTTTAAAGAGATGATGTGAAGATCTTCAAGCCTAAACACTTGAATAGGGTTGACAAACTTCCTTGGAAATGATATTATCCTAAGACTTTTAAACACATAATGATGTGTGTAAATAATATGAAACTAGTGTAAAAGTGTGTAAAAACACTAGATAGTTAAGAAGAACTTACCAAAACTCAAGAACAAACTTAGAGAATTAACTCTTGGAAGATTTTTGGACTTGATTCTTGAGAGATTTTAAAGTAAACAGAAGGGAAATATGGAAATGGTGGGGAGGGGGGTTGGGGATGATCTCGTCTAATAGATAAGGAGAAAGAGTGATGGGATATTTGCCTAGTTACCTGATGGATAATGCTTTGATATTTTTTGGGTAATTGCATGGGTAACTGCTGGGTAATATTTTGGTATAGGAAAAGATGAAACATTAAGTCATGAAGTCAACCCTTCTTTCCTCTTTATTCTTACCAAAAACCTCATAGAAAACACTAAAATCATGTGTAATTTCGGCCTATGCATCAACCGAAATCACATGTGATTTTAGTCTATGTTCCAACCGAAATCCCATGGTGATTTCGGTCCTAATGATAATCGAAATTGCATGGTTTTGGGTTCCTAGGCTGAAAACACTAATTGCATGGGTTAATTCACGATTTGTTCTAACTTATTGACTTTCAAAGGCTCATTACAAGTATGATTTTTAAAGCATATACATATTTACTTATACAAATGATGTCTTTTGGTTTTCAACGATTTATTGCAACAAGGTTATGATGTGGTTTTAGTTATACATAGATACATTTTAGACCTTGCTTGACCCAATATTTGCCAGTTGTCACAAGTTCATTACGGACTAGCCTAGATAAATGGTAGATTTTACCCTTGTTAGAAGCATTTTTTATTTTTGGTTAAAACTAATGAAATATAGAGGTTTCGACTAAAAAGTATATGATTGAGATATGGTCTCTCACATATATGGATAAATTTGTCTATTTTTCAGAAAGATAAAACTAGGGTTATGATTCAATCCAATCAACCCATTAAGTCTCAAGTTCCATTAACATGTTCCAGGTCTATAGTACATCAGCCCTAGGACTTATAGGACATTTTCATGAATGAGACAGAAATCATACCTAAGTCGTTCATATTCAAAGCTCCATACATGCCTTGCACCTAAAACGATTTCGACAACAACTCTAATATTTTTGCCATGATTGATGGCTTGTAACTCACGCTCCAGACATTGAAATTAAAATTCCAACGGTCAAAACTTCAATATATGTCTTGGAAAGCTAAACCCCCATACTTAGTATTGAAATATAAAATTAACTATTGGAATTCAAAGATTTGAATTTATAACCTCAAACTTTTATTTTTTGACCCTTGATTATAACTATTTAAATTAATTGGAAATTAGGGTGTTACACATTTAAACATCAAGATAGACCATGATCAAAACTAATGGATAAGTAATGTTATCAATAAATAAAATTCAATGTTTAACATCTCATTCAACAACTTCTCAAATCTACAAATTTTCACATATATTCTTGATGAATAATGAGTTAAAATCAACAAAAAATAGTGAAGAGGTATAAGAGATAAAATATACCATGAGCTACGAGGATTGTTTTGTTGGGTGTCTACATGTTCCTATATTTCATCACTAGAAGAAATGTTTTAAGCATCGAGGATTAAATCTTGATGTAAATTAAACTCGTTAAAATTCACATGCTTTGCTAGATGTATGAAGCTCATCATTCCCTGCTCCTGACAGAAACTGAATCAAGAATTGGAGCAATAAGAATAAGAAACGAAAGTCTACGGGATTGAAGAACCCAACTGTTGATACTTACTTTCACTTATGGAAACCAATGATCATGAGATGTGAGCGCACATGGGATAATCAACAAACAGAGGTTTCCTAATTGCAATGAATCAACCTGTCATAACAACAATGATTTATGTTTGTTTTACTTTTAGAACAAGTATAAAACCCAAACCATAGCTTTATTTGTGTTTCTTAATCAAGAGAATGATACGAACCTATGTGACAAAACATTTAAGTTGATGGGTAGTGACAATGGCGTAAGCAACTGGTACCCTAGCCGAGGCGGCATAGACCTTGCCACCATCGACATCCTCTTTATCGATTGAGTTATCCCTGATACTCGTTTTATGCTAATGTAAAACTCTAGCCTTCAATTCGATCGTTAAGTCCCCCTGGTCCTCGTAGAAAGCTTTATGTAGGTCTCAGAAAGCAGAATATGCAGCACTTCAGAGAGAAAATGGAATTCATGAGAGCTGATCATACATAGAGGTTTGAGAAGAAGCCAAAGCGACACATAATAAGCTAAAGGTTGTCAATTTATTAGTTTTCTCTTTGTTTGATTTTTCGTGGTGTCAATGATTTTGATTTTGAAGGAACATGGTAGTTTGGTATCAAGTATGAGGGCTTTGAGGGCTTCTAGAGACGAACATAAAAAACAAATTAACTTAATTGTATAACTCACTGATATTTGTTCTATTCTTATCTTATTAACTACAAAAAAACTAAAAAAGCAAATTAATTTAGACATTATAATACTGTTTCTTTTTATTTCAATATTCATACTTTAAAATGCAACATAACTTTACAACGCTTGTCGTAAATAGTCTCTGATATTTTACAAAATACGACATACAAACATTTTATGTCTGTCATAAAACTATTGTATGTTATAACTTGTTTGTCAAGGAAAGCCTTTTTTTTTAGTAGTGAAACCAGACAGTACAATTGTCTACTGGGCATCTTCTTCCCAAACCTATATGTGAATCAGTAGGCTTCCTAACTTAAATTACGACTTTGACATGAGATTTAGGTGAGCCGATTAACTCGTACATCTATGAGGAACAAGAACTAATGAGAGACTTCATAAAGTTAAGTTGACCTTAAAGTAGTTTAGAGACTTTTTTATTGTTACATTTGTCTGTCATATGATTATTACATACTTGTAATGTTTTTTATTAAGTTTGGGAAATTCGGGACTTCATCATTATTAAGAGATATTATTATCTTTAAAATAGGTTTTGAGAAATATCTTAAACCATGCCAATGAGAGATGTTATTTGAAGTGAAGTACAAATTGATTGACCACATCAATAAAGAGGCCATCATAAGTGGAGAAAGCAAAAACATTAGACATATGGAAAAGGAATAAGACTAAATTCACAATTTGGTGATATTTTAATAAGCGCAATCGAGTAAGAGATGTGGAAAAGACAATTTTACTCTCATGTGCATTGAACCATTCTTATGGACTATACATGTAGAATTTCAAGAACTAAATGAACATTTGGATAACTTATTTTAAAGATAACAATAGTGTTTTTATAAAAAAAAACATGTTGAATTGTAAAGAGATTTCTTTAAGTTAACCATTTTACGGATTTCAATGGCAACATCTAAAGTGGATATATGGATTAAAAATGTCAAACAAATATGAGAATAAGGGTTTTCTTTGAGTTAGTTAATGCTTAAAACAGTAAGATGTTATGAGTAAAAAAAGAATATGAATTAATGAATGTAAACAAAAGACAATGAACATACAAATTGAGTATATAGATCAATCATATAATAATATTTCGGTCTTTTGTTGGTGACACTCACTTAGTGTTACCAGTCATTTTATGTATCTTAATATGTGAGATAAGGGTTAATAATTTGTACTCTATTTTATATGCTCAGTATGTACGGAGTGCATACATATATAAGATCGAATACATATATAAGATCGAATTAAAAGTCGGTACATCAAAATGGAAAGGGGTCGTCACCCCTTGCTAGTAGTCCAAAGGGATAGAGGCCGTAGCAGTGGTCATCAGTTTTGGTAACCATTAATTATGGGATTACTTAACCACTTGGGTTGTGGAAACTTGGTAAGGCATGTGGAAGATATGGTGGATAACTTATTGACTCATGGTCAGATTATCACTCACTCCTTGTAGCCATGGAGGTTCGTCTGCAGTGACTCCAGGACATGAGATAAAGCTTCATGTTTGCAACAGGGGATTAATCGGTGTGCGAAAAATTAAAACTAATATATATATATATATATATATATATATATATATATATATATATATATATATATATATATTCATTTTTACCACATAAAGTTACAAAAAAGGTAAAATTGAAAAAAAAAAATGTTGCATATTTGAGACATTAATGGATTTAAAATCCTATTTTGGGTAAAACCAATGAAAATTTACGAACTTAAAGATTTTTATGAAATTTGCCCTATAAAAAAAAGTTAGATAAAAATATGGTGTAAGAATGCTATATTTAGATATAGATTATATTGTGCCGAAAAAAAAAACAAAAAAAAAAAAAAAAAAAAAAAAAAAAAAAAAACAAAACAAACGATAAAAATAAGGTGTCCGAATGCTATATTTAGATATTTACGGCAAATGATATATGTAAAAAGTTAATAGAGAAAATTAAGTAAATATGCTGAAATAATAGATTTCTAAAAAGAACAAACGATATAATTTAAAATTTTATGCAAACGTATGACACCTAACTAAAATCGTGGTTACATTCAAGCTTTTCCTCATATACGGTGCTAGTTCAACACAATAATAATAGAAAAAGTTAAGAGTCAAATCCATTATAGTCAACAGCGTAGTTAGAAGAACCTGTGTGATTACATTAAAAATAAATTTTGCAGTTTTCATTTATATATAATATGTAACGAAATAATGAATTATATTGAGTTAATATAAATGTTAATGACCATATTTAGAGTTGCACAATTAACGGGGTTTTATGGGTAATTTTCAGTCTAGATATGTTGGCAGCAACCGTCTCATTATTTGGACCGGATCCGACCACAATTAATCCCAGGACTGAACCAAACTTAGCTTGTTTAGACCATTGATCTTTCATTAGTCCTCTAGTTTGAACCCTCGGTCTAGTATATATATATATATATATATATATATATATATATATATATATATATATATATATATATATATATATATATATATATATATATATATATATATATATATAGAGAGAGAGAGAGAGAGAGAGAGAGAGAGAGGTAAGTTTAATTGAAAAAATAAAAAAATGTTAAAAATTGGAGAATCATTATCAGTCAATCAATCAATTACTTTTGCTGTAAAAGTCTCTAACATACCGATGGAAATAGAAAAAGAATACACATATGTTTTCCAACAAAAACATGTTTCCTTAAACTATGCTAATCATTACCTTAATATATACAAAAAACATATTTTTTTTAATTTTTATAAAATTATTTTTATCGAAAAATGATTTTAAATACATCAAATTTTATAATTTTTTATTCTCTATAAATAGACATCCATATTGATATAGTTTTAAAATAAAATATTTTTTTTATAGTTTCAGCTCTTGTTATTTATAAGTAAATAAAAATACATCAGATTTTTCCTACAACACATTCGTTATTCATTTATGAATATAAAATATGATTTTTTTAAAGTTTAAATATCATTCATATATAAATATAACATATATAAACTCTTTATAGTTTACATCAACTCTCGTCATATGTTAAAATCATATATGAATAAAACGTGTATTAGATTAGTCTTCCTCACAAGTTATATTCATATATGAAAAACACATTTATCATAATTTTGTTACGGTTAATTTGTTATTCATATATGAATAAGTGGTTCAAAATTTTAAAACACGTCATCTTATATTAACATACTACTTATTCATATTCGAATATCAAATGAACTATAACAAAAATCTGATAAATTTTTTATTTATAAATGAATATAACATATGTCGACTATTAATACATATTTTATTCATATATAAATACAACGTGTGACGAAAGATAATGTAAAAAATATATATTTTAGGTAAAAAAAAGTTTTATTATGTGTTATATTTATATATGAATGTTACTTAAACTGTAAAAAGTTAAACATACATTTTATTCAAAAATGAATAACGAATGTACTGTAATAAAGATCTGATCAATTTTTATTCACTTATTAATAACAGGAGCTGAAACCCTAAAAAAATAAATTTTTTATTTTATCTTAAAACTATATGAATATTGATGTCTATTTATAGAGAATAAAAAATTATGAATTTTGATATATTTAAAATAATTTTTTTGATAAAAATAGCTTTGTAAAAATAAAAAAAGACAAAAAAAATATGTTTTTGTGTATATTAAAATAATGATTAACATAGTTTAAGAAAACATATTTGGTAGGAAAACACATGTGTATCCATTATCTATTTTCGTCGGTAGCTAAGTGTTTTGCGGCAAAACAAATGTTTGGCTGTGAATGATTTTCTTATTCTAATTTTTTTTTCTCAATTGAACCTATATATATATATATATATATATATATATATATATATATATATATATATATTAAAGGCAGAATTTCATATACGCCATTCCTAAACCGCTAAATATCGTATTTACCTGGCCTGAACTCTAAATATCGTATTTGCCCTTCCTAATGTTTTTTAATATCATATATACTCAAATCTATTTTTTTGTTATTTTTTATTGATTTATAATTGTTTTTCATAATATTAAATCATTATAATTAAAATACATTCATAATGGACAAGAATACCCTTCCTTCTAATTTCCAATTCACGATTCACAGATTAGCGATCATTAGCGTTATCCCCACAATTCACGATCAAGTCTCTCTTGTCGACACCTCCAGCTTCACGATCGAGCCTTCCTAACACTTCTGATCGTTGCATCCGATTCCACTCAATTGTGCTTCCAGGCGGACCCAACCCTGTTATCGCATACATACACTTCAGGTAATAAAAAAAGGATTCCACTCAATTGTTTGATTTGTTCAGCAATTCCTAGCCTTGTTGCAGCTGCAGTAATCAGGATTTTATGATTTTTTTGTCAATTGAGCATTCAATCTGGGATTACAACTGATAAATATGTCACCTACACATCTAGAATCTCGGATTGTTGAAGTCCCTATATCGGTTTCATAATTCCTTTTCCATGTATGCTTTACTTTTAGGTTACAACTGAAACCACAAGCTTAATTTTGGTTCTGGAATATGAAGATTTGGTCATGTTCTTAATAACATTTGCCTCCATATAAGAAGCGACTCATATGGTGATTCACTGTTTGGGATAAAGGTCTTGCCACCAGCTATTCGATGAATTGTTTAAGTGAGATGAGTTATTCTATTTTCTTATCATCATTTTAGTGTTTTGCCTGTAATTTATGATTCTACAACAAAATTTCGTATCAGGTACACAAACTGTGATGCATGTCCAATGAGAGCCGAATGTAAACACTTTGCTAATGCTTTTGCAAGGTACAGGAATCTATTATCTATGTTTTTTTTTCTGTTTTTAATGGCTTTAATGGTAGATAATGAAGCACTTCATGACTGACATTTGTAATTGTACAGTGCAAGGATTTCCCTAATAGGTCCAAAGGAAAAAAAGACAGCGGCTTCAAATTGAAGATGAAGTTGACAATAAAAGTGAAAGGGTGTTTTGGGAAGAAATTTGAACTAATTATTGAAGAACCAACAACACCTGAGCCAGAAGTCATGAAACTATCACTAAGTGACATTGAGGAACAATACTTTGAAGATTCAGATGAAATCCGAATTATCAAACTGAACATGGAAATTTTGTAATAGTTAATTATAGTAGCTATATTTTTTTTAAGAAATAGCATTGTACTTTGAGAAATTCATGATATATAGCATTGAACTTTTAAAATTTTGTAATAGTTAATTACAGTAACTATATTTTTTTATCCTTGTATGTTTTAATTGTAATATATACAATTTTGGTCTTTAAAGCATATATTTGGAATTATTTACAGTTTGGTCCCTAAACTTTAAATTTGCACCATATATATAATTTTGAAAAGAAATGCAAATCCATGAAAGAAAAACTAAAACAAAATATTTATTTATGTCACGTACTAACAAAAAAAATCCATCAATTGAACCCTAACTAAGAACATTTTCAACTTAAGCTAACAAAAAATTTCTAAACCCTAATTTCATGAGACTTTTTCATGTAGAACCCGAAACTCCTGAACCATCATGCGATTTTGTATCCTTTCCACGTAACCTTTTAGATGTGGATGTTTCATTTTGATCGGAACTTTGAGATGCTAGATTTTTACATGTCTTTTCACAGTGTCCATACTCTCCACATCGCGAACACTTGTGTCTTCTTTTAGACTCATCCGATGATTTTATTCTATTTTTTCTTAGTCGTCCAGGTGGGCGTTTGGTAATAGGTGGATAAATTTTCTCTGCATTTTTTTGCGCCCATTGATCCTGTCCGGGCATCGAAGCAATTTGAATAGCATACGTAGCTTTAAAGTTCTCTATAGTGAAATATGGATCAACATATTTGTCCCAGTTAGCATCCCTTATATACGCAATAAAAGCCGCTGCATGTACACATGGTCGGCCCTGAACTTGCCACAATCGACAACTACATTTTCTTTCATCTAGGTTGACCTCCCAACGTGTTCCCTTGTACTTCACTTCAGCTTGATTCTCAGAACTTCTAGTAACTTCATACTCACCCAAGTTCTACATGAAAAATTATATATGAATTATTGAAGTAAAAACTAAAATAAATATAATCATTTAACTAAATTATTTAACATGCTTACCTTAGCGATGTCATTAAGATGGTTTTTAGCAATAGGAACCAATGTGCCATTCCATGTATTCACCAAATTTCTTTTCTTATCAAACCGTTTCATAATCTTTTCCCTAATTGCATCAAGGAGATCAAGCACAGGTTTATAGCGCAATTTACCAATCCAAGAATTAATCGTTACTGAAATATTATTAGTGATGTAATCACACTTGGAAGTAGTACCAAACTTGCTTCTACTCCATATTTTTTGTGGTTGGTATTTAGATATGCAATGAAATCTTCATTTTTATCACTAATTTCCTTCAATAATCTGTTATGCTTGGTAGAACGGTAGGTTTTGGCAGCAGACCATAGTTTTTTGTTAAAGAAGTCCCCACGAAAGTGTTTCTTGAAGTTGCTATATAAGTGCCTCATACATTCCCTATGCTCAACATTAGGATAAACATTCATCATGGCTACTTCTAACCCTTTTTGCATGTCTGATGAGATAACAAGACCATTTGGCGTTCCAATTGCTTTTTTCAGTGAATCAAGAAACCATGTCCATGATTGTGTGTTTTCTGATTCAAGCACACAATATGTTATTGGAAAGATAGAATTGTTACCGTCAATACCAGTTGCTGCGGCTAATACACCATTGAACCTTCCTTTTAAATGGCAAGCATCAAGACCAATATACGGACGACAACCAGCAGCAAACCCTCTAGAACAAGCTGCTAAACAAATGAAACACCTTTTGAAAAGTTTCTTTCCACCAACTATGTCAAAGTCAATTTCAACAACACTTCCTTCGCTCCTTCGTAATAGTTCTTCTTTAAATTCATCCATCTTCATGAAGGAGTCTTCCCACTTACCATATATGTCGGTATAAGCTTGCTCTTTCCCTCTAAAAACTTTTAGGTATGGCACATCAACATTGTAAGTTTTCATAATCCAATTTCTAAGCTCATATGGAGAGACCTCTCCATCAGATTTCAACTTGTCAGTAACTACATTAGCAATCCATCCTTGAGTGGCTCGTTTATTGCCACCCTTGTTGCTGTGAGTGCAAGAATGTACTTCTAACATTTTCTTAACCTAAAAAACTGAAATAAACATAAATATATTTTTAATATGAAGCATGTTAAATATAACTTAAGGTATACACTTACTTCAAAGGTAACTGCATCTTGTGTAATAGATGCATGAAGTCTCCACTCGCACTCTAGGTTTTCACACCTTGCTGTGAATCGCGTCGGGTCGCTTTTTTGAATGTAGTAGTTCAATTCATTTATGACTGCATAGTGGTTCAAAGCTCTCCTAAAATCAACCACATTTTCAAATTTTGATCCGACTTTCATGCTTATCCTATTCTTACTAGATGAGTAAACTACATCATCATCATTCATTATATCATCTTCATTATCAGAAATGAGATGATTGTGATAACTTTCTGCACTAGGACAAAGGTCTGCATCATACTAATTGTGTGGTTCATCTCTGTTGGCACACAAATGGTTAGTATGATTATTAGAGCCGAGGTTATTCTCTGTTGTCACATAAATGGTTACTTGTTTCTCACTTCCATACATGCCAAGCATAGCCATGAACTTATCATCATAATAAGGCACAATAAGGGATTTTTCTGGTGCATACTTGTCAACATAAAAAATAGAAAATTTTGGGTTGTTCTTTGATGAATAACGTTTAACCATTTCTTCATGTAGTTGACTAAACTTGTATAAAAATGTGTGTATGTGGATACATTTTTGAGAGCCAAAGCAATATATTTGCCTACAACTATTCTTCGTTAGCCGAAAGTAATCTCCATATTTCAATTTTAACTTGAACTTGGAAGTTGATATAGGCCTGAAATTGAAAATTATTTAGAGAAACAATCATACAATTTAGTAAATGTCTAATTGAATTAACATTAAGATATTCGCATAAACATACTCGATTATTGGAGACGTAGCCCTGCTCTCCCATATGGGTTTTGATGTGTCATGAAGGGTAATATCTTATGTTTGACAATTATCTTCCGACATTGGTTTGTATCGCCTATAAAATATAATTTTAAGTCGGTGATAAGAAAAAAAAAGATATAAAGGTATAAAAAAAACGACTACAAATATCAACACTGCATAACATTGACACAATAGCTAAGAGTAGTTGATTCAAATATAAAGGTAAAATAACACCACTACAATTAGTTTTCTTCATAATATGATGGAATCATCATACAAATTAGACAAATTATATGCAGGTGCTGAACAAATCAAACAACAACATAATCAAAATTAGTTTTCTGATTAGTCTCTTCCCATGAAGTCATGTTTTGACATCAATTAGTTTTCTAGTTAGTCTCTTTTGTTTTGACATCAATTAGTTTTCTTCATGATATAATGGAATCATTGACAAATTAGACAAATTATATGGAAAAGGAATTATGAAACTGATACAGGGACTTCAACAATTCGAGATTCTGGATGTGCAGGTGACATATTCATCTGTTGTAATCCCAGATTGAATGTTCAATTGACAAAAAGAATCATAGAATCCTGATTACTGCAGCTGCAACAAGGCTAGGAATTGCTGAACAAATCAAACAATTGAGTGGAATCCGTTTTTTTATTACCTGAAGTGTATGTATGCGATAACAGGGTTGGGTCCGCCTGGAAGCACAATTGAGTGGAATCGGATGCAACGATCGGAAGTGTTGGGAAGGCTCGATCGTGAAGCTGGAGGTATCGACAAGAGAGGCTTGATTGTGAATTGTGGGGATAACGCTAATGATCGCTAATCTGTGAATCGTGAATTGGAAATTAGAAGGAAGGGTATTCTTGTCCATTATGAATGTATTTTAATTATAATGATTTAATATTATGAAAACCAATTATTAATCAATAAAAAAATAACAAAAATATAGATTTGTGTATATATGATATTAAAAAACATTAGGAAGGGCAAATACGATATTTAGAGTTTAGGCCGGGTAAATACGATATTTAGCTGTTTAGGAAGAGTGTATATGAAATTCTGCCTATATTAAATCACCTTTAATTAACCAAACTTTGATCGAAATGGGTGGTATGTGCTTGGTTTAGTAGTCAACTCGCTATCTAACTCAGGGCTGTTCCAAACATATTTTGGGCTTAGGGCGACAAAAAAAAGTTAGCCCTTAAAATTGTTGCTTGGTTTAGTAGTCGACTCGCCCCCTAATGCTCACCGTTTGGGATGTGCCTGATTTAACTTTAACTTTAATGTTAAAAAACTGAAACCAAATTATAAAAAAAGTAGATAAAGAAACGAAGCTAACCAACTCCACCGGCTCCAACTGTTCTTAATCCATTATTCTTATCCCAAACAACCATATATAAAATTAGGGAAAAATGTAAATAAGAAAAAGAAAACGAAATCTTGTTCGGAATGCGGTTTTGAAATTTTTATATACAAAAGCCTAGGAACATAGGAACTTGAGTACATAGGTCAATCGTATCATAACCTTATGGTTTTGCCATTGAAGATTCCCACGACTATAATTGTTGCTTTCTTTCTTTTAATATAATTGTTTTCTTGTATAATATTATGATATTTGAGTGGTGAGATGTGATGGTCTCGCACAATTATTATGCTATTTCCATATAGAGTTTTATAAGGACACTTATATACTTTTATCAAAAGATCAAATCCCATTCGTAGAATAGTTACATATTGCTTTAGATTCTCTCTCATATATCATTCCTATTCGTCTTACTCATATTTCATTCCTGTTCCTCTTAATGAGATGTAGATTTGGCCATTGAAGAGCTTGTCTGGTAGTGATACCAAATTTAATTAGACTAATGATATATTTTCTTTCAAGGATTTCTATAGGTAGGTTGCTTGAATGTTGTCAAGAAAAACCTATTCGGGTTTTATTCAAATCACAACGTGGTACAAGAAAATAAATTTGATTTGATTTGGATGTTTACTATTATGAGGCAAAGATTGTGGTTGGTTTTTTGAATTTTATTAAAAACCTCATGTGTTTTGGCGACATAAGACCTTTCTTGATATGGGAGCTATTTATATCGTGGCAAAGATTGACTTAAATCGGCAAAATGGACATAAAATTCCAAGTATTCTTACGTTTCGTATGTATGTACACTAATCAATTTTCTATACGGTTGTCGCGGTTTATCTTTCTTTTCTAATGTAATAAATTACCACAAAGTTAGTTGATTTGGTTAAATTTGCAGCAGGAACCTGATCATCTTTTTTGTTTATTTTTTACAACATGTAACATGTAAGATTACTTGGGTTGGAACTTGCTTCAATTACAAGCAAAAAGAAACAAGTATGCACCAGGTAGAAGGAAAACGTGAGAATGGAATAATTGAAACAAAACAATCACTTAAACAATAACAAATTGAGAAGAAATACCACACGATTGATCATCTTTATACTAGACAAATAAGTATCCTAAATTAATTCCAAAGCTATGTTGGAGATAAAAAAAAAAAAACTTAAATATGGCTACTTTCCTAAAATGCCCTTTGAACTAAAAAAACCTTTGTTTGACTCAAACCAATTATCTCAACAATCACCCCTTTAATCGGTTTGGTCAACCTCTCATTCACAACAGCCTTTAATCACCTACTTTTTGAACCATCTCGAGTCTCAACCTTTCCCGAACACCTGACCTTCACCTCGATCACATCCAAAGTCTTTTCTCAATCCTATTGATTGTTGACAAGACATGTAACATATAACATTTCATCCCCTTGGACACGTTCATTATTATCTAGACTTTTCCCGGATTCACGACCTCTTCCCGACAACATCCAAATCCATTCAATTTTAACTTCCACTGTCAAAATTTCACAGCGTGTTGTTTGTCCATTCCGCTCATGTCTTGACAACCATACATTTGTCGATCAATCATATTCCGAGATTTTCTTCCACCGAACGCTCTCGATTCAACCGTCTCCCATACGTCATATGCATCAATAATAAACTTGACTTTGATTGAAAACACCAGATAATTCGTTGGAGTCAAAATCGAAACCTGATACGTCATTGAACATTCTTCTTTAACCAACGATATCCTATTCTTCTTTTGACAACCCTGACCTCTATAATCAAGCTTGTTTCAAGAGCTATCTTCCACCGAACAACAAGACAAGGTCACGGCCATCTTTACCGTCTTCCGTCACTCGCAAAACGAACCGAATCAAATCCACCCGCTTTGATGTCTTTCCGCTCATCTTTTCCATGCCTTCGGTTAGTCTCTCGCTACCTTAGAACAAGGCAGATCAAGAGAAACTGGGGTTGCTTGCGATCAAAACCGAATCACACCCCCTTCAACGTAACCCGATTCTCATTGTGTCTGCCCTGCAGCGAAGGGCTACACTTTTTTTGAAACCGACTACCCTAGGTCTTCACGACCCCTAGGCTCTTATACCAAGTGTAAGATTACTTGGGGTGGAACTTGCTTACAAGCAAAAAGAAACAAGTATGCAACATGTTGAAGGAAAACGTGAGAATGGAATAATTGATACAAAACAATTACTTGAACAATAATAAATTGAGAAAAGGTTTTGAATGCATAAAAGAAATACCACACGATTGTTCCTTAAATATGGATACTTTCCTAAAATGCCCTTTGAACTAAAAAAAAAACCTTGTTTGACTCAAACCGATTATCCCAACTTAACAGAGGATGATGAAGTTTGGATGATTATCAATGACATGTAGAGTTTGGAGCAACGAGATTTAAAATTATGGCATGGATCTCTCTTGCTCTTCTATGGAAGGCCACTGGCGTAGGAGGTAATATCATTGGTTCTTGTAAGTTGACTTCACAAACACTCAAGCTCATTAAGAATTTGATGATACATCAAGTTTATGTTTATATGTACTATCTCCAGGCATAGCCGTATTCATATAAGCATTTGCCGGCATGAGTAATATAATATTCATCTAAAATAGCTATATAATTCTAATAGTAAAACATCTAAATGTAAATGGAATACTATTTTGACATATTTACATTTTTTATGTAGTTAAGATACTTTAAATTATTTAAAATAATTTTTAATTCATACTATTGACAGATATTATTTTGCAAAATGAAAGAACGTGTTACATTTAAATTTTAAAGAATAAAAGTTGATAACTTGTTAAATTAACATATTAAAAAGCTGTGTTACACAAAATTGTATCTTTTTTTACAGCATAGCATTGATTGTACACTGATCTCACGTTTGATGACGCTCAAATATTCCAGATCCTTTCGTGGTGAATTTTGTAATTTCGTATTGTTTCACTTGATATTAATAATTCTTCGCTCCTTCCTTCCAAAATGCATGGAGCGAATTAGGGTTTGTACCCGTTGCAACAGATCTCATCTTCAAGAATCATTTGGTTATTCATTATGCCAACAACTAATCGGCTTTGTTTTGCATTTGTGTATGACTTTTTTTTTGTCCATGATTAATGTTCATGGAGGATGGAACCATTGATTTTCAGTTGATTTCGACATGTATATATATATATATATATATATATATATATATATATATATATATATATATATATATATATATATATATATATATTACTTTCAATGAATTTAGTTGATGAAATGTTGCCGATGATTTTTCTATAGTGGTCTACAGTCCCTCGGACGCGATTTCTCTGTTTAAAAGCTATGATTTTTTATTTTTTCTTTTTTTAATTTTTTTTGTGCCTTATCTAATTTGCAACAAAAAATTGTTATGCATACATTTTGGAGATTGAAGTTAGGGTTAAGATTTATAGAAAAAACTTCATAAATGGTCACTATGTATCCTGAAATCTGAAGTTTAGTCTCTAAATTCAAAAAACCTCACATATGTTCTATATGGTTTCAAAACTTTTAATAAAATGAGAGCGGAAACGGAAGCTGTGTGAGGTAAGATTCTTACCGACAATGTGAGGTAAGATACTAACCGGCAACTGATAGGGCTTCTCAACGGGAAAGAAGGGTGATAGATATGACGATAAATTGATCGCCGATGTATTTTTGGAGAGAGAGAGAGAGAGAGAGAGAGAGAGAGAGACACACACAGAGAGAGAGAGAGTGTGTGTGTATGTGTAACATCCTGTTTCGGGACATTTATTAATTCAGGATTTGTGGACCGTAATTCGACTGTGTAAGGCCTTGGGTTTCAAGGGAATAGAGTTTAGACTCTTTTGGAGGTGTATGATGTTGGATAAGTGATTTAAACATTGGATTGTTCGATGGAAGCTAAAGGGTAAAATGGGAAGGGTTATGTTTCGGGCTTTTTACATAATTAAGGATTTTAGTTTGAGATGTTTTTAGTCATAAGTATCAAGATAGAATTGTAGAACTCGTCGATACCTTTCCGTAGATATAAAGATCATCGAAAATGGAGTTGGAACGAAGAAGTTGTGGATGTTGGAAGTTAAGCTAAAAAAACAAGAGTGTGGCAGTACGTTGGGCGTACACCAGGAGTTCACTAGGCATACTAGCTGAAGGAGTTGCTATTTTAGGGTGTTACGTTGGGCTTAACTTTTAGTACGTTCGACGTACCGCCGCAATGTAAAAACCTTATTTTCGTGGGTTTGAGCCCTATTTAAGCACTCTAACCCCTTGGTGTCCTTTCTAACATCAGCCTCCACCTTCTTGAGCCTCCAACTCGAAACCCTAGCCCCTAAAACAAATATTGAGCCTTTCTATGTGTTTTGAGTGCATTTTAGATGAAAGATAAGTTCAAGTTTGTTGATTGTTGAAGCTCAAGCTTGTGGATCCAAAGATTACATTACTTTTCTCAACTCTAGAAGGTATAAAGCTTGAATCCTGATGATGCATTTGTTAGATCTAGCTAGTTTTGAGTGTTATGAGCTTTTTGGTCACGTTAGTGCATAAAGTTATATCTTGAAATTTTGTAACCTTGTTATGGATAAAGTTGGAAACTTTATCCATCTAAACATTATATTAATTCAGATATGAAGGTTGGAGACTTGGACTCAATGGATTAAGTTGAGTAAGATGCATTTTTAGTCCCTTTGAGACTTAAAGACTAGATCTTGGTTGTTTAGACCATCCTAATGGATAAAGTTGGGAACTTTATCCATTATGGAGCTATTAGGAATTATAAAGATGTGATCTTGGTCCTTTTATCCCCTCCATGCAAGAGTTATGATGTCTTAATGGATTATTAAGTTAGGGTTTTAGCTTTTGGACCCTTTCTAGCCATGGAAAGCCATAAATGTGGAAACTTTATGACTTAATAAAATGTTTTGGGACTAGATATGAGTTTGGATGGAAAGTCCTTGAGGAATAAGCACTTAATGAGAAGGAATGGGTTCAGTCGGCATACACAGGGCGTACCAAGTGGTACACTGCGCGTATGTGGTTAGTGTTCCATATTGTTGGCTGAAGTCTTGATCACGCTTGGCATAATGGCTGAGTACGTTGGGCATACACAGTCAACCTTGGCATTCCTTAACTTTTAAATTGTTAACTTTGACCTTTAACCTCGGGTTTAACCAAGTTTGATCTACGGGCATTCTGGGTATTTTGAGTGGTAGACTAAGTTTAGGTCATTGTTATATGTATAGGTGATTGGTATAGGCAACAGTTGGAGAAACCTTCTTTTCTGCTATTTGTTCAGGCTGTGAAGTGAGATTCATCATTGTACTTAGCGTTCGAAGGCACCAATGTCGGCCCAATGGATTATGTATCCTAGTTTAGGAGGTTGGTATGTTGTAGTGATCTGTTAAATCTATATGATTAACTTTTTGTTGGTTATATGTTTGTTTGTTACATATATCAACATAGTATGGTTGGGTTGAGGTTGTACTGGTTTATTTTGTAAACCAACAAACCCGGGGCAATCCACAAACTATAAGTTAATGCTTAGTGATTTTCTAGAGCATACCCCACACAAATCCACATAAACATATAATCATATTAGCTATAAAAGCTACATAAACCACATAAGCCATGCATACAACATATAGGGATGCCGTGGGCTCGTCCCCAGGGTCTTACTCTAGGATGTCATGGGCTCTCCACATGGTCTTACACCTAAGTGCCATGGGCTCTCCCATGGTCTTTAATAAGAAAACCATGGGCTTTCCACATGGTCTTACATCCGAACTCTCCCATGGTCTTTAATAGGAAATCCATGGGCTCTCCTCATGGTCTTACATCCAGGTGCCATGGGCTCTCCCATGGTCTTCCATACAAGCATACCACATATACAACTAGCATACTTCCTTGCACATAACCAACTATCATGCCACATAATACAACTTCAGCTAGTGTACCACATATCATAAAATGGGTTGGACTTGGTGCCTTAGACCCATTGGTATGGTGAGGAGACTCACCTCTGTCTACTGAATCTGAAAGCAGCTCTCCTAACAGTCTGTAACCACCCGTGCTAAACAATAATACCATTACCCAAGGTTAGGGATGAACACAATCCAATTGAAGAACCCAAACCCTAAGTCCTTTCACAATGGCCCAAAAAGTATTCCTTTGCTAATGGGCCCAAAGTCCATGTTAAAAATCATTAATGGGCCTCATGGTCCAATAAAGCCCAACCATGGTATCCATTGCCCAAAACAGATAAGCTAGCCCACTAACTCAAAAGGTGACCAGACCCAATAACTAATTAAGGCCCAACGGCTTACAAGCCCAAAACAAGTCTGAGCCCATCTAAGGTGCGTACGCCTTGCATACCACCATGGTACGCACAACGTGTTGAGTCCCTCAGTTGTAAGCGTTGCGTACTCTAAGTTACGCCCAACGTACAAATAGATTAAGCACCTTTTTCCATTAAGTGCTTAATACTCGATGTTCTAATGTTCAATATCAGATCTAAGCTTATTAAAACGTCTTAGGGAATTACATGCTATATGGGACTTAAAAACTACATTCTTCACATTAGGACTTCATATAAAGCTTCAAAATCATGCATGGAGTCTCGATACTACTCAAGCTAGCACCTTTATGCATCTAGCATGCTCATAAATCTCAGATCTAACCATTTCGGTCTCTAGAGTTGCTTAATTCTCAAGAGCAGGTCCAAATCCAACTAAAGGGACAATATAGAGAACCCTAACTAAATCTAATGAATAAGATGGCAAGATCAAAGCTTTATACCTCCAGAAGATCTTCAAGGTGAACTAGATGCAAATTCTTGAAGCTTAATGCCACTCCAAGCTTGCTTAGCAATTCCTTCTTCTTGAATGAACTTTAAAATGGCCAAAAATACACTCCTTAAGCTCAAAAACACTCTCACAAGGTATCTCTGGTGTAGAAGGGAAAAATGAGACTATGGAGGCCAATTAGGGTTTGGTATAAGAGCCTTAAGGGTGTTTAAATAGGTGTCAAGTCTGAGAATTAGGGTTTTGGTCCTCTGTTGCGTACGCCCCGCGTACCTATACGTACGCCCTGCGTACGCGGCCACCCTCCACGTTCATGTATCCTTAGTACGCTAAGCATACTCCTTGAGTACGCCCCGCGTACTATGGGACCTTTTATGCCATCTTTTCCTTTTCAAGGGTCTAAAGAGTAATACCTGATTTGGAGTGTTATAGTTTTGATTATGCATTTGCATGAAATTCTTAATGTTAGAGGCAACCATGATTGGGGAGTTCCTGAGGTGTGACAACCGAGAGGTTTCCATCACTGATCACCATTAGGATAATGTATGTAATATCTTAGTATTGTAATATATGATTTTTAAGATATTAAGAGTCAAATGTGCCATTACATTAATTTGTTGAAATGTCCATTAGGCTCAAAAATTAGCGTTCGGAAAATTGTACCGTTTTCTAGGCTGATTAACATACTTGTATAGTACTCGTTAACGTGATCTCATGGATATAAGATTTGTAAAAATCTGACTCCAAAGGAAAGAATTATGCATTTTATAGAAATAGAAATCAACCGCATAATTAAAACTAATTACACCAAAATGGTACTTAGAGATTGGTTGAGTTTTGACTAAAAGTGCAAAAAGGAGTTTCGTAGTACTCCTCAAGATATAAACTTTAGGACAAAGTTTGCCGAAAATAGGATCCGTATGAGAGAGATATGATTTTTGTAAAATCATCTATTTTTACCCCTATTAGGTATAAAAATGAAAGTCAAAACTAGCCAAAACAACCTATAGGAGAGTTGTAGTAGCCACTGAGATCATTAATAGATATAGAGAAGCTTAGATATGAGCTCGCATGAAGAAGTTATGATTTTTTCAAAATCTTTTCCTGAGCACCAGGTGCGCGTCTCCGTATGCCACGCACCTGACACCAGATTCGAATAGATTACGAGTGATGTGGCCAATTTGGGACATGACACATGACCTTCTCTGGATGGAGCTATGATTGTCATGCACGACGTGTGCAAATTTTTGCGCCGCGCACCCCAAAATCCATGACTATAAATAGGGAGGCTAAGCAGACCATTCCAGTACACATGTCAAGTTCTCTCTCACTCTGTTCTCAAAGTAAATCCCCTTAGGAGCAGTCCCGAGCCCGATTCTGATGGGATTTAGGTAAACAAACAAAAATAAAACCCTTAAGTTTGCATGCAACCTAAATAGGATTTGTGTTTTCTCTATTGAAACTATAACTAAGAACATCAAAAGGAACCCTAGAAACCGTAGGTTATTTTCAAAAAATAAAGGAGAGGGTTTTAGGATTACATACCTTTTATTTGTTATAGCAAACAACTAGAAATTCCATTTGAAAATATCTTGGAAGCTAGCACCATAAATGTCGTGTCTGTAATGGAATCACACCTAAGATAGGAATACGATAACTTAAGAGATAGGAAAGGGGAGAAGCAATTTTCGTCCAAGGCTTCTAGAGGGAAGGGTTTCACGAAGAAAGGGGTTAAGGGTTCCTTATATAGTTGAAGATAACTGTAGCTAAAACTAGGGTTTAAGGGATAAGCCCTAGATTCCCTTGCTTGGTGACCAAGCAGCCCAATCCCCTCATCCAAGGAGCCTTGGACAAAATCATCTGGGCCTTAACTTAGATGATTATTCTTCCACCTCATTCCATGAGGTTCTAAAGCCTTCCTTCCTCAACTCTCAATAAATAACCAAACAGTCCCTGTACTTTTAATTAATCCAATTAATCCCAAAATCAATTCCAATTAATTTCCGATTAATTATTAATTAAATAATATGATTTCTAGTTAATATATTATTTTCATAACACGTTAATAAACCATTTATTTAATTTATTATTCACATAAAAAATTAATCTCTCTCTCAAAGTCATCCTGCCTAATTGCTAGGTTTGAGGGCAGACCAAAAGGACTGTGCTACTATCAATTCAAGTATATACCAATTTTAGTTACGCACTTAGAAACCTAATCCAATAGTCTCCCACTTGGATAAGTTTATAACTATAATTGTTTGTATAAATTCTGAATTGATCGGCAAATTGTAGCTTCCAAAAGCCTTTGTTGAACTCTGACCCAGTCAGTTATGTGTCCTGAGATAAGTGATCATATAATCCTCCATTTTGCAAGATATCATTCGAACACGAGACATGGAATAGAATCAATATCATTGTCCAAGACTTTATTTCCTGATTTCTAATTTGTAATGACATAGAATTTCTAACTGAACACATCAATTTAGTCATGGCCGAGATCTACACTATAAGTTAACACTAAATCACCGAGGGGCCCCAAAGATATCGCTTTTTCCCATTAGGGTAAAAGGAACGAATAAACTTTGACATATATGCTTGCACCATTTACTCATCAAACCATGCATGACAATATGTTTTATAATATCAGGTTATTGATGCATTTATGTATTATCAATGCACAACCGACTTGTAAAGTACAACTCATATATCTCCGTTTTATGATTATAAGATATTATCATCTTATAATTACTCATGATAAATTCCATGAAGAAATTCTCTGAGCATGGGTTTAACTAATACTTAAATCTTCATTTCAATGTACTCATGAACATTGTAGCAATACCATTGCTATGTCTAAAACTCTTTAGACAATCTACAATTCAATTCATGATAGTCTTAATTCACTACTTACTTCTAAAAGTATGAACGACTGTTGAATTTGAATAATTAAATTATTCGGGAAGTAAAACATGAAAAGTGAAGCATAATGATAAACTAATTAACTATGGTCTTAAAACTATTGAATATACATAAAACTCTCATTATTTAATCACCAGAATAATTAAGACTTTATTCATTGTATAATGTTTCGAGTAATCAACTAACCACTTGAATTAAGCATTGGTCATGCCATGTTTTGAACATGCATACTATGCCTCTCTATGGTCCTTCCTTTGTGAACAGATCAACTGGACATTATTCCAATGATGCTCATTTCATAATTCCAAATTCTTGTCACCATCTAAAATGTATTGAAATTCCAACCTTACATGCATTGACCTTTTGTGATGTCGAGGCTTCAAATTCACAGAGACTGAGCCAACGATATTACAAAATGTTTTATTAAAACTTTGTTACTAGAATCAATTCCATGATAATGAAGGTTCAAATTCAAGGTATACTCCTTGAACACTTCGCTTGCATTAAATTTTCCAACTTACATGTAGATTTAAAAATCAACTCCCATTATGGAAACATTTCCACATTCCCATATGACCATCAATTCTGATCAAGAATCATCTCAATCCATAATCATGTCACTATGGTCCATCCAAGTCAATACCATACTTCCAACAATCCACAAGCAAACAATCTTCAGTGAACCTCATATTGTTCTTGACAATTGTTTAACAACTCTAGTCACACAAAAAATTCTAATCCTTTTTCCTCTCAATGCTCAAGGCATTTGGAAAGGCAGAATAAGTAAATATTACAGCATATGTAGTCAATCTTATATCCGAAGCATATGCGACTGGATTCATTATGTCTTATATATGTTCACTCTCTTGCTATAATATTTTCATATTTGGAATTTCCTATGTTGAACCATTTCAACATGATATTCACACATGTCTACGACTAAGTTCGATTAAACTATGTAATTTGAACCTTTAAATTTGAAATGAAATATGAGTGCCCTCTCCCTTAAGTTTATCATAGCAAAACAATCCCCCAACTTTAAAGCCTGCAAATTGAGAACCTTGTTCCCTATGAATAATATTATCAACATGCTATACTAGCATAACAATTATGATCCCACTATCTTTGACATGTACCCATAAATCAATTGGACTTCTAGAAAGCAATAATCTTGAATTTCTTACTGAAGTACAGATTTTTGTTACGCGATGCTACGATAAGTCTCCAACTAGACTTCTTAAGCTTATACATGATAGCATATGTGTGTTCAAACCCTTTCAAAACATGTAGATATCTTTCATGAAAGTTCAAACAATTCATTATCATTCCCTACAATTAGAAATATGAAAAATGATGCCATAATCATATTATGAATTTGAAAATGCAATTAAGAAAACCAATATCCATGTTGATCTTTATCAAATCTTTCAAATCTACTAGTGAAAGTGATTCCTTATAGTCATTTACATGAAGTAGAATTAATCTTTACCACATAGATTTCAAGGTGCATACATTCCCATCCATGTGAATCTATAATTTGCAACCTACAATCATAAGATAAGGTTTATAACAAACCAAATTCAAATTTAGCTTTCCTTCATGGACTGAACTTCATAATTCTAAATTTCTTGTCCTTTGGTAGCTCAAGGGCCTACCATTGCTTCCATGTTGTTAGCAGCTCATCCATATTGATCAATGTTCATTCACTAACCAACATACCTTTTGATTTTTCAGTTAAATGAAAACATAGAATTCATAAGCATTGCCAACTCAACTTGAAGTGCACACAAAATAAGAATGTGTCAGCCAAACATGATAGGTTATCAACCTCAGGTCTCGTGCTAGTGATAACTAAAAGGTTTATTGTCGATTAAATATTGAAACTCTCAAGATCAATACGACTCCCACTAACTTGTTGTCATATGTTTTTTCTGTCAAGGAACATTCCTTGACAAGCTGAAACAAATATTCAAAAATTTATGTGGATTCCATACAAGAAAACACTTCACATAATAGGTCTCATTTTATCCTTTGTTTCTCGATTAACGAAAAACATCACAACATTAATTCTATATGTGCCAGAGTAAGGAAAACATCTTTACTCCACATATTTCGAGGTGTTTTCAATCTTCTTAGTTAGAAATGAGTTTCAAGATATAATTTGTAGTTACTAGACTATGACTCTAAAAGTTGATTGGAATAAAGTCCGACTCTAATTTGATCAAACTATTTCCAAAAATTGTTTCATTCCTTTTCTTATTCATACAATTGCACTAAGGTGTTCTTGGAGGAGTCAATTGTGATACAATTTCACAATTACTAAGACGACCATAAAACATAATACTAAAGTACTCTCCTTTCCTTTCAGATTGGAGAAACTTTTTATCTTTTTGCCTCATAGATTCTTCCTATTCATTCTACTACTCTTTGAATTTTTTTCAAAGTATCAGAATTATGCTCAATCTTATAAACACAACCATATTTACTAAAATATCAGTAAATCATGACGGATAGAGTTATCGTTCTTTGTGGTGGATCTGAAGAGTTCATATCAACATGTACTAGATCCATTATTCTTTCACTTGACTCACATAAACATATTATCAATGAATTTTTCATAATTTTCTAATGAACAAGATTCTCATATACTATACAATGTAACTTGTACAACACTAGGTATTTGTCCAGTTGGTGATGAGATTTCTTTTCATTTGGTCAATTATGACAATACCATAAGCAATATCATAAGAATCAAATCCACAATTAATATTTCTAATACTAGAAATATAACAAAAACTTTTATAAATGTCATTGCAAGGAAATATAAATAAGGCAACCAGATAAACCAAAATTTCACTTTTATTGAAAATAAACGATAATTTGGAGCTTGTCCTTACAATGCATAAAATGAAAAACAATGTTTCTAGAGATCTCCTACGAGTAATAGCAATATATTAAATTATTCTAACTCCTTAGTTGTAACACTAGCCAAAATAGGTCAATAACAATCACATGTGATTATGCTAATCATGTAATGTGATATATGTACTATGTATTTCATGATAAATTCTAATACAAATATGAACTTTCTTTATGATACAACTCAAAGTATACGTCCATAAGATTCCAAAAATATAAAGAACGTCTGAATCTGACTTCGCATGAAGAAGTTATGATAAACCGAACACTATAAATCTCTATAATAAGAGGAATTTAAAATAGACTTAGAATTAGCTATTTAAGTCTAAAAGAGACTTGTAGTACTCTTAAATACCTACGTGTTCATATAAAGAACGTCAAAAACAGAGTTCGTATGTGAAAGTTACGACCTTCCAAAGATTTAGCTATCAAAAACCCTAATCTGAATGAGCTCACGACGTGAGCACAGGACTCACGACGTGAGAAGTCATTTATCCATATCTCGGAATCTAGAAGGTGTGTGACGAGGCTGCAAGGGGATCAGATCCAAACTCACGACGTTAGCATAGATATCTCATGACGTGAGGAGTCACATGGCCACCTTCCGAAGCTAGGGATGTAAATGGAAAGACTACGGGATGATCATGCAAGACTCACGATGTGAGCCTTATGAAACTCACGACGTGAGTTTCTTAAATCCTTACTATAAATAGAGGTCCGACTTCAGCCATTCTTACACCTAAACTTCTTCTCTTTCTCTCCTTTGCTGAGGCCATTTTGCATCCCGAGCCCCGACGATCTCGCACGCTAACCGTTTTGCTTAGATAACATAAAATCTTGCTACTAGGGTGAGTTTCACGGCCCCACTTTCTAATATTTCGGGGGAAAATGCATGCTAGATATTATATATATATATATATATATATATATATATATATATATATGTTATTGTTATGTCTATATGATAGTATATAGTTATGATAACCGGGATATGATTGTTCTAAATGTAACATTTTGAATACATACAACTATTATCAACTTATCAGTATGTTAATTTACTAATGTAGATCTTGAGTTATACTTAGGATTCTATATATATGTTGTGTGCGATATAATACCGAAGTTATATTCGAAAGTTCTAAATGTTATGTTATATAGTATGTTGCTATTAATAGTTTTATGTCAAGATAAAACTGGATATGTTATATGTTGTTATTATTAGTTTTATGTCAAGATAAAACTGGATATGTTATATGTTGGTATTGTTAGTTTTATGTCAAGATAAAACTGGATATGTTATATGTTGTTATTGATAGTTTTATGTCAAGATAAAACTTAGTATTGTTATTGATAGTTTTATGTCAAGATAAAACTAGAAACGTTATAAGTTGTTATTATTGGTTTTAGGTCAAGATAAAACATGGTTTTACTTCAAGATATAGCTGTTATACTGCTTAAATATTATGAAGTTATAAGTAATGTTTAAAACCATAGTCTAGTAACATAGGGTTTTAGACATGAAGATGCTTTTGTTGTTAGAGCTATAGGAAGCCGTCAAAGTCTACATGAGTAATTGTATTCATCAACTAAGATTGGGGATCTTAGCGGAAATCCTCTGAATTGTAATCGTTAATCCCGTGTGAGCGAGGAAGTCGTGTATAATTAGTAAACGGGTTGAGTTGACCAACCCACTTGTGACTGTTGGCTACAGTCAACCAAAAGCAAGTGATGAACTATCCTTTTATTTGTTATTGTTCCAGCGTCGATGAAGCGTACGGGGTTGTTTCTTATGGTAAATCATGAGTGTGTTTGTTTCTCATGGTAAATCATGAGTGTGTTCTATCAAAGTATTATGTCATAGCAGCGGTTACAGGATCATGGTAGCAAATTGTTAGAAACATTATACCTTGTCGTATACAAGTATTAATGTTAAGTATAAGTTTTCCCCTACTTATACCTTAGGATTGAGAAATGTTTAGGTATAACACTTAACTGGTAAGTATACTATTATACCTAATATACATACTAAGTGTTGGAGAGTCAAAGTGATACTTTCAAAACTATACTTTTAAATGTGTGAAAATGTATTATTTTATGGAGTCAAAACCTGTGGACTCACCAACTTTATGTTGACGTATTTTTAAAATGCATGTGTTTTCAGGAACTTGAAAAGCTGGTATGTATTCGAATAGGAGAAGTTTTACTATTACCTTTCTTTTTATTAAGAAGTATGCCATTGTCGGATATTATGTAATAAATACTAGGAAAACAATAATGTAACTTTCAATCATCAATAAAGGTATGTATTTTCTTTAGTATTGTTCAATGTATGTTATATAACTGTGATACGAAAAATGACGTTACACTACCCGGTGTTTCCGCCGACGGCCGGGGTGTGACATATTGGTATCAGAGCTATTAACTATAGTGAACTGGTACTTTCTTAGGAAAGCACATCTATAGTATTAGGACTTAATCTATTAGGTTTTGGTATATCCCTTATCCTATAAATAAAAAGTATTATTAATTATTCTACTGAAGGACTACTTACGGGAGCGGTGACAAGGATAGACATGTCGATTTGGGTTGCTGGATTTCAGAATGGCTATATGCTAAAATGATCCTGCCCTTTCGACAGTCCTGACTGGCCGGAGCCTTATCTGATAGAACTGAGGTAACAAACAATAGTAAAAGCGTGAATACAATAAATAAGAATATAGAGTCATATATAAAGACTCAGACCCGCGATGAGAATACACCTTAATACCCGGAATGTTTTTGATCTCAAGGATTTACATCAAATACTCCAACTAAAGTTTATATGTGCATAGATCCTATCACAACTAGGTGTAGGTGCGCAACTACATTTTATTATGATCAAATCGTATGAAATATTTAATTTGGGAGAAATATATGATAGACTAAACTCTTGGAGATCCAAAATGTATAGGAATCCGACATGGCACATTCACGAGAATGGATAATCATCGAGGATACGGATGAAGAAGAGGAAGTTTCATTCCCTATGATGGTAGGCGATCCTTACTACCCTGTAAATCCAACCACCTTTCATGCAATACCTTCTGACGATGGAGCACCTTTACCATCCAACGAATGGGAAGAGAGCGAACCAATGTAACAAAGTGAATCCATGGAGGAGACAGAGTCGGTGGCATCATCTCTACCACAACTGAACACTCTTTACCGTAAAGTTCCAGGAGGAGTAAAAATGAAATGCACTGCACGTAAATCTATACCGATATAGCAAAAGCTTAAGAAGAGTTAGAAGGAAACATCTTCAGGAAGTCATAGAGTTCAAGATGAACCTGCACGAATCGCACAAACAGTTGATAGATGGGTGGCGGAAGAAAAAGCTGTTAAGATGTTTGAGACTGGTCAATCATCTCGACCACATGTCCCACATTCTTATGAAGATAACACTTTATCTCAATTGTTTGAGAAAAGTGTGAAAATTGAAGATAAGATGGAAATTGTCGAAGGGAGGGCTACTCATATCTCTGGAAGAGTGCGAAGGCTAGAAGGACAAAGGACACAAGTTCAGGAATCGATGATGGATGTCCATCATCGTATAAAATTTTCTTATAATGACATGATTACTCACGATGCCAGGATTACAGAGTTAGAGCTCTACAATCAAACCTCAAGAAATGAAGAACGCATTGGAGGTCTTGAGCAGAGAACTCAAGGACTTTAAGAGCAAGTGGTTAATGTCATTGACGTGCTGGGTCATCACTTAAGTTTCTGGTAGATAAGCTACAACTAGTGGTTATGTAAATAGAGAAAATTAGACTAGTTAAGGCGAAAAGAGGAAAGTTTATAGCAAGGATGTAGAAAACCTTGCAAATTTTGCAATGTTTATAGAAACTTTTCTCTTATAAACCCAAATAAACTGATGTAAGCACTGGTAATAATATGAAGCATACGTTACAGTAATCATTATGTTGTCTATTATGTTTTACACTGTGAATAATAACTAGAGTATTTAGTACTCGTGTATTAAATGATTAACAAAACTCTTAAAAATTCTTATTATTTATAATAGGAACTAAAACAAAATGTCTAGAAGGAGTAATCGGCTAAAGCCTAACCGACCATCAGCACCACAACAACAATAACCACAACCACCACCAGAAATAAACCCCTCAATAAGTACAGTACAACTTGAAGAAATCATAGCTCAAAGAATTGATGCGGCTCTATCTAATGTCACAAGAGATGGAGTTCGAAATGAAGGCCATGTAGGGACCGCTAGAACATGTACCTACAAAGATTTTATGAATTGCAGGCCAAAAATCTTTCATGGAAATGAAGGGGTAGTGAATTTGACAAGGTGGATAGAAAAGACAAAATCCGTCTTTCAAATAAGCTTTTGTCTAGATGATTGTATAGTACGATTTGCAGCATGTACTTTCGCTGACTCAACACTTACATGGTGGAATAGCCATGTGAATACAATGGGAATTGATACTGCAAATTCCATGAAATGGGAGGAGCTAAAAATGATGCTAGTAGAGGAGTATTGTCCTAGGGAGGAGATACATAAACTGGAACAAGAATTGTGGACCCTAACCATGAAGGGTTCAGAGATAAAAGCTTATACCGCTAGATTTAATGATCTTGTTGTAATGTGTCCAACACTTGTAACCCCTGAATAAAAAAAGATTGAGCAATATATCTGGGGTTTAGCATCGCAAATCAAAGGCATGGTGATCGCATCAAAGCCTACGACTTATGACAGCACCAAGAGGATAGCTCATCAGCTAACCCTCACAGAGATCCAAGGAACATAAGTGGTCTTAAAGGCTGAGTCTCCAAAATCTAGAACAAACAAGCGCAAGTTTAATAGGAAGAATCCCAAACAGTCATCTGAGAAAAGACAAGAAGTGGCAACCAACTACGCAGCCACAACAACAGTACCTACTCAACCAAAATCTTCATGGTGCAATCAGTGCAACCGTCATCATGCAGGTGACTGCTTTGTCTGCATGAAGTGCAAGAAAAAAGGGCATACTGCTAGTTACTGTAGGAGCACAACACCTACAACAGTCGATCAACAACCAATAATGGGACAGGCTGTAGTGAAGGAAGAAAATGCTACGAGTGTGGGGAGGTTGGACATATAAAGAAAGAATTTCCAAAATTAAGGAGTCAAGGAGGCATAGGACGTGGCAGGGTGTTTGTGATTGGAAGCAGAGAGGCTATCCAGGACCCTTCGGTCGTATCTGGTACGTTTCTTATAGATAATTTATATGCTTCTATACTCTTTGACTCTGGAGCAGATCGAAGTTTTATAACTCCGACATTTAGAAAATTGTTAAGTCATAAGTCAAGCATATTAAAAGAAATCTATGAAGTAGAAATTGCTAACGGTCAAACTGAGAAAACACATGAAATCCTAGAAAGCTGTATGTTAACTCTTAATAACTACCTTTTTTATGTCAACCTCATATCAATGCCTATCGGTAGTTTTGATGTTATAATTGGCATGGATTTGTTATCTTCACACCGCGCTGAAATTCTATGTCATGAGAAAGCCATACGACTACCCTTACCAAACGGCGAAGCTCTGATTATCTGTGGCGATAAATTTGGGAAGAACCTCAAAGTCATCTCTTGTACTAAGACCCAGAAATATCTACATAAGAAATGTAGCGCATTATTAGCTCACATTGTAGATAGGAAGAGAAAGACAAAAGAAATCAAGGACATACCTCAAGTATTTGATTTCCCTGACGTGTTTCCTGAAGATCTACCTGGAATACCTCCCGTCCGACAAGTCAAGTTTCGAATCGTCTTAATTCCAGGAGCAACACCAGTAGCAAAATCTCCTTATCTATTGGCTCCATCTGGAATGAAAGAATTTTCTAGCCAACTACAAGAACTTCTTGACAAAGGCTTTATCCGGTCAAGTTTTTCACCTTGGGGAGCACCAATCTTGTTTGTCAAGAAGAAGGACGGATCCTTTCGAATGTGTATTGATTATCTGGAGCTGAACAAGCTAACGATCAAGAATTGTTATCTACTTCCAAGAATTGATGATTTATTTGATCAACTACAAGGATCTAGCTACTACTCAAAGATAGATCTTAGATCAGGATACCATCAACTCAGAGTATAAGAAGACGACATTCCAAAAACAGCATTTAGAACTCGTTATGGTCATTATGAGTTCTTAGTTATGTCTTTTGGATTAATCAATGACCCAACAGTGTTTATGGATCTCATGAATCGTGTTTGCAAACCTTACTTGGATAAATTCGTGA